>NC_081357.1:79052367-79403617 GCF_030684315.1 Stegostoma tigrinum | reverse complement strand
TACCCTCTGGTCCGACAATCAAACAAAAATGTGCATCTTTTCTGCAATAAAACTGTAAGAATAGATATGAATGTAAGGACAAATTTGACCCTCTCATCCTTTGAGCTTACCTCATCTAGATGTAATATAGAACCTTGCACATTGTCTGCCTGCACCTCTCTAGCTATGCAATCTTGTGTGGAGGCGAAGGATCATGCCCATTTTAGAATAAAAAAGGAAATTGTTCCTGTATGCTTAAAACAATTAAGCACTCTCTAATTGATTCAAATTGTGCACAGAAATGCACTTAAGCATCTATTCTTCACATTGACCAGTAGTTATTGGAGAATTCCAGTATAATTTTATGATGCAGAGGTTTCTTCCACTGACATGGATAAAAAGGTTTCTAAGTAAACTTTGATGATGTGCAGTTAGTTGTCAAACATTAAACTGGCTAGGGAATTGATTTGCATTCTCATCAGCACCGGGGGTCATTGCCTGGGAGATGATCTGCATAGAGGCAGGTTGGGCTGGAGACTCCACAGGATTTCTTGTTGGGACAGTTGCTGTTCATCATCTTTGTTAATGAATTATGAAAGTACGAAGTAACTGACAAGACTCAAAAAATGCATGGATATTGGGCATATAAATGAAGTATGTAGGGTACAAGATAACAAAGTGTGAAGCTGGATGAACACAGCCGGCCAAGCAACATCTTAGGAGCACAAAAGCTGACGTTTCGGGCCTAGACTCTTCATCAGAGAGAGGAATGGGGAGAGGGTTCTGAAATAATGGACTGAAGATGGATAGAGGAGAGGATAGGTGGAGAGGAGAGTATAGGCGGGGAGGTAGGGAGGGAATAGGTCAGTCTGGGGAGGACGGATAGGTCAAGGAGGCGGGATGAGGTTATTAGGTAGGAAATGGAGGTGCGGCTTGAGGTGGGAGGAGGGGATAGGTGAGACGAGGAACAGGGTAGGCAGGTGGGGACAAGCTGGACTGGTTTTGGGATGCAGTGGGGGGAGGGGACGAGCTGGGCTGGTTTTGGGATGCAGTAGGGGAAGGGGAGATTTTGAAGCTTGTGAAGTCCACATTGATACCATTGGGCTGCAGGCTTCCCAAGTGGAATATGAGTTGCTGTTCTTACAACGTTTGGGTGGCATCATTATGACACTGCAGGAGGCCCAGGATGGACATGTTGTCTGAGGAATGGGAGGGAGAGTTAAAATGGTTCGCGACTGGGAGATGCAGTTGTTTATTGCGAACCCAGCGGAGGTGTTCTGCAAAGCGGTCCCCAAGCCTCCTCTTGGTTTCCCCAGTGTAGAGGAAGCCACAACGGGTACAGTGGATGCAGTATACCACATTGACAGATGTGCAGGTGAACGTCTGCTTGATATGAAAAGCCACCTTGGGGCCTGGGATGGGGGTGAGGGAGGAGGTATGGGGGCAGGTGTAGTACTTCCTGCGGTTGCAGGGGAAAGTGCCGGGTGTGGTGGGGTTGGATGGGAGTGTGGACTGGACTAGGGACTCCTGGAGAGAGTGGTCTCTCCGGAAGGCAGACAAGGGTGGGGATGGAAAAATGTCTTGGGTGGCGGGGTCAGATTGTAGATGGCAGAAGTGTCAGAGGATGATGCGTTCAGCCTTGTTTTGATGTGGGGCTGTGTGTAGCCAGCTTTGTTTAGTTTGCATGTATGATGCATTTAGGTTCAGAAAGCTGCAGCCTTGTGCATGTATAATCCACAATGATATGGACACAATGCCATTTACTTGCCTACCTATACTAGTCAGAAATTCAGACCTTTCCCTGTCCATAGTCAGGGCTAGGGAGAAGATCGCTGCCTTAGCCTCTTAACACTACCTTAGCCATTGTTTCCTCGACATCCTAAGGAAAGCGGATGCTTCATTTTTTTTAAACATTCTGGTCTTCTGAAGGGCAGGCCCTCAATGCAGAGCCAAATCATGTCTTCAGCCATACATATTATGTTTTCAGCAGAAGTTACTGGTATTATTCCTTAGGCAGGATCCTTACCTTATTTTTCTTAGTTCAGAAACAGTGAAATCATTGTTTCCTTGAACTGTAACAGTATCCTGATTGATATTAACTAACTCAGCAAGGAATAAACCTGAATGAAACTTCTTAATTCAGAATGTGATATTGTATGATGGTGAATAATTTTGATTGTAATGATTTTTACTCCAATGGCAGTGATTTTTAACAACGAAAAGTGAACTCTATGCTACAGTAGAGACTAAGTACTGAACGGCTTCTCAGATCACTACTGTATATTCTTCTGCAATCTTGTAATAGCTGCTCTGCTTTTTCACACAGATGACTGTTTGGGTTAAATTGTCTCTCATGAGCTGGATCTTTACTAGGTAATTTGGATGAAGCAATTAATGTTAATAGGAGTGATGAGAAGCGCTCTGATATTTTGGGACTATTTGGAACAATTGTATGGTAATCAACATAATGTGATAAAGTGAGGAGACCTATATCACTATGCAGAACTGCACCTCACTGTAACAGTAGCAGAGGAACAGATGTTTCCAGCACTCAATGCAAGGAGGCCTCGTTTTGAAATCAGCAAGGCTGTCATGGTTACGAATTCTTGCAGCTCCAGAAATACAAACACAAGGACATCCATTGATAAGCTATAAGTTAAAATAAAACAATAAAAATGTTTACTTAAAGAACTTTGATATAATTTCATGAGATGCCAGCCAAGCAGACACAGCTGATATTTTCACTATGTAGCAACACTGAAGCTGCTTTGATTGGGGGAGAAGTTCAAACTCGCTTCTAGTGGCTTGACTGTTGCTGTTGATGATGATGACTTACATTTCTGTATATGTGTTTTAGACATGTTCCCTCCTTTCAAGTTTCAGTGAACGACGAGAGCCAAATTATTGGTGAATGCGGCAGAGGACGTGGTTAGTCAAGGTTTTATGTGTGCATGAGCCATTTGCAGTGTTTGATGTATCTGATGGGATTCTCTATATGCAGCATGTTATATACACTGTAGGGGAGAAGATGACCTAGTGGTATCATCGCTAGACATTAATTCGGAGACCCAGATAACGTTCTGGATACCTGGATTTGAATGCCACCATGGCCGGATGGTGGAATTTGAATTCAATAAATATCTAGGATTAACAATCTAATAATGACAGTGAATCATGGTCAACTGTCAGAAAAACCCATCTGGTTCACTAATGTTCTTTAGGGAAGGAAACTCCCATCCTTACCTGGTCAGGCCTACATGTGACTATAGACCCACAGGAATGTGGTTGATTCTTAACGGTCCTCTGGGCAATTGGGGATAAGCAATGAATGTTGCCTAGCCAGCAGCAGCCTTCATCCTGTGAATGAATAAAGAAAAAAAATACTCTTTACCTTTTAAGTTATAAAATGAATTTGTCATTTGCTAGAAAACTTAAGAAACTGCATTAAGAAAATATTCATTAGGCTTGATCACTTTAATTATATACTCCATGAGCAAGCCAAACTGGAGCATTGCTTTTCCACAAAACAGGCTTACAAAAGAGTGTCGGGTGCACAGACAAGATCTATTCACATTGTCTCTTATCTGCACATATAACCAGAACGTAAAATGTGTATCCCAGGAAGAGGAAAACAGAAAACTGTATTCAGGATGTAAACGCCTCCCCTGGCTCCTGACAACACATTTCATCATGCAAAAACTTTTTTAAAAATGCCGGCACCCGTGGGAGGAAAAGGCTGAGGCATATTAAAATATGTTGCAAATCATGTGGAGGATTTACATTGTGTGGGCAGGAGGAGAATTAAGCTCTCAGTTTTTACAGGATCTAAATGAGCTTTGTAACCACTTGGGGAGCTTTCAGCCAGGCTGAGTTCCTAGCAGAGAAACATGCAGCCTGTTCCTAAAACTCCCCTCTTATGCTGATATTTACAGCAGATTCACACAAAACAGTATATGGCAATTAGACAAATTTGTCTCTTTTCTTCATTTAAATTTATCATTTTTAGAGAATTTGGGATTAAGATTGCAAAAATATGTCCACAAAGAGTAATGCCAGTTCTCCTTTGGTGCTTTGTTCCTTTATAAATAAGGTAAGCAGTTTTGTCAATACTTCTTATCTTAATTTTTATTTGACCAATGGTAAATATTATAAAGAAATACACAGTCATAATTCATTTATTTCATTTTTATGTTCACCTTTTTTCGTATGACTCTGAACAGGAGAATTTATTCCACAGCTAGCTTGGTTGGCCTCAGATCTGTTATGCCCTTTATGTACAATCCTGGATATTACAGGGTCATACTGGAAGTTAAGGATAGCCTCAAACTACTCTTATCAGTGGCACAGGCCACTTTGAACCCTGTTTCCCAAATTACTTTCTCTCTAGTATCGAATGGAGCAAGCTATGAATGTGGCTTTCATCTCAGTTTTTAAGATTGTCAACATGACTGACTCACCAGCTATCTTTGACATACTGTTCTCCCTCCAAACTTTGGTATACCCCAGACCTGATTTCTTACCACTTCTCAGTTTATCTTTATCTTTTTGCCTGCGTTGCCTATGTCCAAGACCTCTATACGGTATACGGGATAGATCTTGCTTAAGGAAAGGTGTAAATGTATCAGAAACAGTTCACAAAATGGTAATGAGTGTGTAACATTTTGAAAGGCTAGGCTTGTATTTACCAGAGTTTAGAAGGGGAAGAAACATTTAAGGTCCTGATGAGTCTTGACTGCGTGCAAATTGAAAGGATTTCTCTTGGGGGGGAACCTAGCACTGGGGAAGTCACTGTTAGAAAATAAGAGCCCATCCATTTAAAACTGCAGTGAGGGGATTTTTTTTTCTTATGGAGGGCTGTGAGTCCTTGAAATTCCCTTCCTCAAAAGGTGGTAGAAGCAGAGTTCTTGAATATTTTTTAAAACAGAGTCTCTTGTTAAGAAAGAGATTGACAGGTTACCAGGGATAGATGGGAATTTGGAATTTTCAGTAATCCATGATCTTACTGAATGGAAGAACAGTCTCAAGGGGCCAACTAACCTACTCCTGCTCTTAATTTGTGTGTACATATGAAACTGACTTATTCACCATCATACAATTTCACATTCTGAATTAAGAAGTTTCATGCCCTGTTTACTCATTTAAATTTCTTATTACAATCCCTTGCATTGAAGAGAAACACACCGATCAGTCAGGAGAGGAGTTGGTCTGTCAACCCCTCATTCATACTTTGAAATTTTCAGAGTACTCTCAGAGCTAACAGCAATGAAAATTGTTTGAGTGTGTAGACATTGCCTAAGGTGATGTTACATGGAGGCCGAACTCGATAATGTTAATGAGGCAGTTTATACCACAGGTTGGCTTTCTCTTTAATTTGCTAACCATTGTGACTTGCTATATAGTCCCCCTCCCCATGACACACAAACTTGCACACAGTTTCTTTTTGCAACTCAGGATTCACGAGTCTAAGATCCTTGGAATATTTTGGGAATGAGGAGGGTGGGATTATTGGATGGCCAGACTGTAATAGTCCGTGTGAGATTTTGTGAGGCAGCCATGGCTGACTAAGGAAGCCAGGGATAGCATAAAAGCAAAAGAGAAAGCATATAATGTGGCAAAGTGCAGTGGGAAATCAGGGGATTGGGAAGCTTATAAAGACCAACAGAGGGCAACAAAAAAAATGGGGGGAGAAGATTAAATATGAGGGTTAGCTAGCCAGTAATATAAATGAAGACTGTAAAAGTTTCTTTACATATGTAAAGGGCAAAAGAGAGGCAAAAGTGGACAATGGACCACTGGAAAATAACAGTGGAGAGGTGGTAGTGGGGAACAGGAAATGGCTGAGGAACTGAATAATTACTTTGCGTCAGTCTTCACGGTGGAAGACATGAGCAATCTCCCAAAAATTCAAGAGAATCAAGGGGCAGAGCTGAGTATGGTGGCCATCACCAAGGAAAAGGTGCTAGTAAAACTGATTGGCTGAAAGTGGATAAATGACCTGGATCAGATGGACTACACCCCAGAGTTCTAAAAGAGAAAGCTAAAGAGATAGTGGAAGTTTTAGTGGTGATCTTTTAGGAATCGCTAGAGTCAGGGAGGGTCCCAGAGGACTGGAAAATCGCTAACGTGACACCCCTGTTTAAAAAGAGAGTTAGGCAAAAGACGGAAAATTACAGGCCGATTAACCTAACCTCAGTCGTGGGTAAGATTTTGGAGTCCATTGTAAAGGATGAGATTTCTGAATATTTGGAAGTATATGGTAAAGTAGAGCAAAGTCAGCATGGTTTCAACAAGGGGAGGTCATGCCTGATAAATCTGCTAGAATTCTTTGAGTAAGTAACAATCAGGGTAGACCAAGGGGAACCAATGGGTGTTATCTACCTAGGTTTCAAGAAGACCTTTGACAAGGTGCTGCGCAGGAGGCTGCTGAGTAATATAAGGGCCCATGATGTTAGACGCAACGTGCTAACATGGATAGAAGATTGGCTGCCTGGCAGGAAGCAGATTTTGGGGATAAAAGGGTCTTTCTTGGGATGGCAGCCAGTGACAAGTGGTGTTCTGCAAGGATCAGTGATGGGACCACAACTTTTCACTTTATACTTTAATGATCCAGATGAAGGAACTGTGGGCATTCTGGATAAGTTTGTGATGATACAAAGATAGGTATTGAGGAGGTTGGGAGGCTGCAGAAGGATATGGACAGGTTAGGAAAGTGGGCAAATAAGTGGCAGATGGAGCACAACGCGGGAAAGTGTAGGGACATGCGCTTTGGTAAGAAGAATAAAAGCATGGACTATTTTCTAAATGGGAAGAATATTCAGAAGTCTGAAGTGCAAAGAGACTTGAGGATTCTAGCCCAGGATTCTTTCAAGGTAAACATGCAGGTTGAGTCAGTGGTCAGGAAGGCAAATGTAATGTTGACATTTATTTTGAGATGACTTGAATATAAAAGCAGGGATGTACTACTGAGGCTTTATAAGATTCTGGTCAGGCCACATTTGGAATATTGTGTGCAGTTTTGGGCCCTATATCTGAGGATGGATATACTGGCCCTGGAGTGGGTTCAGAGGAGGTTCATGAGAATGTTCCCAGGAATGGAAAGCTTAACGTATGAGGAACGCTTGAGGAGTCTGGGACTATGCTCATTGGAATTTAGAAGAATGACGGGGAATCTAATTGAAACTGGACAGAGTGGATTTTGGGAAGATGCTTCCATTGGTAAGAGAGACTAGGACCCGAGGGTACAGCCTTAGAGTAAAGGGAAGACCATTTAGAATGAGATACGGAGAAACTTCTTCAGCCAAAGAGTGGTGAATCTATGGAAGTCACTGCCACAGAAGGCTGTGGAGGCCAGGACATTGAGTACGTTTAAGATTGAGATAGATAGGTTCTTGATTATCAAGGGGATCAAGGGTTACAGGGAGAATGCGCGAGAATGGTATTGAGGAATTTATCAAACTTTTGAGAGATATTGATTGTGATTCTAACTCATTTGAAGTTGAACGTTATTTGTATTTGTCAAACTTTAAAATCTGCACTTGTTAAAACATAGCCATTTTCTTCTACTTTGTGAAAATATCAGGATAACTTATGTATTTTTAAATGAAAAAAAATGCTAAAATGCCATTTCCATCACTTCAACAACTGCGTGCTATGCAGTTTTAATTTTTCAAAAATTGCTTTTGCAATTTGCTGTTGCCCAGTTTGAAACTGTTGAGAATAGATGAAGTGCCAGCAATAGCTCCAGAAAACACTTCAATTGAGGATCAGGTGAGAACAGCTTGATTTTAGACTGTCATTTGCCAAAGCTATTATTCTGATAATGTAAGGATTGTTTCCATATGATGGCTCCAGCAGGAAAATCAAGAAGATTGTCATAAAAATGTTACTAACTGTTGTATAAGTACATAATTAAGTTTTGGCATGTCAGTATAATGTAATTTACACACCATACACATTCCTTTAACTAAATATTAATATGCAGATATAACTTTCACAAATACTTAAGTGTACATCATTCAATTTGTTGTTATCTTAAGGTGTACATATATTCCTAGAAACAACATCTTGTCAAAAACAAACAAGAACTTAAAGGACTTTATTTCTACTATAGTAACCTTCAAACTTATGCTTTGGAACAGTCTGAGAAAATTTGATTAACGTGGTAGCTGTATTTAACACACATTTGTGTCCATTTAAAAAAAACTTCCATGATACAGCCGTAAAATTTTGATAATTTACTGATAACACTCAATGCTAATATACCCTGATATAATAAACATAGCTGTGGAATATCATATGTGGACAATTCTGTTCTAAGCTACTTGAACCAAGCCAAAGCTTCTGGATTTTGAAAATAACTGAGTACCCAGCCACTGTACTGATATGGTGTAATCATGTGGTTCTCAATGACATTGATCTGAGCATTTGTAAATACCATTGATTTTGTATTTTAACCTCTCCTCTCATTTTCCATCTCCGATAACTCCCTCCTCTTCCTGGACCTCTCCGCCTCCATCTCTGGTAACTGCCTCAACACTGGCATCTATTTCAAGCCCACTGACTCCCACAGCTACCTGGAATACACCTCCTCTCTCCCACCCTCCTGTAAGAACATACTCCCGTACTCCCAATTCCTCCACCTCTGACGCATCTGCTGCCAAGATGGAGCATTTCACTCTGAATATCCCAAATCTCCTCCTATTTCAAGGACCACAATATCCCCCTTCTGGTGATCAAAAATGCCCTCAACCACATCTTTTGCCTTTCCCACACTCAAAATACCTCTCCCCAACAAAAATAAAGACAGAATCCTCCTTTCCTCACACAACACCCCCACCAACCTCCACATCCAGCGTACCATTCTCCGCCACTTCCACCACCTACAATCCAACCCCATGACCAAAGAGATATTTCCCGCCCCACCCCTATCTGCCTTCCATAGAGACCACTCACTCCACGACTTCCTCATCCACTCCCCACTCCCCATTAACCCCACTACACCCAGCACCTTTCCCTGCAACCACAGGAAGTGCTACATCTGCCCCTACACTTTTCCTGTTGCATCTATTCGAGGCCCAAAGCAAACTTTCCATATCAGACAGGAGCCTACCTCTATATCATCCAACTTGGTCTGCTGTATCCGCTGCTCCTGATGTGTCCTCCTCTGTATCAGTGAGTACAAGCGTAGACTCAGAGACTCTTTTGTACAGCATCTGCACTCTGTATGCAAACAAACAACAACACTTTCCGGTCGCCAACCATTTTAACTCACCCACCCCCTCCCTGGGTGACATTTCCATCCTGGGCCTCCTCCAGTGCCACAATGACACCATATGTAAACTGGAGGAGCAACACCTTGTATTTCGTCTCCGGATCCTACAGACTGATGGCCCAAACATGGAATTCACCAGTTTTGAAATCTACCCACCCCCAGCCTCATCCCATGTTCAACTCTTCCTCCCATCCCTGCCTCCTTGACCTGACACAACCTATCCATCTTCTCTCCCACCTATCCAACTCATCAATCGCCACAACTCCACACTGCACTCATCTATCAACATCCCACCTACCTTCCCCAGCCCCACCCCTCCTTCTCTCTATTTATTTCCCAGCTCCCTTTCCCTTCTCCATTTCTGAAGAACGATCTCAACCTGAAAAGTCAACTTCCCTGCTTTTCTGCTCCTGCCTGACCTGCTGTGTTCTTCCAGGTCCACACTGTGTTATCCTCTGGGCTATCGTTGTTCATGAAAACAGACATAACTTCCCTTTTCAAAGAGGCCCATACAGTTAGGAGTTCAAGAAGTTGTTGTAAAAGCAAATTAGAAAACTGAGGAATGCCCAGTTATTGAAGTGGAAAGATAAGAACGATGTGCAATAACATAGTGACTTCCAAGACCACCAGACATCCTAAAGCACTTCATGATCAATTAAGTACTTTTGAATTGGAGTCACTGTTGTAATGGAGGAGCACTGGGAAGAAGCTATCAGTAGCATAGAACTTGTGGAAGGAGATGACTTTGACTGGGATCTCCATAAACCGAAGCATTCCCTTGCAGTTTTTCAGATGAAATTTATTGGCCTCATTAGGTAAATAAAGGCAAAATTTTTAGATGAATAACAGGGTTGGTAACAGAATCATCAAAAAGTAGAGAAGTATTCTCCATAATAATTATCAAGCTTTGTCCTTTCGAGAATCATATGGCATCATGCACCTTGTCTCAGAAACTCTGCAACTTGGCAATGTTTATGTTCAGTATTTCACATCCAGCAATGAATACTACTGGACTGTAGAGGCTCACACTCTAGATTTTTGCTGCTGGACATCTGCCCTACTACCATCGAGTCCACAAATTCTTCTGCTTGTATCTGCAGGGTCTGGCCGCAGTTGCAGTTAATTAACACTATGCATTCCTCCTGTCTTGCAAGAGAAGGGAGCTCACAATGCCAGGCAACTGAAGTAGAATAGTGCCAACATCCAGAATTTGACACCACATAAAGGCAACAACTGACTTCCGTCCTGGTCTAGAAATTAGGGAATGAGATATGGGAGTCACTATAGCTTTGGTTGGTTTTAGAAAGCACATTTATTTTCTAGAAAAATGTCACCTAAAATCGCTGTACATCTAACGATCTTAAGGTTGGTTCTGTTGCATAAATATATTTTCCTTTTTAAATCCAGGTGTGTCTTCCAATCCAGTGCATCTTATACTCTGGCAAATATAGTATTACTTTCTTCTTGGATACTTCTGTGTATTTGAAATAACCCCAGAGATTACTGTACTTCATAAGAAAGCCACAAAGTTGTTGATTAAAAGTGAATACTATTCAAATAAACAAAAATTAAGAGATGGCCAAGAACATTTCTTAAAATCAATACGTTGAAATTCCCTCAGTCTCTAGCAACATGATAGACTGCTCACTACACCTAGGACAGGCTGACACTTGCATTCAAGTGCAGAGACACCCAGTAAAGGCTCACTGACAGTGTAGATGAACATATTTCTTGTTCAGACAAATAACACAAAGAAACAAGGGATTCAGATTAGAAGTTGAGCCTAATATGGTTATTTGATTCCATAAGTTACGTCAGTGGCTGGCTGCAGGGCACATAAATTGTGATACTGTGCTTCTTGTCTGATACAAATTGATTCCACCAAAACATTCTTTGCCATGTCAATTTTTAAATCTAAGACTATCTTGATCTGATCAGAAAATTAGAATGGTTCAGTTTAGGAAACCTGTTTGGCATGGATACGTTAGACCAAAGGGCCTGTTTCCATTCTGTATCATTCTCTGACATTAGGTACATGGAGCTTCTGCATGGCCTTTCCTCCAATGTGGAGCAAGTTTCTGAAATCATCTACAGGCCTATGGTACTCCAGTCCAACAACTGAGAGGTTTTCAACTCATCACCAGGCAACATGGAGAAACTGGCAGCTCTGGGAACATTACAAATCTTTCCCACCTTCACAAGAGATATTAATAGTTCAGTCAAATTAGTGGTAGAGTATCGGATGAAAGACTAGAGATTTTTGTGACTGTCACTCAAAATCAATTTATTGGTTAGTATATACAGCAAGCTCTCAAAAGAAATGAAGAGTTAGTTGTGAAGCTGGTGTACTTACCTTTGAGGCAGCACAGAATTGCACACTATATCTTAACTGAACCCCCCCCCCCTTCCCTTCATCGTTGGAGGAGTTAGCTGCCAAAGACCCCAAGACGACCTATTTCATGCTATTAGATAGTAACCCACGAATGTCTGTTGCTCATGAAATAACTTTGTTTGAAGAGGACATGAGCAATCTTTCCAGCTTGCAGGGGGTTTTGCAAGTAGTTTGAATAAACTAGTGGCATGTTAGGTAGAAAGACAGGTTATGTTTGGTTCTTTTTGTAAAACTCTAGGGAACAGATAATGTTCTAATATTGATGCTTAAGGTTAGAATGTGATGGCTGGCTCAAAAGACTGAGGATTTTACTTGACCACAGAGCCTGGTTCTCAGTGGCAGGTCTCAGACAGTACCAGTGGCAGGTAGATAATGCCCAGTGGACTAGTTGCGCTAAATGGCCAGTGTTTATGTTGTTATTTTCTACTCCTGTGCTAAAAAAAGGTTTTATATCTCTATATAAAGTATTGGCTTAGATTTATGATGAATGTGACTAGTCTAATCCAAGATGAATCGTGTGTAGTCAGTTCCCTAGGAAGCTCCTCCCTATACCTGTCTGTGCATGGGCCTTCTGTGACCATGCATTGCTCACTCTCTCCTCAAATCTCAAGTTTTGCTAATTAAGTTCCCCTGAGAACTTGTGGGTGTATTTTAATCCATACTTCATGCTAATTGTTAGCTTAAAAAATTTGTGATGGCGCAAATCCTGTCAGTAACTTTCATTATGATGTCTGTAAAAGATCTGGAATAAAGCTGACTCTGAATTTTCGCTCAAATCAGGCTTCGAATTTCACACCACATTTGGAAAAAAGTAACATCCTGTTTCTGTGCAGGATTAGTGATGATTTATTTATTTATTTTCCTGAGCTGCAACCTGTGGAAAAAGATTTATTTCATTTTTAAAGCTTGGCTTCAAATTCATGGACTCCTCTCGATATCAAGGAGACAGTTTTTACTGTGGTTACACTTTAAAACAATTTTGTCACTGTCAGTTTGACATGGTATGACAATTAAAGTATCTTAGTCAGTACACTGATGTTTACCCACTGTTGCAGTGATGGAGAGACTTCAGTTTCCTACTGATCTGTGCCTGCTGGTCCGACTGATGTTTCAGCTTTAACCTGTTCTGGCACAGATTACCTGCCAATACAGCATGTGCTAAAGGCTCATAGCAGAGCCCTGTCTCTAATTGACATGGAATGCTTTTGCAATTGGAGCAAGGTGTCACTCTACTGGGCACTGTGGTAGTTGACATGTGACAATCAAGCTACATTAATAAAAATCATGCGCAAACACTTTTCACTCGTCAGAATGGAATTTGAGACCTGGAATGCAAAGAATCTGATGGACAATCCGAACAGTGGTAGACCTAGATAGTTTACCACTATCATATTTCAAGAACTTGGCAGCACTGTCAGTGGTGAGGCACCTAAGTGACATGAAGTACAGGAGAAGATCATTTGTAAGAACAGACTCTGGGTATGCCTTTTTCTGGACCTTTTCTCTGAGTCTTTGAGAAGAGGATAAACATCTCCGTGGAGTGGGCTTCACCATGAAAAATGAACTTTATGTGGTGCCTCGGGGCCTCTCCCTAAGGGATAATCAAAAGTTTCATGACTGCCCAGCTCATCCTAAAAAGGAATCAGGTAGCCACTATCATCAGAGATAACAGCCAAGACCAAGTTGGGATTCTACACTGAGCTTGAAACCACAGCCTGAGTTCTAACAGGTGACAAACTGATTGTCCTCTGAGATTTCAACATCAGAGTTAGGAAAGTTGCAAATCTCTGGAATAATGAATAGGCAAGGTAAGAGTAGGGAAAGTTAATTCTGACAGAGCAATTCTCTTGACAATGTATCTAAAACAAAACAATGTCATAACAGACACCCTGCTTTGCTAGTGAGACACTGACAAGACCTAATAGCAACACCACAGTCTACAGTCCAAACAATGGCACTTGCTGTTCCTTTATTGAACTATAGGCAGAGATGCCCTCATCACTGATGCCCTGACACATATGATGACCATTCCAACAGTCTGGCCCCCAAATGATTGAGGCAAGCATGAGAAATTAACATCAAAGCCTTAAAAATCCCACCAAGCTGGCCCTTCTCAGTCAGCATCTCACTGCCAATCTCTCAATCTCCAATTGAGGAGCAGCAATGTGCCATGATGCCAGATTGAACCTAAAACCCAAATTAACAAGCATCCATGAAAAAATCCTAGGTCTCCTTTTATGAGGAAACATTGTAACAGCTTTGACCAAGAGATAATCTTGACTCTGTCTTGGTCCAGATTAAAATTAGAACAAGCTATTCAAAACCTGAGAAGCAACAAAGCTGCTAAAGCTGATAGAATCACTGCTGAACTTATGAAACGGGGTGCAGTTACACTCTTGATGCAGCCTGACAACTTCATATTTCTCATCTGGGGGTTCATGTATGTTCAGTGCATGCTAGGTGTTCTCAGTTTTGCTGTTATTGTAACAATGTTCAAGAAGGAAGACAAGCCATAAGCACAAATAAGTCTCCCTACTCTGCTGCAGCAAAGATCATTGCAGGGTTCCTTCTCAATTGCTTACTTCCAGAGATCAAAGAACTCTTTGCAGGATTGCAGTGCAATGTATACCAATTAATAGGTATCACTTTTATGATGTCTATTCTGCAACAAATTAAAGAATACTGCCCTTCTCAAGTACTCTCCGAAAGTATGTCATTATCCTCCATTTATGCCTCAATGACATGCAATACATGATCCTCACCAACTAAACCACTACAAACACTATCTTAGTGAAAACTGGGATCAGACAAGACTGCATCATTTCATAGACTGTATCATTTCCTGTCCACAGGTACGGAGATAATCTAGAAACGATTCAAACTGGATCACCTTCAATCCAAGACCACTCATTCCTTACTCATAAAGTTGCTGAATGTAGTTGATAAGTGTGTCAGTCAAAAACTGAACTCCATGTCATTGTCAGCACCTTCTCTGAAGCATATGCGAAAGTGGACCTTCCACTAAACAGTCTGCAAAATTACAGTCATTTTCCAAACATCTCCAACAATTCGATATGACCCCCTATTGATGAAAATCAATCATGGGATCTTGACGAATATGAGCCATTATCGATGGCTTAGGAGTCTCCTCTTGATGAAAATATAAATGTTGAAATTCAGCATTGCAACCAATATACCAGTCCAGCCTTCAACTGACTGAAGCAAGTTGGGGAGCAGGACTTTAAGTCCAAGAATGAGTTTATCACTTACCAAAAAGCAGTGACTCCCCAACTTCAGAGAACTGGATGACTTAAGTGACCATCTCAAATTATTGGAGAGGTACAACAGCAGTGCTTTTGCAAGATCCTCCAACTCTGCTGATGAAAAAGGTACGCCAACAGCAGCAGACTCTCCCAAGTCAACTTGTCCATCATTGAGGCTCTTACTGCTCACACCCCAGCTCTGTTGGACAGGACATGTATTTCAGTCATCTGACACCAGACTCCTGAAGTACCTGCTCTTTTTGGAACTCATTCATAGAAGGAGACTCCCAGGAGGGCATTAGACCACTTTATGGATGGCCTTAAAGCACCCAAATATCTCAACCATCACATCAGATTCCATGGCTGATGACCAACCAAAATAAAGAAGACTCATTCAGAAAGGTACCAACACATAACAGGCTTATTGGGAACGTTGTACAGGTTAGATTGAGGTGGTGAAGGGAGTGCATAAATCTCCAAACAAACTACATGCTCAGTTCTTTAGGCACCACCTCATGTGACAGAGCGTGCATATTATGCAATAGACTTATCAGCCATCTCAAAAACAATCAAACCAGCTTGGAAGCAAGTCATTCTCCATCCCCAGGTGTGGCTTTGGTTCATCGAGTTCAGGCAATTTTTGCAGGTGCACACCTGTAGAGTAGCAAACGAGACTGCAGGTATTGGGATTACATGAATACATCAGGTGGCCGTTATACGGTTTTATGCCAAGGGAACTGAAAACAATCACAGATGTAAAAACTGGGAGGTATTTGGGGATTAGTGTTGGAAATGAACTTTCTGTGAGCCTTGGGAATTAAGTTCAAAAAGTTTGAGAGGAACATTTTATTCTGCTAAATTAAGAAATCTTCTGGAATCAATTAGTGGCTCTTTCAGATATTCTGATCGATTTTCAGAAATTAAATTGTTTAGTCCAGCAAGTAGTGATACTTTTAAATTGTGTTACCCCATGTTATTCATCTTGTATTAATAGGATAAATGAGGTACAGTAATTATAATAAATCAGATTTTCTTTCTGTTTTTGAATTCTGAGGTTTTTACCAGTGCTTTAGCAATTGAATTTTGTAACTGTTATTCTGTAAAAATAGCAAATGAGTGGCCCTTTTCTTACTCTAAATGAGCATATCTCCCAAGGCATGGTTCACAGTGAAACAGAGGTTATGTTAATGTATTGTAATCTGTCTGATCACCATTTGATGAGAAATGAGTAACTGGAGGTAAGTATGACACTAAGACAAGCCATATTGTAAACGCAAGGCTTTTACTACATTGAGAGATATAGATATGTAGGCAAATATGTACAAATGCTATGGGAGATTAATTTTCTCAATAGCACTTATTTCAATTGTTAGATGAATAGGTTATCAATGTTGTCTGGATGCTCACATGGGTAACCATTACTTTGGACAAATATCGGAGAGTGTCTGATAGTTGCCATGGTGCTGTATCCGAAATGAGTCAACAGGTTCAAGTTAAGGCAATGATTGGAAAAGATTTGAAGGACATTAATAAAGGAGGACATGTGACTTGGTGGTAAAGCTCGTCTTTTGTTTGGTATCTCAACCTTTTAGTTTGTGCTGAATTACGGTTGCTTATATTCAGCCACATTTTAACACACTGGTTTAAAGCGGCCCACATACACATAATCTCTGAAGTATTAATGTAGAATTAGTAGAAGAAGTGAGGCGTGATGTTGTTGTGACTGGAGTTTTTCTGCTGGGTCACAGTTAATTAAAAAGATCAGTTTATCAGCTGCAGCACATTTGGGTTGTGTAGAGCTGAATTTGCATTTATTATTGATAACTGTGATGGCCACTCCTTTCAAAGAGAACATTTATTCTATAAAGAGCTTTTAGGAAGGTCATTGAATTCTGAAGTTGGAAAGAGATCAGGATTGTTTCAGAGAGACATCTTCCAAAGATGTTGTCAACTCATTTTAAAAATATTTAAAAACATGACATTTTCTCTTTAGTCAAAGTGTAACAGATTTGACAGGACCCTTTATAGATCTCAATATTTTTGCATTAATTTATCTTGGAAATGTTAAACAAAATGTTACATCTCAAGGCAGTCATCAAAATTAACATATTCTTAATGTAAATGTATTCAATCATTTTTGTTTGCCTTCAGTATGGCCTTCAGATTAATATGTGGACTTGGTGAAACAATTTCTGAAAGCAGCTATTTCTGATTCAAGCCATCTCCTCCAACAAAAGCCCGTCCAGTGAAAGCAGGTTCTAGGCCAGAAGGTAAAATATTGCAATATACATTACTAATCTATAGTTAGCACTGATTGTGCAAAGATTTCAGCATACTAGATACGATCAAATTAGAACTCGTTGATTTTGAGCTGTGCAAAATACTTGTCTCTCATGTTAGTATCCAACTTGAATATTCAGAGATCCTAATACTTATATGAGAGGTGATCTCACTGAAAGAAGTAAGATCCTCAGGTGAACTGACAGGCTGGTTACCGACAGTGTGTTTCCCTTGTGTGAAAGACTAGAACCAAAGGTACGCAGTTTAAAAGTATAGGGTCTTTCATTTAAGACAGAGATGAGGTAAGGCACTGAATACATTGAAGGCCGAATGGGATAGATTCTTAATTGACAAGGGAGTCAAAAGTGGGCACTGGGAAAGTAGAATTGAGGACACTATCACATCAACCATTATTTTTCAAATGGCAGAGCGGGGGAAAGTTGAATGATCTACTGCTACTCATAATTTTAATGTTGATCAGAATGATCACATATGTGAGAAGGAAGTTTCCAACTGAACCATAAATTAGGTGAAAGGTTCACCATCCAGTTTTTACTGATCTACATCAGCCCAGCCAGGAAGTTGAAATGATAACTGGAGGTCTTGATGTAAAAATGTGATTACTTTTTCCTAAAAAAAACACTTTTGTGTGGAGGCAGGCAAAGATTTTGTGGTATGCAGGTTGCCTGTTAGTACTGATGTAAATTGAGAAAGTCTGGGGGCTTGGTTAGGCAAGAACCCTCAGATCAGAGAGGATGGGAATGGAACCTAGGGCAACAGATGAGCAGAGAGATCTCGGTGTCCATGTACGAAGTTGCCACCCAGGTTGACAGGGCTGTTAAGAAGGCATACAGTGTTTCAGCTTTTATTAATGGAGGGATTGAGTTCCGGAACCATGAGGTTATGCTGCAGCTGTACAAAACTCTGGTGCGGCCACACTTGGAGTATTGCATACAGTCCTGGTCACCGCATTATAAGAAGGATGTGGAAGCTTTGGAAAGGGTGCAGAGAAGATTTACTAGGATGTTGCCTGGTATGGAGGGAAGGTCTTATGAGGAAAGACTGAGGGACTTGAGGCTGTTTTCATTAGAGAGAAGAAGGTTGAGCGGTGACTTAATTGCGACATATAAAATAATCAGAGGGTTAGATAGTGTGGATAGGTAGAGCCATTTTCCGAGGATGGTGACGGCGAGCACGAGGGGGCATAGCTTTAAATTGAGGGGTGAAAGATATAGGACAGATGTCAGAGATAGTTTCTTTACTCAGAGAGTAGTAAGGGAATGGAACGCTTTGCCTGCAACGGTAGTAGATTCACCAACTTTAAGTACATTTAAGTCGTCATTGGACAAGCATATGGACGGACATGGAATAGTGTAGGTTAGATGGGCTTCAGATTAGTATGACAGGTCAGCACAACATTGAGGGCCGAAGGGCCTGTACTGTGCTGTAATGTTCTATGTTCTAACGGAGTTTCACCCTGGAACTATTATGGAAAGCTTCACACATATCTTATTGATTGTCTTCTTCCTGGAAGTCCAGGTTTTACTGAACAAAAGGACTAAGGCAGGCAGCAGTAAAAATCTCATGGGGATCGTAATGAAATCACAGGACCTTGATTTAACTGTATTAAGGAGACACCCTTACTTCTCAAGCAGAGAGTTAGTACACCTAAAAGAAAAAAATGCTTTTAAAATGTCAGAGTGGGAACAGGGTTTATGATTTCTTGAGGTATGTTTCATTTAATGGCAGCTCCAATTCCAACCGGAAAAGGCCCCTCATGAATTTTTGTGTATATCTGAAATATCCCAGTCATTACATCTGAACTTTCAAGCAAGAATGGAATCTTATCACTTCTCAGGAAAGTGCCTCACTTCCCCCTCCTCAATCCTCTCTGATATGTACTGATATCATATTTTAAGTTGCTATTAGTTGAATGTAATTGAAACTCTCTGGGAAGCTCACATATTGATTTCCTTAGGCTGGTTCTTTTTTAGTCTGTCAGACTGACGTCATTCAAATAATGGAAATGCCACTGATTCTGTTTGGAGTTGCTAGGAATAAGGAAGTAAGAAGCATAATTTAATTTTCCTTATTGGTGTCATTTGAAGACGATTGGTATTTGGGCTACTTGACTGAACAATGCAGCATTCTGTAGAACACAGTGATATCAGTGGTTGAAGTTTAGGTCAAAATAATATAGTTTTGATTTGTGAATGTTTACTAAAGTGACTAGGTCTTAGAGTCATACAGCACTGAAACAGGCCCTTTGGCCCAACTCAGCCATGCTGACCTGGTTTCCTAAACTGTACAAGTCACATTTGCTTGCATTTAGCCCATATCTCTACAAACCTATCCTAGCTATTTACATGTCCAAATGACTTTTAAATGTTGTAATTGTACCTGCCGCAACCAGTTCCTCTAGAAGCTCCTTTCATATGTGCATTGCTCTGTGTGTGACAAAGTTGCTCCTCATGTCCCTTTTAAATCTTGCCCCTCTCACCTTAAACCTATGCCCTCTGGTTTTGGGCTCCCCTACCCTGGGGAACAAACCTTGGTTATTCAACTCACCTATGGCCCTCATCATTTTATAAACCTCTATGAAGTCACCCCTCAGGTTTCCACACTCCAGGTATAAAGCCCCATCCTATCCGGCATCTCCTTATAACTCAAACCTTCCAGTTTCAGTAACATTCTTGTAAATCTTTTTACCCCCTTTCCAGTTTAATAACATCTTTTCTATAGTAGGACGACCAGAATTTTTCACAGTATTTTAGATCTGGCCTTACCAACATCTTGTGCAGCCATAACATGACATCCTCTACTTAATGCTCTGACCAATTAAGGCAAGCATGTCAAATATTACATTCACCACCCTGCCTATCTGTGTTGCCACCTCTAAGGAACTATATACCTGGACGCCTAGATCTCTCTTTTCGACAACACACCCCAGGGCCCTAATCTTAAATGTGTAAGCCCTGCCCTGGTTTGTCTTATAAAAATACAGCACCTTGCATTTATTTGAATTAAACTCGACCTGCCATTCCTCAGCCCACTTACCCAATTGATCAAAATCCCAATTTACTCTTCGATAACCTTCTTTACTGTCTGCTATATTACCAATTTTGGTGTGACCCACGAACTTATTAACCATGCCTCCTATACTCTCATCTAAATCATTTGTAGAAATGATGAACAGTTGTGGAAAGAACATTGATACTTGCAGCACACCACTGGTCACAGGCCTTCAGTCTGAACAACCTTCTACTGAGGAAGGGTCACCAGACCCGAAACATAATCTCTATTTTTGACATTCACAGATGCTGCCAGACCTGCTGAGCTTTTCCAGCAACTTTGTTTTTGTTCCGTGTTTTAACTCTCTACTACCACCTATCGTTAAGCTAATTTCGTATCCAATTGTCTTGTTCTCCCTGGTTCCCATGTGATCTAACCCTACTAACCGGTTTACCATGCGGAACCTTGTTGAAGCCCAGGTAAACAATGTCTACCGTGCTCCTCCATCTACCTTCTTGGTGGCCTCTTAAAAATTTCAATCAAATATGTACAACAGAGTTTCCCATGCACAAAGGCCATGCTGATGAGCCGTAATCAGTCCTTGCCTTTCCAAATGTATGCAGATCCTATCTCTTGGAATCCCTTCCAACAATTTATCTACCGGTGACATTAGGCTGCTCTTTATTATTGCCATATATTGATAGGAGTGAAATTCAAAAAAGTAAAATTTAGCAAAGCCTAAGGAAAAGGATCTTGAAATCCTGTTGTGATGTGCCATTCACTGAATCAGTCTGCTTTTCTCTGGCCTCTTTGCTTTACTTTCTATTTCTCCTTCTGCACAGTTAAGACCGATCATAGGATCTGATAACTTGCCTGCCTTCTACAAGTTCATGGTAACATGTGGATGTTCTTTTGCAAGCAATAGACTCAGTATTTAACGTCGGTTACAAAATAGTTCAGGCTATCTGCCTTGAAAACGTCTGATGGAATGATACAAGGGTAAAATTGGCTAGCACACAGTAATCATGCTTGAAATTGTGGCCTGATACTCATTAAATGTCTGTATGTGTGAAGTTGCCTTTAGTTGACAACTGCAGAAATTGCTGAGGAGTCCTGAGCAGGACAAACTGCTGGCTACTCATCATTCCTTAAAAGGCCCCTCATCAATTTATCCAGGTGTCTGGTGGTCTGTATTAGGAGATTTTTAGAAATCAAATTGAGGTTGTGCAGGATGTTAGGGAGGCCACTTTTGGAATACTGTGTACAGTCCAGGCCACACTGGTGTAGAAAGGATATTATTAAATTGGAGATTGCTTAAAAGAGATTTACAAAGATGTTTGAGATAGAAGGAGAGGCTGTCTAGGCTGGGACTTTTTTTTCTGGAGTATAGGAGGTTGAGGGCTGATCATATACAGATTTATGACATCATGAGGGGCACATATAAGATGAATGGCAAAGGTCTTTTCCCTAGAGTAGGAAAGTTCAAAACTAGAAGGCATATTTTAACATGAGAGGAAAAAGGTTTGAAAGGGACTTGAAGGGCAACTTTTTCACACAGAGGGTGATTTGTATGTGAAATGAACTGCCAGAGGAAGTGGTATACACAGGTACAGCTACAACATTTAAAAGTAGTTTAGACAGGTACATGAATAGGAAAGGTTTAGAGGGATATGGGCTAAACGCAGGCAGGTGGGACTAGTTTAGTTCGGAAAACTTGATTGGCATGGACGAGTTGGACTGAACGTCTGTTTCCATGTTGTATGACTCCATGACCGTACGAATGTGGAGAATGGGCCCCAGAAAATTGACAATCTAATGATGGAAAACAACTGAAGGAATATGTTGGTCAATTTGATTAGCTAATTACTAGGACATTCAACCTGTGTACCGAGCATCACAACAGTATTGAAATTGGTATAGTACATTGCTTGATTCTGTGAAAGGGGCGACATTATTTGTCCTGTCTTGGAAAGTACCACTTGCATGGCCACAGCAGTGTTGTATAATACCTAAGTTACTCATAACAGCCAGAGTAAAACTACTCAACCAATCTTTGTTTGTAAAAGCCAAATAAAAAAAAACTACCATTATATATAATAGAACAATTGGTCAGCACTTGCTGAATAAACCTGCGTGCACTGACAGCTACACAAACTGCCAATTTTGGATAATTAAACCCGATCGCACATGACTCATTTACGCTTGCTGAATGAATGTTCATATACAAAGACCTGTTCTATGAATAAAAAAAGGTCAAAGCCTGAACCTTTTATTGAATCAGTCAGGAGCTTGAGGAGCCTTTAATTCCTCATTGTTTTCTACATGGCAATGCTTCAGTTAGTCAGAGAGTTGCCATCATTTGTTGCCTTTTTACCCAAAAGCATAAATTCTTGTGATAGAATGAAATTTGACATTCTTGCATTTGTTTAATGAGTGCAAGTCCCAAGTGATTTGGTAACAGAGCTATCTTTTCAGCAATGTTCGAGTTTGATGCTACTGAATCACAGGCTATTATTGATGCAAAAGTATGACAAACAGAAAGGAAGGTTTTGGAAACAGGAAATGTTTACAAATATAATTTATTAGCATACAGATGTAAAAAATTATAATGTTTCTTTAAAAACATTCTTTCCATATATTCCAGGATTTATCAGATATGGGGAGAAATAACTAATCAGTTTTTTTATAGATTTCTCCACATTTGAAAGTGAGAAATATTATTTTCTAAAACATTAGTAAGCAATATTTAAAGATTTTCCTATAATAAGATAACAATGCGATTGCACGAGATTGATCAATATCTAAAAGAGAAAGAAAGTGATAACTCCCTGCAACATGATTGTTTTGATAACAGGTCACAGCCAAAATATTGTTCTGTATCTCTGTTTCACATGCTGATCAACCTGCTGTGGAAGTTCAACATTTTCTATCTGGATATCACATTTGCTGCATTCTCATTTTTATTTCTAGTTCCTCATTATAAAATGTATTTTCATACCTTATGGCTGAAACTAAAAATACAATAAAACACATATTAGTGCAGACACTTAAAAGAATTAACCAGAAGCATCTAAAATGTGCAAAGATGAAAATCTGAATACCCTAACCCAAGTAGTAGTGAATAAAACCCAGTCATTTCATTTTTGACTTTTTTGCAGTTTGTACACTGTACAGCTGTAATGAAGGCTTAACAATGAAATAAAGCACATCACACTGAATTCATAATAGTGCTGCTTCCCCATCACTCATTAAAGGAATATATTTATTTATTGTAAACATCATAAATTGATGTAGCATTCTGTTACACTTTTTAGATAGTAAAGCACATTCATTTTGTACTTTTACAACTTGCCTTAGGGAAACCTGACAAGATACATACACAAACAAAAATAGAAGTTACTGGAAAAGCTCAGCAGGTCTGGCAAGCATCTGTGAAGAGAAATCAGAGTTAACATTTTGAGTCCAGTGTTCGAGTTCTGAGGGTCACTGGACCCGAAACGTTAACTCTGATTTCTCTTCACAGGTGCTACTGGACATGCTGAGCTTTTCCAGCAACTTATATTTTGTTTCTGATTTACAGCATCCACAGTTCTTTTGATTTTTATTTAAGTTACGTACACACATTGAATGCTACAAAACATTTCACCTTGGAGCCCAACAGGCTCGGTAATATCCAAACCAGCTTGTCCCTCCCCTGTTTGTCTAATGCATCTGTGGTCATTCTAAATAGGGATGAACGACCTGCAGCCACAGGACATTGAGATGTAAGCTGCCAGAGAAAAAAGAGAACTGCCAACCATCTGCCAGGTAAATCTGTGGGCAGATTTTTAAAAAATTTCCAAGGAATCCTTTTGCATGTTAAGTGATTTGTTGAAAGCAAAGCAGCGCAGATCTATTTTTCTCACTGCTGATATGTTTGGGGGAGCTAATTCACCCATTTGTGCAATATATTATGTTCAGAAATAAAACCAGATATAATTACATCCGCCATACATTCAGAAACTAAAAAGATGCTATTTTCAAGAGCAGTAGAGTGCTTGAAGAAGGGGTTCATTAATATTTTAGTGAGTAAATGGCCATTTAATTCTCCTTTCCTGGCAAGAAAAACAAAAAGGAAGGAAGAAGGAAGTTGCAGATTGTCTTTCATGTCCTCAAGGCATCCTAGAGTACTTTACAGTCAATTAATTTCTTTTGATGCATACTTACTATAATTAGGTTTGCTACCATGTTGTCTACTTTCTGCACCGAAAGACCCAAAATTATGTACGACCAAAGGCTTAACTTAACTTCTGATCCTATAGACGCCAATTGCAATAACCCGTTAGCATTGCAATCGAGTGTCTACCTAGATTATGCTTGATATAATTACTTTCTGATTCAAAATAAGAGCAGCATCAAGGTGCCCAAGCTTAAAGTGTGATAATCATTCACTTCTGCACATACTGGTAGTGGTAGAAAAGCCATGATCTCAACCAATCCCTGTAGTATTTTGACATGAAAGACTTTGCATTGTGTAAATGGCCATCTTATGTGTCATTTCTATTATGATTTCTTATGTTAACTGACAGTTTGGTATTATTGCTCTGATTATTTTAGTTTATTTATCCATTCACTGGATAAGGGAACCAGTGGCCAGGTCTATTTCTAATTGACCTGCAGAAAGTGGCAGAGAGCTGCCACTTTGAACTGCTGGAGTCCTTGGGGTGAAGGTACAAACTCAAAGTGAGTATAGATCTGCAGAACAAAATTGTGAATAATTTTCCACTGCACTCATTTGAAAGATCCTGAAATGGCTATTGTTTCAAACTGAAGTACTATAGTGGTATAGTAGGGCTTCTTGTCGCCACATAATGATTAAAGCGCATTGCTGTGTTTAGAATAATGGAAGCTTCCTTTTCTTGCTAGTGGAATGCTTAATTTAGATAACGCTTACTCAAAGGAAAATTGCTAGTTCTTAGCTCTATCTTCATGTGTTGTGATGAAAATAAAGAAGACAATCAGCTAACCAAAAAACACTAATGAGTGAAATGGGATATGAGCAACAAAAAATATAAGGAATGAAAATAAGAAAGACAAAGAAAATGGTACCAAAGACACAAATTAAGATACATAATTAGGAAGGATATGAAATGTTAATAACCTCAATGTGGTTTACATATCATTGAATTTTCCTGTTCAATTACATTTACACTCACACAATATGCAGTCTATGATAGATGATAGAAGAAAGTTACAAGACCTC
The DNA here is from genome assembly GCF_030684315.1 of Stegostoma tigrinum. Taxonomy (NCBI): domain Eukaryota; kingdom Metazoa; phylum Chordata; class Chondrichthyes; order Orectolobiformes; family Stegostomatidae; genus Stegostoma; species Stegostoma tigrinum. Next base: position 79,378,178 of record NC_081357.1, on the reverse strand, counting down.
ATGGACATTTTGAAAAAAAGACCTTAAGAGTAGTTTATGCGTTTCAGTGACTATTTTTCTTGATTGTTGAGTTCTCTATTACCAAAATTCTGAACCATTTCACTGCCCTTTTACACACAATATTTGATCATTTTGTAGAATATAGTTTACTATAAATTAATTGCACAGTTCAAGTGATTTTTTTTCAGAACTGAAGGTATTATTCAAAGTTTTTTGACGATGCATAACATTATTTAATTGAAGAAATTGGCACAGCATATTATTGCCTTTAAGCATGTAAAATAGCATGTTACGTGAAACACTGATATAAACAACTTTGCTGTCATAGAATTGATTAAGTGATATTGTTTATCTTTATGTGACACCACTGTTTAAAAAGGGAGGTAGACAAAAGATGGGGACTTATAGACCAGTTAGCTTAACCTCAGTAGTGGAGAAGATGCTTGAGTCTATTACCAAGGAAGAAATAGCAAGGCATCTCGATAGAAATTGTCCCGTTGGGCAGACGCAGCATGGGTTCATGAAGGGCAGATCATGCTTGACAAGTCTTTTGGAATTCTATGAAGACAATACGAGCAAGGTGGAGAATGGGGACCCAGTGGATGTGGTGTACCATGATTTCCAAAAGGCCTTCGACAAGGTGCCACACAAGAGGCTGCTGCATAAGATAAGGATGCATGGCATTAGGGGTAAATTATTAGCATGGATAGAGGATTTTTTGACTAACAGAAAGCAAAGAGTGGGGATAAATGAGTGCTATTCTGGCTGGTAATCAGTGACTAATAGTGTGCCTCAGGGATCGGTGTTAGGACTGCAATTATTTGCAATTTATATAGCTGATTTGGAGTTGGGGACCACGTGTAGGGTGTCAAAGTTTGCAGATGACACTAAGATGAGTAGCAGAGCAAAGTGTGCAGAGGGCTGTGAAACTTTGCAGAGGAACAAAGACATATTGAGTGAGTGGACAAAGGTCTGGCAGATGGAATACAATGTAAATAAATGTGAAGTCATACATTTTGGTAGGAGTAATAGTAAAAGGGATTATTTCTTGAATGGTAAAAAGTTGCAGCATGCAGCTATGCAGAGGAACCTGGGTGTCCTTGCCCATGAATCTCAGAAGGTTGGTCTGCAAGTACAACAAGTAATTAGGAAGGCAAATGGAATTTTGTCCTTCATTGCTAAAGAGATTGAATTTAAAAGCAGAGAGGTTATGTTGCAGCTGTACAAGGTGCTGATGAGGCCACATCTGGAGTACTGTGTGCAGTTTTGGTCTCCTGACTTGAGGAAGGATGTACTGGCACTGGAGGGGATGCAGAGGAGGTTCACCAGGTTGATTCCAGTTGAGGGGGTTGGTTTATGAGGAGAGACTGAGTAAATTTGGATTATATTCATTGGAATTCAGAAGATTGAGGGGGCATTTTATAGAAACATATAAAATTATGAAGGGAATAGATAAAATACAAGTAGAGAGGATGTTCCCACTGGCAGGTGAAGCAAGGACAAGAGAGCATAACCTTAAGACTAGAGGGAGCAGATTTAGGACTGAATTGAGAAGGAGTTTCTTCACTCAAAGGGTTGTTAATCTATGAAATTCCTTGCCCAGTGAAGTAGTTGACGCTATTTCAGTAAACATTTTTAAAGCTAAGGTAGATTTTTTTTGAACAATAAAGGAATTAAGGGATAAATGGATCTGAGTCCACGAAAAGACCAGCCATGATCTTATTGATTGGCAGAGCAGGCTCGAAGGGCCGAATGGTCTACTCCTGCTCCTGGTTCTTCTGTTCTTATGTTCTTATGTTTATCCAATCTTATAATGCTTCTGAATAAGATCAGCAATTTGTGCTTGGTTGTTAAAATGCATGTGTGGGAAGGAGTAATTCATCAAGACTTCTCCAACAGTACATCCCAAACCCACAAACTCCAACACCCTTGAATAACAAGGGCAGCAGATTTTTATGGGATCCGGGCATCACTGGCTAGGCCAACATTTATTTCCCATCCCTAACTGCCCAGGCCTGAAGGTCTGCAGTCACATGGTAGAACCATGAAAGTATGGTAGTTTCCTTCTCTAGACGACATTAGTGGCAGATGGGTTTTTCAACAATTGACAATTTTTCCATGGTGATCATTAGACTCTTAATTCCAGATCTTTATTGAATTCAAATTCCACCTATTACAATCTGAGTTGAGACAAATTTACAGTTTTCTAACCAGTATCGGCACCCATTTCTGGAAACTTTGAGGTCAAATGATATTCACACTTGTATGAAACATTTTCAGCCCTAAGACATAATCCAACTTTCTCTTCAAATTGTTATTGCATTTGCCTTAAGGGAAATGACATTTAAACTGAATCAGATATTTCTCATTGTGTTATCTCTCATATCAATGTTATAAATCAGATGTGGTGCTGCTGTTTACCAGGGGATTCTGCAAAATATATGATAAAATTTGTATCATATTTAGTTATGAAAACAAAAGTTAAATTTTAAAATTCCTGCATAGTCAACATAAGTACTTATGTGTTCTAAATGCTCATATTTGATATCATATCCAATATTATGATGTGGACTAGAAAAATCACTGTGTCTGTGAGGTAATTCTGTGAGCTACTTTTCATGTGTTCATATAGCTGCTCTTTTCAGGGACAAAGTATTCATTTCGTATGTTTGCATGTTCAATCATTGAGATCATTTATAGCTTATAAATATTCTTAAAGATACATTTCCCGAATACTTCTAGTTTCATCTTGAAACTAGTTGAAAAAATGTGGTCCATTTCAATCTATGATTTGTTGCAAGTTCTAGTAGTACAGTTTGGATCAAATATAAAATAGCCTGTCCCTCAGATGTCTTAACAGTAGAACCTCATAGCACAGAAGGAGGCCCCTTGGCTGACCATTTCTGGGCTAGAGCAATCCAAAACTAATCCCATTGCCCTGCTCTCTTCCATCAAATGTTTATCCAGTATTAATTTTAGGGATACAATAGTGTCTGTTTTAACCACAAACTTGCAAATAAAAATGCAACAAAAACTGGAGTAGCAAACGCAGCAAGTAGCATGGACAATCTTAGTAGCAAGGGAATTGAGTAATAATCAAGGAAAATGTGAAGTCTTCAAACTTATTAAAAGACTGTAAGAAGCAAAGTTTAATCTTAAACTCAAATGAAGGACATCTGACAAATCAAATATAAGTAGCTAACTGACTTAGAGATAGTAAGAACTGCCAATGCTGAAGTCAGAGATAACACAGTGTGGAGCTGGAGGAATACAGCAGGCCAGGCAGTTTCAGCGGGGCAGGAAAGCTGACGTTTTGGGTCGGGTCCCGGCCGAAACATCAGCTTTCCTGCTCTTTTGATGCTGCCTGGCCTGCTGTGTTCCTCCAGCTTCACACTGTTATTTATGGCTAACTGACTTGAGAAGTTGTCCTTTCAAGACAAGTCCCAATTTTCCTTAATTTGAGACTGCACTGATTCGTATTTTAAAATACTGAATTTCCAATGTTTCAGTTCCACACCTTATTAGATATGGAGACAAACTAATATGGAAATGTGTGTAGGTGCTCTGATGAGGTTTCTATCTGGATAGTTAGTATGATTAAACAAAAGTAGAAATTGCTGGAGAAACTCAGCAGGTTTGGCAGCATCTGTGGAGAGAAAGCAGAGTTAATGTTTTGGGCCCAGTGACACTACTTCAGAATGATTTGTTGATAGGTTTTTGATAAGGAGGAGAGTAAGGATGGGTCTATGTCTAGATCTCTCCCATATACATATGTATGCACACACACATACATACACACAAACACACACACACACATTCTCACTCACACACACACACTGACACTCTCACACTGATACACCCACACACTAACTCACATACAATCACTTGCACACATCACTCTCACACATACTCACTCACACATTCTCTCTCTCTCTCTCTCTCACACACACACACACACAATTCCTCACTGCCTCTCACACACAAACTCTTTCTCCATCCCACTGTCTCTCTCTTACTGCCTCTCATATTCACTCAATGTCTCCCATATATAATCTCTGACTTGCTTTCTCTGCCTTTCACGCTTTCTTTCTCTCCTTCTTCCAATGCCTTCCACGCACTTCTTTTCTCCTTTCTGATTGTTTATGGGATGTAAGCTTAGCTGGCTATATCAGCATTTACTGCTTATCCCTAATTGTTCTGTAGAAAGTGGTGGTGAACAGCCTTGCTGAATTGCTGTAGCCGTTGGAATATAGGCACACCATACTACTGCTTGGAAGAGTTCTTGGATTTTGACTCAGTGACAGTGAAGGAACAATGGTATTGTTCCAGGTCTGGATGGCGTGTAGCTTGGAGGACAACTTGCAGTTGGTGGTGCTCTCAGGTATCTCATGGGAGAAGCAATGACCTAATAGTATTATCACTGGACTGTTAATCTAGAGACCCAGGTAATATTCCTGGAACATTAGCAAATTTCACGACAGCAGATAGTGGAATTTGAATTCAATTAAGAGTCTAATGATCACAATGGAAAAATTGTCAATTGTTGAAAAACCCATCTGCCACTAATGTCGTCTAGAGAAGGAATCTATACCATACTTTCATGGTTCTACCATGTGACTGCAGACCTCCAGACCTGGGCAGTTAGGGATGGGAAATAAATGTTGACCTAGCTAGTGATGCCCAGATCATATAAAAATCTGCTGCCCTTGTTATTCAAGGGTGTTGGAGTTTGTGGGTTTGGAAGGTGCTGTTGGAGGAGTCTTGATGAATTACTCCTTCCCACACATGCCTTCTTTGTTCTACATGCGCACTCCATCTCTTAATCTTTCTTACTGTCTGTACCTTGCTCTCTGTTCCACTGTCTTCCACACACAACACCTCCGTCTCCCCTTCAGAGGTCGACTGTGTCATCTTGAACATAGTCGTACAGGGGAACCATGCCTGATATAGTACTTTATCCCAAACTGAGGTTGGATTTTGACTTGGAAGAAATAGGAAACAGATGTTAGGACTACTTCCAGGTCCTATAGTCACCTGTTTGAGGGCGCCGTCCTGTGATTTTACGTGGGGCAGCTAATTCATATTCAAAGAGAAAATTTGCCATCCAATTAAAGATAGCTGGATTATTTAGAACAAAGAACAAAGAAAATTACAGCACAGGAACAGACCCTTCGGCCCTCCAAATCTGTGCTGATCCAGATCTTCTATCTAAATCAGTCACTTATTTTCCAAGGGTCTGTATCCCTTTGCTCCTTGTCCAGATATATCTTAAAAGACACTAGCATGTCTGCGTCTACCACCTCGGCTGACAACACATTCCAGGCACCCACCACCCTCTGCGTAAAGAACTTCCCATGCGTATCTCCCATAAACTTTCCCCCTCTCAGTTTGAGCTCATGACCTCTAGTAATTGAGCCCCCCACTGTGGGGAAAAAACTTCTTGCTAGCCACCTTGTCTATACCCGTCATGATTTTGTAGACCTCAATCAGGCCCCCCCCCCCTCAATCTCCATCTTTCTAATGAAAATAGTCCTAATCTACTCAACCTTTCTTCATAGCTAGCGCCCTCCATTCCAGGCAACATCCTGGTGAACCTCCTCTGCACCCTCTCGAAAGAGTCCACATCCATTTGGTAATATGGTGACCAGAACTGTACGCAGTACTCTAAATGTGGCCAAAGCAAAGTTTTATACAACTGTAACATGACCTGCCAAATCTTGTACTCAATACCCTGTCCGATGAAGGAAAGCATGCCATACGCCTTCTTGACCACTCTGTTGACCTGCGTTGCCACCTTCAGGGAACAATGGACCTGAACACCCAGATCTCTCTGTACATCAATTTTCCCAGGACTTTTCCATTTACTGTATAGTTTGTTCTTGAATTAGATGTTCCAAAATGCATCACCTCTCATTGGCCCAGATTGAACTCCATCTGCCATTTATCTGCCCAACTCTCCAATCTATCTATACTCTGCTGTAACCTTTGACGGTGCCGTTCACAATCTGCTACTCCACCAATCGTCACGTCATCTAATCAAACCACCTATACCTTCCTCAAATCATTTGCGTACATCACAAACAACAGTGGTCCCAGCACAGATCCCGGTGGAACACCACTGGTTACAGGTCTTCAATTTGAGAAACCCTCTTTCTCTACTACTCTCTGTCTCCTGTTGCCTAGCCAGTTTTTTATCCATCTAGCTAGGACACCCTGGACCCTCAACTTCACTTTCTCCATCAACCTGCCATGGGGAACCTTATCAAAAGCCTTATTGAATTCCATGTATATGACATCTACAGCCTTTCCCTCATCAATCAACTTTGTCATGTCCTCAAAGAATTCTATTAAGTTGATAAGACATGACCTTGCTGTACAAAACCATGTTGTCTATCACTGATAAGCCCATTTTCTTCCGAATGGGAATAGATCCTATCCCTCAGTATCTTCTCCAGCAGCTTCCCTACCACTGACGTTAGGCTCACCGTTCGATAATTACCTGGATTATCCCTGCTACCCTTCTTAAACAAGAGGACAACATTAGCAATTCTCCAGTCCTCCAGGACCTCACCTGTGTTTAAAGATGCTGCAAAGATATCTGTTAAGGCCCCGGCTATTTCCTCTGTCACTTCCCTCAATAACCTGGGATAGCTCCCATCCAGACCTGGGGAATTGTCCACCTTAATGCCTTTTAGGATACCCAACACTTCCTCCCTCCTTATGCCAACTTGACCTAGATTAATCTTGACGTTAGATGTAGTGGCCATCCAACTTGAACATCAAGCAGCAAACTATAAGTGAGAGAGAGAGAACACAGAACATAGAAAAGTGCAGCATAGTACAGGCCCTTCGGCCCACGATGTTGTGCTGTGGAATAACCCTCATCCAAAAATAAAATAACCTAACCTACATTCCCCTCTATTCACTGCTGTCCGTGTGCACGTCTAGCAGTCGCTTAAATGTCACTAATGACTCCGCTTCCACAACTGCCACTGGTAAGCTATTCCATGCGATCACAACTCTCTGGGTGAAGAACCTCCCTCTGATGTCTCCTCTATACCTTCCTCCTAACACCTTAAAACTATGACCCCTTGTGGCAGTCAATCGTGCCCTGGGGAAAAGTCTCTGGCTATCGACTCCATCCACATCTCTCATTACCTTGTACACCTCGATCAGGTCACCTCTCTTCCTCCTTCTCTCCAGAGGGAAAAGTCCAAGCTCAGTCAACCTCTCCCCGTAAGACAAGCCCTCCAGTCCAGGCAGCATCCTGGTAAACCTCCTTAGAACCCTCTCCAAAGCCTCCACATCTTTCCTATAATAGGGCGACCAGAACGGGACACAATATTCCAAGTGTGGTCTCACCAGGGTTTTGTAGAGCTGCAGCGTAACCTCGTGGCTCTTAAACTCGATCCCTCTGTTAATGAAAGCCAAAACACCATATGCTTTCTTAACAACCTTATCCACCTGGGTGGCAACTTTGAGGGAGCTATGCACTTGAACACCAAGATCCCGCTGCTTCTCCACACTGCCGAGAATCCTGCCTTTAATCCTATATTCAACATTTAAGTTCGACCTTCCAAAATGCATCACTTCGCATTTATCCAGGTTGAACTCCATCTGCCATTTGTCAGCCCAGCTCTGCATTCTGTCAATGTCTCGCTGAAGCCTGCAATAGCCCTCGATACTATCAACGGCACCTCCAACCTTTGTGTCATCAGCGAACATACTAACACACCCCTCAACCTCCTCATCCAAGTCATTTATAAAAACTACAAAGAGCAGTGGGCCAAGAACAGAGCCCTGTGGGACACCACTCAGCACTGACCTCCAGGCAGAATACTTACCATCTACAACCACTCTCTGCCTCCTGTCAGCCAACCAGTTCTGAATCCAGACAGCCAAATCACCCTGTATCCCATACCTCCTGACTTTATGAATGAGCCTGCTGTGGGGAACCTTATCAAATGCCCTGAAGTCCATGCTGAAGAGGGAGAGAGAGAGAGAGCGCGCGCGAGAGAGGTATTCAAACCTTCGAGGTAAAAGCACCTTCTCTCAAACTTTTTAAAATCTTCAATTCGAAAGCTAAACTGAGTAGGCTAGTTTGTTGGTTGGAGTGATGTCAGCATCAAAAGCAGAGAGGTGCCCTCTGTGGAGCAGCTTGTGACAGTTCCAAATGCAAGAAAGATAGGAACAGCCTATAGACCTATCTTAATTTTGGCCACCTGTTAGAATGTGAAGGTCAGGTTACTTATTTCTTACTTACTTACTCTCATTCTTACTTGCCCACTTTAATTGGCCTAAATTAGGCTGTTAATGTGCTTGACTTACTGTACATTGCAGTGGGAGATAGCACTGCTTGCTTCTTGATTAGATCTTAACTGCAAAAATGCCCCAGCAACGTGATGGTGACAGGGAGCCGGTCACCAATGTTGGGCATTATGAAGGAGTCTTCACCTGTTAAAGTACATAATTTGTAAAAGCCACAAGTTTCCTCTTCCTGTTTATCTCTTTCCAATGTTGAGATATTTTGAAAGATAGACAAGATATTTTGTCAACTTCATTTTTCATACTGGAACTAGCAGCAGACAAAATAACACTGGTATCAGCCAATGTTATCATTCCAGGGTCCAAACAAATATTTAGATTGATTTTCATTTCCAGGTCTGACGCCAAGAGAAATCCCAGCTCTGCAAAATGACCTTTCAAAATGGCCACCTGCATATTTGGTTTGGGTGGTGGGTTGGGGAGTATTGGATTGGGACCTGAGCTTGTGACCCAGGAAGAGTCAAAGAAGCTGTCACTTCCCAAGGCAAGCCTGTGTTAGAGGCCCAACACTGGTCAAAATTTAAAAATAAATTTGAAACCAAAGAAAATTGCATCGTCTTACTCCCTAACTCCCACACACTCGACACAGCTCCTTAAGTGAATCTATCCACCTATGCCCATCTAACCATTTCCCCATAGCCCGAGATACCCCTACTTTACTAATCACATCCATGCCACCTTTAGCCTATACCAACTGATATTCCCCTACCCAGTAGCTTTTTTCCCTTGCCTCTCCCTGCCATCTTACCAAGTATTTTTTCCCAGCGTGGGGGACTCAATTACTAGGGGTCATGAGTTCAAAGTGAGAGGAGGAAAGTTTAAGGGGGATATGAGTGGAAAGTTCTTTACACAGAGGGTGGTGGGTGTCTGGAACGTGTTGCCAGCAGAGGTGGTAGACGCAGACACGTTAGCGTCTTTTAAGATATATTTGGACAGTTACATGGATGGGCAGGGAGCAAATGGACACAGACCGTTAGAAAATAGATGACAGGTTAGACAGAGGATCTTGATCGGCGCAGGCTTGGAGGGCCGAAGGGCCTGTTCCTGTGCTGTAGGTTTCTTTGTTTCTTTGTCTTTGTTTCTTTGTATTTACCTCAATGGTGAGCAAATCTCAGGAGGCATGCTGACAATGTCTGTTGATGAAGTCACTGTTGGCAAAACACACCCTCATCAATACCAAAACACAAATACAATGAAATCCCTTCAAATTATTCATTCTGAAAACAAATGTTTTATTAGTTCCCTTAAATACTTAATCCTTTATGTAGATAAACATGTTCATTTAATAAGCGGTTGGAATAGTCTGTGAAATGCTTCCTTGATAGGCACCTCATTGCAAAAATCATAGTTTGGGAAATCAGTTATGCAGCCTGAATTGTATTAATGCTTATGTCAACCTAGCTTTTTTTTTAACTCCACACATTTATCTTGGATAGTTCCCTTCTAGTTTTGTCAATCTCAATGTGCCGAAAACAATTTTTACGTGGAAGCATGCAATTTTCATCGTACAAAAGTACACTTTACCACCACCAAAAATATCCTGAATCAGATTCAAAATGTTACCTCACCACGACAAAAAGAAATGAGGGCGACACGTGGTGAGCACTGCTGCCTCACAGCGCCAGGAACCCGGGTTCGATTCCACCATCAGTGACTCTCTGTGGAGTTTGCATATTCTTCCTGTGTCAGCATGAATTTCCCCCGGGTGCTCCGGTTTCCTCCTGTAGACGTGCAGGCTAGGTGGATTGGCCATGCTAAATTGCCCATAGTGTTCAGGGTTGTGTAGATTAGGTGGGTTACAGAAAGAGTGGTCTGGGTGGGATGCTCTGAGTGTTGGTCTGGACTTGTTGGGCCGAAAGGCCTGTTTTCACACTGTAGGGAACCTATGATTCTATAAAATAAATATCATACATTCTTACCGCCATAACCTTTCACACCTCCGTCACTCTGTGTCATTCCCAGACACTAACCATGCCCCATCTCAGCCAACCTGAGCAACTTAATGACACCTACCCATCTCGTGTAATCCCCTCATAACCTCTATGTCCATCCACCCATCCAACATGGCCTCTCATATGCCAACCCCTTGTACTAGTCCCTTGAGTATCCACAGCTACTAATGCACGCGGAAATAGTTATGTTATATAAATTTCTAAATTACAGCCTACAGTCTAGTGAGAAAAGTGCTCTTATTTAATTTAAATGCATTTTGAGACTTCTTGACAGGCTTGATGGTTCCAAGGGTTTTATGTACCTTTTACACACAATCTTCTCAAAAATTAATAGTCCCAAAGGACACTCAGAGCCATTCCTAAAGGATAACTGATGTCCTTCAACCACCACCTCCCAAAAGTTTCTTGAACTATAACTGCAGCTGCACCCCAGCTCTCCCAAGGCAATTACTGGCTAACCAAAACAAAATGCATTGAGAACAAAATTGCTTTTATCTGGTCTAATCTCTTTCATCCATGTTGTAGACATCAGGGACTCTGATCTGATTTCATTGGAACCACATGATCTTTTAAGTGGCTAGGGTCCTCAAGAACAATGTAGATGTGAAATATGGACTGCTCCTAATCCCACCTCCACGAAAATGTGAAATGTTGAGTTTGAAGGTGTACTTGGAATTCCTAACTTCTCCTGGCATTTTTACCATGGCAGAGACAGGTTAGAAATGTAATAACATAGTTCATACTTAAAATTCCTGGGGTGACTGCTTCACTTTGGGTTTCAACCGGCCACTTGTTTATTTCAAATAAATATTTGAGTATTCTAACAAATGACCGCAATTCAAAAACAGATCTGTGACTGCAAATTAACTTTGTTATATAGCAGTTCTTTTCCTTAAGGGAATAATGGCAGCAGACAGTTGAAATTGTTTAATTAAGAATAATAAAAAAGGTGCTCCGTCACATAAACATTTGTATATGACATTACTTCTGGTATATATGTGATAGAAAAAGCCAGAGAAATAACTAATGATCACCTTAAAGAGGAGAAAAAGAATCAGGCTTAGCTGGAATAATGACCATGATAATGTCATCAGTTTTTTATTATGAAAACTTCTGTCAACACATAAAATCACAAGAATTTCATGTAGATAATTTAAACTAAGGCATAATCTTTTATCTTCTTCAAGTATAAAATTAATGAGACAGGAATTTTGAATGGAAAAAAGTTTTATTGCCCAGAATCAGTTGTAATATTCACCTCATCTAAAATAGTATTTTAAGGAAAAGCTATGCTGCAGTCAGAAATACTCAGGCCAGGCAAGATCTGTAAAGAAACAAAGTCAGGGTGTTAGGTCAGCAACCTTTCTTCAGAACAAGCAAAGCAGTTTAGAAGAATTGTTTTTAATGTCACATTTAATTCAAAATCAGAAGGAATATTCTATTGCCTGTTAAAATGTTTGCAAAAGTTGTGGTTTCTGTGAATTATCTCTGGCCAACCTGTCATTTCAATTAATGTCAAATTTAAATTTAACAAGGATACTGGGCAAAAGTGAATTTAAATGGCCAGCAACCAATCTACCCTAAAGTGATCCTTTATTACTAAATTTTCATGTACAATAAAAAGATGTATATGAACATAAATATCTTTTAATATAACAGTGTTGTGCTGTGCCACTGATTTCAATGGTAAGGAGCATTGTATAGGCAGCATTAATGGTCTGGACCTTATCTCAATGACTTGTTTGACATATTCAGAGGAGCTAGTGTTCTACTAATGTCTGTATAATTTGGTATGATATATTAGTGCATGCTTCAGTAGACATAATTACAATAGTGACCCTATTCATTTCTAATGGAGATAATTCGATCTTTCTGAAAACTTGTTAATGACCATTTATGCTGAACAAATAGTTGATTAGGAAAATAACAACAAACAATATTTTGTACACACCAGTGGTAAGAACAGTCATATTTAATATCTTTAATGAACCAAGAATGTACATGCAATCTTGCTTCAGACCACAGAAAACAAACTTGAATTGATACCAACTGACCCAAAACATTGCCCGTTAGAAATCACCAATTCTTTTCATTTAGTTTTCTTGGCAGAGAATAATTAGCTTAGATGGCTCATGCGTGGTTCAGAGTAACATTTACAGTACATGTTCATCTTCTGTTCCAGCTGGGGAGGCTTGGAACCTGACTCCTAGCCCTGTCCTCAAGAGTAGAAGTAAAAGTAAGGTTCCTGTAGTAGAAAGCAAACCACCAATGTCAAAAACAAACTACCAAGAGAAATGGTGCAGGATGAAGCATCAGCAGACAGTGACCCAAGGACTTTGCTTCAGGCAGAATGCTCCTGGATGAAATTAAAACATGAATTATAATCTCCCCCTTGTTTAATGAAATATAAAACTAGCTCCTAGATAAATTGGATTTGAGCCAGAAGTCAGATCTGATTCAAATGTCACCATGTAGCTCAGTTTTAACCAGTTGTTCATGGAGTCATAGAGTTTTCAACATTGAAACAGATCCTTCAGTGTAACTATTACATGCTGACTATTTTCCCAAGCTAAATTGGTCCCACCCACCTGCCCCATATCCCTCCAAATTTTTTCTGTCATAAACTTATCCAAAATGTCTTTCAAATATTGCAACTGTACCTGAACCTTCCAATTTAATAATATCCTTCCAATGGCAATGTTATGATTTTATTTCCCTGTAGCCAGTTTGGTTGAGGAAGGAAGCACACTTCAAACAATATACATATGAAACTTAGTTGATATAAGTTTTTTCAGAATGAAAACAAATCCTGAGAATTCTTTTTATACTTCACAAAATTTGGGCGTCACTAGGAGGCGAGATCAGGCTTTATAGCTCATTCCCAGTTGCTCTTGAGAAAATGGTGATGAGCTACCTTTTTGAACCACTACAGGCCATGCACCTATATTCCAGTAGGAAGGGAGTTCCAAGATTCTGGCAACATTTTGCCTCATCAGGATAGCCTGTGACTTAGAGGGGGTCTTTGTGGTAAAGGCGTTCCCAAGTTTTAATCTCCTGATTTTTCTAGAAAGATGCCAGTCAAGCTTTGTTATAAATTTTGTTAAACTTGACTAATGTCTTTCAAAGGCGCAAACATCATCTGATTCCACTGAAGGTGTAAGCCTGTAAAATCAGGAACAAAAGCAAATTGATTGATATTTCAAATTAATATAGCGATAAATTACTCTAGTTGCTATATAGAATCTTTGTGAACATGTCACTTTTGGTGAATATAGAGTGTTCCATGTACACATTGGGCGCAGACAGCTTGACCAGAGGGAAATATGTGACTAGAAACGTAATTTCATGTTACTGCTTCTGTACCTAGAAGCATTATGGTGCAAAAGCAGGCCATTTGGTCCATTCAGTCTACACCAACCCTCTAAAGAGCATTTTTCCCAGACCCACTCCTATACCCTATCACCGTGACCCTTCATTTCCCATGCCTGATCCACACAACCTGCACATCTTTGGACTGTGTGAGGAAACTGGAACATCCAAAAGAAACCCACATAGAAATAGGGAGAATGTGCAAACTCTACACAGGTACCTGAGGATGGAATCAAACCCAGATCCCTGGTACGGTAAGGCAGCGGTGCTAGCCACCGTGACACCCCCAACTCGTCATACATGTCCCAAATCCATACCAGTATCTGCAACATAACTACACTGTTAGGGAGAAATGATGATGTATAATTTGTTATATTTGTTAAAATGATTTGTTGGAAATCATTCATCAGTGAAATCCAGCATTTTCACTGTATTCAGTGCACAAGAAAAATCTCCAAACTAAGATACTAAATCACTTGATGTAGAGTAATTGGAGTAATTCATGGAACTTGTTCCGAGAGATTGTGCCATGACAAGTTACTTATCCAAAGTCTAAACACCACTGCTTGGTTGGTTATCGGGTTGGATGACCATTGTTTGAGACCATTGTTTATTGTATGAGAATAAATCAAGTTTGTTTCATTTGGGTCCCTTCAGGAAAACTCAGTTGTAGAAATCAAGTAGGGCAGGATTCATTACTGGGCTATCATAACGCTTTGTTTTCTGCTGTTATTTCTTTTCAAATAACCTCCACCATAAGGAGAGTGATGTTTAGAAAATTGTGCTGTTTAATATTCTGTGTTATGTTTGTGCCAAATATTATTTTCGAAGATAAATAGATGGAAAATCTATTCCAAAAAACAGATATGGCTGTTGATGTTTGAGCAACTAAGAAAGAAAGGTCAATATTTTAAAAAGCCCTGTGGAATAAAATATTAAATTTCTACAAAACTACAGTTTCCCTAAACATTGAGTGTAAGGTCTTATTCATATAAGTATCTCTTTACTAGATTTTATTTACACAACTTCAATACAAGAACTTTATGTTATTGCTATTTAGAAAAGATGCAAATAATTCCAATAAAATGATAATAAAATTGCCTGATTATTGCTTGCTCTATTAATTAATGAAGTAAGCTGACAGGAATTTGTATTCAGCATAATACCGACACAGCATTTAGTGAAAGCGAATTATAAGAGAGTAAGTTATGGGAGGAGAGAAATATTCACTAGAATTTTATTCTAAAGCTTTATTTTGAAGTAGCGTTCTGAAATTTCTAATCTCTATTCAAACCAAAGCCTCAAAGTTGCTGTGATTCTAATAGAGCAGATTTGATGTAATTAATAAAATCTTCTCTACACTGAAGTTTTTAAAGCAGAAGAATGATTGAAGCTTACAACAAATTACCTTCTGCCTGGCATTAACCTTTCACGAGCACTCTAGTGCTTGTTGTCTTCTGTCTAGCAGAGTTGTGGATGATGACATTGTGGTACTGCAAGTTATGATTTGATTGGGAAAAGTACTATTTTGACTAAGGACATTTTGAATGGTTTTAAGTTATGCTTTGTGTTGAGTTTGCTGGTTTCAATTGGGGCAATGGTAGCATCATAGTTTACTTAAGCACCCAGGTTAGAGAGGGGAAATGCAGTTTTCACTCCCAATTATTATCTAACTGTACTCTGCTTGAAATAAAAAGGTTGGGAATTGGGCTGTAGTTTGAATATTTAGTCACTATTCCTGTCAAGGCTCATACATGAATAGGAGCTGCTTGGACAAGGAAGTGAATTTAGTATGATAGCCTGTACTCCAGCAGGAAAAAAATGTCTTCAGGAGAATTGGAAGATGTTATTGATCCCTAACATTTATCACTTATTGCAATAATGGTTACATCAGCTTATGACATCCAGGTCTTAGGATTTTATTGACACTCGAGATGTTAATTTGATATATTTAAAACTAAACATAATCACTAAAATAATTTATTCAGCATTCATCTTTTAATTAGACTGCAGCATAATACTGTACATGCGCTCTCTCCAACTCTTCAAGGTATTTTCATTTATCAGTTCATTTATCATTCACACTGGGGCAATTATCCATAGACTAGTTCACCTTTGACTTGTATCTTGAGACAGCAAGGTTGAATAGCTTTCTGTCACTTTGCTGTGTTAAATAGACATCCTCTGTAGATGACCTGAAAGCATAAGACAGATGGAAGGTAAGGTGTTTGTAGCATTAGCATTTCTGTTTTATCTATAATACTCCTATTGGAACTAGGTATCATGTAGACAGTCAGTAGCATATACAGTCACATTGGATTTTCTTGCAAAAACATCTGGGCTGAATGTTCATGCTCATCCAAACCAGTAATAGGGACTTACATTTTAAATGTGGATACCCAATTTCAGCATTAAGCTCTCTGTGAGTTGTCTATTTTCTAGTGCTAGAAGGTGCCAGGCTCTCTGAGTATCCTATTTAGTCTATATCTCTCAAGAGCATTTCTTTCTAGCTCTTGCATATTCTCATTTGTTTTGTATCTTTTTTGTCTTTCATTGAGATTGACTCTCTATATTTTGTAAATCCAATGTCATTTGGAATTGGGGATAACAAAGCGTGGAGTCGGATGAACACTTCAGGCCAAGCAGCATCTCAGGGGCACAAAAGCTGACGTTACGGGCCTAGACCCTTCATCAGAGAGGGGGATGGGGAGAGGGAGCTGGAATAAATAGGGAGAGAAGGGGAGGTGGACCGAAGATAGATGGAGGAGAAGATAGGTGGAGAGGAGAGTATAGGTGGGAAGGTGATAGGTCAGTTCAGGGAGGATGGACAGGCCAAGGATTATCTCTCATTTGGAATTGGGTTGAAACAGTTGAAGTTGAGACCATTTGGTGTATTTATAGCTAGCTGTGGAAGGGCTATTTTTACACCCAGACCGTGCTGGCTTTGAATCCAGATCCCAGAGATTTGGCATCCAGTTAAGTACTGAGATGCATTTCAAGGACTTTTAGCAGTAAATTGAAATAAATTATTCTGACCTTGTGCATGTTACTGGTTAACCTACATTTGGGGATTATAGTCTGCACCCAACCTTGTAATGGACGTTAAATTAATGGTGAGTTTTAGACAATGGCAAGAAAGATGATTGCTGTGAGCTGTGAAGAGACATGCATTGAGCTTGATTTTATTTTGTAGAATAAAGTTTAATAAGATGCATGTTTGGAGATTTTAAGGTGCTGCAAGGAATAGATAAGGTAAGCACAGATTATTTAACTAGGACCATGAGTATGGAACTGTTGGATATGTGTATAAAATTAGCAAGCCTGAGGCGACACTTAAGATTTGAAGGATTTTTTTATTCCTCACAAAGTGGTTGCTATTCGAATTAGACTCCAAGCTAAAGTTGTTAATGCTGCGTTGGCATCTTTAAAAAAGTAGTTGGGGAAATATCTGACTCAAAATATGACTGAGGACTGTAAGGATAAGTAAAACTGAAAATAACCAATAGCTAAGTGGAACATAATCTTTGCTGAAATGCTTAAATCATAGATCTATCAGGAACAGGTGACAATCGTTCTTGGATGTGCAAATTGAGTTAAAATATATAGTTCCCTGGAGTTTTAATTGTTTAATATTGGGAAGAGGAGAATTACAGTGACTTCTAGTTATATAGCCTGTTTTGTGCAAAAAGCAAGTTTAAAAACAGGTGATGGGATAGGAGTCATGTAAGATTTAAGGCTGATGGAAGAGATGTTTTGAAGGTTTTAAAACCTTTACTTTATACCTGTTTCTTTGCCCATTTCCTAGGTACATCCCTCATCTACATTCCCTTGAGTCCAGGGGACACAGACTCAAATATGGCAAATAATTGGCTTAGCCATTCACCACTCTGTCTAGATGGAGCACATAAAGCACTGAGGGGATCGCTGATTAGGCCAACATTTACTTCCCATCCCTAATTGCCCAGAGGACAGTTAAGAGTCAACCAAATTGTTATTGGTCTGGAGTGACATTTTGTCCAGACTAGGATAAGTATAGCACTTTCTTTCCTGAAAGGACAGTCAATGGGTTTTTTCGAGAATTGACAATAAATTTGTGGTCATCACTGAACCCTTAATTCCAAATTTTTATTGAATTCAAATTCCACTATCTACGATTGTGGGATTTGAACCCGATTCCCCATGAACATTACCTGGGTCTGTGGATTTACAGTCCAGTAATAATATCACTAACCCATTGTCTCCCCATGTCTGTTCTTTCTTTCACCTACTAATACAGTTTTCTATTCCACCTTGATGCACAAAGATAAACTCGACTTCTTTTTGCTACTGCAGATCATTTTGTTAAAGCTGTTTCCCATGTTCTATACCCTAAACATCAGTAGAAATGTCAGGAGTTTATGGATCTCTTTGTTAATGATTTTAAAACTGTCCAGTCTCCTCCAGCACTTCCCTCACTTTCCCTAGTCCACTGGGCCAAACTTGCTGTAATGTTGTCCCCTCCTGTACACATGAATCTGTATTTTTCTAATTTCCTATGTCCTCATGCTTTCTTTGAAGTCTTATCTTGGAGCCACACCTCCCTGCTCTTATCAATCCTGCTGTCATTGAATGTCCAATCACCCACCACTTCTATCCCCCATGTTAGTTGTTATGGTTAATGGTCTCTCCTCTAAGTATGGCTTGCCCATCCTTCAAATCTACTGTGATCAGGATTGTCTTCAAAAAGTCAGCCTTCACTGCATTTTCATGTCAAACTACCATCTGATCGCCAAACTCCTTTTTCCTTCCAGCGTACTCAACTATGCCGTAGCCCATTAAATTTATGCCCATCTCCAGCCTATCTCATTAAATTCTGCATAATTGCCAATCAGCTTTCCACCACTTCCATTTACCAGAACAGCTCTTAGCAAAGTCACATTTGTTATTCTGTGCGATTTGAACACGGACAACCTATCACTTGAGGTACATTGAGGTACTTTTAATGAGTTCTTCCTGATCACGTGTGACTTCCCTAATATTCCCTGAAAGCCTAACTTTGTCTTCCTCCTATTTCTCATCTGCATGTCATCCCATGCAAACATCATCCAAAAGCATTTGCGATTACATGTAAACTGACATCATGCAACTCTGGTTCACCAACACCTCTCTGAACATCACCACAGACTCTCTCAGTAATCATCCAGTCAGGTCATAGAAGTTAAACAGCATGGAAAGAGACACTTCTGCACAACTAGTCTGCACTGACCACGTTCCCAAACTAAACTAATCCCACTAGCCTGCATTTGGGTCATATCCCTTCAAACCTTCCATATTCATGTACTTGCCCAAATATCTTTTAAATGTTATAACTGTACTTGCATCCACCACTTCCGTTGGCAACTGGTTGAACAGAAACTTCCTGCAATTATATATTAAAAAGACTCCAAATGCCATTTCCCTACCTGTTCCAACCTGCTTTCTGGCAATTACAAAGACCAAAACAGATTTTTCATGACTTTTGTGTCACGTTTGACCCCAAGCTGAGTTCTGAAGATACATCTGCATCATTTCTGCGATTGCTTATGTCCATCACCACTTAACATCACTAACTTCAACATTCCATCAGCTTTCTGAACTCACACTAAGAAAGCCTGACACAGCCATTATGGGCTGTGATGAGCCAAATTGCTTGGACGAGGCTCTTGCACTTCATTTGGCAGCTGCATCACTCTCAGCAGTGCAAGAACTCGGCCTAAATGACCCTTCATCATTCCTTCGACGTAGCAGGCAGGCTGATGATTTTCGACACTCACCCACCTAAATATTATGGGTGAACTAGTTACTAGGCTCACAGTGGCAGTTTAGACATCCAATAGAACATACATTCACCCTTGTGTAGAAGCACTCAGTAAGAGTGTGTAAAATCCAGTCTGGATTTTTTTTTTACTCCCAGCCTTTATATCATTGGCCGGCTTTCCACATTCTATCCTCCATGAACTGGACTCCATCCAAACTACTGCTTCCCATGTCCTAACACACACCAAATCTAGTTCACCTATCATCCCTTCACCAGCTAACCTATGTGGCTCCTGGATAAGCAACACTTTGATTTTAAAATTCTCATCCTCTTTTCAGATCTATGGCCTTGTCCCTGCCTAACTGTGTAATCTTTTCCAGCCCTACAAACCACTGAGCTATCTGTACTCCTGTAGTTCTGGCCTGGCACATAGCACCAGTTTTATTTGCTCCACTATTGGCAGCTATGTCTTAAGCTCACTGGACCCTAATCTCTGAATTTCTCTGGCTGAACTCTCTAGGTCTCTTTCCAACTGTAAGACACTACCTGTTTGGCCAAGCTTTTGGTTTCTGCTGTGCAGCCTGTTGCCTCATTGTGTTTCATTGTGGTCCTGTGACAATTTGCTATGTTGAAGATGCCAAATAAATATGTTGTTGTTGTCAAGTAATCCACATTGGTCAAAAAAGGAGTTATGCAGATATACTGGTGTCAGGCCACGGAATGATACAAAGACGATGAATATTTTGCCCAGATTTTCCAAATGCCCAGATAATCATTTCTGCAATGCAGATGCATGGGAATCCTGTGGAATCCACAACGCAACAGACTACAAAGGAATTGCCTAGGAAATTGAAAATTCTATTTGGCTATTCCCCTTACCCTTAGATCTTCTGAAAATATATATTTGAATTTAAAAATTCAGAGGGTTT
Organism: Stegostoma tigrinum; assembly: GCF_030684315.1. NCBI lineage: Eukaryota > Metazoa > Chordata > Chondrichthyes > Orectolobiformes > Stegostomatidae > Stegostoma > Stegostoma tigrinum. The sequence goes on along the minus strand of NC_081357.1, from coordinate 79,357,827 downwards.
TGCTGGAGTTAATAGTTATTCAAGAAAACTTAGACTACTAAATACATAACAGATAATGGGAACTGCAGATGCTAGAGAATCCGAGATAGCGAAGTGTGGAGCAGGATGAACACAGCGGGCCAAGCAGCATCTTAGGCTTTTGTGCTCCTAAGATGCTGCTTGGCCTGCTGTTCTTACTAAATACATAATCTAACTCCTGAGAAACAATTAAATTGTTCCTCAACTTAAAATACACACCCACTATTACCCAGCCCCCAGACCCCATGTCTCCTTAGACTCACATCTGGTAACAACCTGGCCCCACTTTCCTGGACCCAATCCCTCTTTCCCCTGCCACCTGACCAGACTTGACCCATTAGGCTCAGAGCTAGATGTGACCCCTATCCTCAGTCAAAAACTTCCAACCACCTTTCTTCAGTCTAACCCCTCAGTACGTGGTTCCATTCCCCTACCACAAGACCTAACTGTCCCAGCCGCTTGCCACACCCCAGGCCCCAACCTCAATCCTACCCTCCCCTTCCCCTTTCCAACCCAGTACCCCTTTCCTTCACCCCTAATGACCCTGGTCCAGACTTAACGCCTCTGCCCTGCTGCTGAATTCCAATACTCCTCCACCGCCACCCCACTGTACACACAACGCATCTGTTTGCCCATTAGCCCCCATGGCAGACCTGATACTCTCACCCTCTCTGACTCCCATAGTCTGCATCACTAACCCAGGCACTTGAGTTGTTACCACCTTGTGTCTTGGCTTCCTACCCATTGGCTCCCTACCTGCCTGGCGCCCTACAAACCTACTATCCTCGCCCCTGAATCTGTTAATGACAATACAGCCCTCTGAATTTTCTGATTCTGAACCTTACATTTCCCGTACATTCTTAGGTTTTAACAGCAGCTGTCTGTAATGTGGGATCTCTAAATGACAGAATCCGGCAACTGACTACGGTAATAAAGTGACATGGTTTGCTTCCTCCTGATTGCTTTTTCAGTTCTAGTTGCTCTGTTGCAGGAAGGATATTTTTAAGCTGGAGAGGGTATAGAAAAGATTTACTAGGATATTACCAGGAATAGAGGTTTGAGTTATAAGGAGAGGGTAGATAGGCTGGGACTTGTTTCACTTTTCCCTAGGGTGTGGGATTTCAAGACGAGGGACCATTTTTTAAGGTGAGAGAAGAAAGACATTTAAAAAAGACATGAGGGGCAGCTTTTTTACACAGAAAATGGTTCGTGTGTGTTATGAACTTCCAGAGGCAGTGGTGGATGTGGATAGGTTTACAATGTTTAAAAGATATTTGGATTAGTACATGAATAATAAATGTTTAGGGGGATATGGGCCAAGCACAGGCAGGTGTGACTAGTTTAGATTGAGCTTATGGTCAGCATGGACTGGTTGGACTGAAGGGTCTGTTTCAACACGATATGACTATGCGACTCTGCATTTCTGAAGGATTCCCAACCAAAATCTCCTGTTAGAAATACAGAGCTCTTTCATCGTGTGAATAAAAAGGACTATCCTGAGGAACTCCTGCAGAGATGTTCAGAGAGGCAAATGACCTCTAATAATCATAACCACTTATCTTTTGCCAGGTATGACTCCAACCATTGGAGAGTTTTCCCCGATTCTCATTGAGTCTAGTTTTGTTAGGGCTCCTAGATGACGTACTCAGCGAAATGCTATCTTGATGTCAAGCCTGCTCACATTCATCTCATCTCTGGGCTTCAGCACTTTTGTCCATGTCTGGACCACAGAGAAGGCAGGAGATTAGTGGGCTTGGCAGAATCCAAACAGAGCTTTAGTGAGTAGGTGGGCACTTGCTGAGCAACACTGTTGACAACACCTTATGTAGCTTTACTGATGATTGAGGGTAGACCAACAGGATGGTAATTGGATTTGTCCAACATTTTGTGAAGAATTTTCCAAATTTGAAATGTCAGCCTTATAATTGTAGTGGAAGAGTTTGGCTATGGGAATTGCTAGGACAGGAGCACAAGTCTTCAGTACAATTGCTGTGATCCTGACAGGGCCTTTGCCTTATCCAGTGCCTTCATGTTGAATCAAATTATTTGAAGATTGGCATCTGTGATGCTAGGGACATCAGGAGGAGGCCAACATTTGCAGAAGGCGCATTCTCTGCATGATATGTTTGTAGTGATGGCTTTTTGTGTGTAGACATGTGTTAATTATGTTGAAAATTATGTTGTTTTCATGGCTATCTTTCACCAGTTGACTTGGACCAATTGAAACATAGATTTTAAGAGATGAACACTTTTGTATTTTGTGACATTGCATTTACTGGTGGGTCAGTAATTATTGTTGATATTAATGTATTCTTCTAATTCTGCTTCTATGAAAGTCAAAATGGATGTCAGAGCAAGTAAAAAAGTATCACCTAATAAATTGGCTATTAGGTAGAATAAAAAATATAGCCCATAAAAATCAACAAGTAATACTATAACACTATAAACCTGACAATTAACACTGTAAATCTAAGTCAGTGCCTTGTACTTTAACTTAACTTGGAATGATCAAACATCACCACACCAGATTTGGTGCTGTGAGCAAGTGGCCTTGATCCATATGGTGATGATCATCTAGTCTTCATCTCCTAGAGATCCTAGGGCACCTCTTCTTACAATAGTTGGTCTGGAGTTACCACTCCAAGGGGTACTGTTGCACCGATTCTTATCCTTTGAACTTCCACACCCTTTTGGGAGGGTCTTCAACTTCCACCAATGGATCGATCAGGAATCAATTATGTGATTGATCAGACTCAATCGGGCAATGACAAGCAGATAACAACGTGTAGAGCTGGATGAACACAGCAGGCCAAGCAGCATCAGAGGAGCAGGAATGCTGATGTTTCGGGCCTAGACCCTTCTTCACAATTGGGGGAAGGGAAGGGGATTCTGAAATAAATAGGGAGAGAGGGGGAGGCAGATAGAAGATGGATAAAGGAGAAGATAGGTGGAGCGGAGACAGACAGGTCAAAGAGGCAGAGATGGAGCCAGTAAAAGCGAGTATAGGTGGGGAAATAGGGAGGGGATAGGTCAGTCTGGGGAGGACGGACAGGTCAAGGGGGCAGGATGAGGCTAGTAGGTAGAAAATGGAGGTGGGGCCTGAGGTGGGAGGAGGAGAGAAGTGGGAGGAAGGACAGGTTAGGGAGGTGGGAACAAGTTAGGCTGGTTTTGGGATGCGGTTGGCGGAGGGGAGATTTTGAAGCTTGTGAAGTCCACAGTGATAACATTGGGCTGCAGGGTTCCCAGGCAAAATGAAGTGCTGTTCCTGCAACCTTCGGGTGACATTGTTGTGGCGCTGCAGGAGGCCCAGGATGGACGTGTTGTCTGTGGAATGGGAGGGGGAGTTGAAATGGTTTGTGAATGGGAGGTGCAGTTGTTTAGTGTGAACCGAGCATAGGTGATCCGCAAAGCAGTCCTCAAGCCTCTGCGTGGTTTGTCCGATGTAGAGGAGGCCACAACGGGAACAGCAGATGCAGTATACCACATTGGCAGATGTGCAGGTGAACATCTGTTTGATATGGAAGGTCTTCTTGGGGCCTGGGATGGGGTGAGCAGGGAGGTGTAGGGGCAGGTGTAGCACTTCCTGCAGTTGCAGGGAAAAGTGCTGGGTGTGGTGGGGCTGGAGGGGAGTGTGGAGAGGACAAGGGAGTGACTGTGAGAGTGGCCCCTCCAGAAAGCAGATAAATGTGGGGAGGGAAAATGTTGGGTGGGGTCAGATTGCAGATGGCGGAAGTGTCGGAGGATGATGTGTTGGATCCAGAGGTTGGTGGCATGGTATGTGCAGATGAGGGGGACTCTGTTTTGGTTGTTATTTCGGGGAAGAGGTGCGAGGGATGAGTTGTGGGAAATGCGGGAGACACGGTCGAGGGCGTTCTCGAACACTGAGGTGGGGGACGTTGCCGTCCTTGAAAAACAAGGACATCTGAGATGTTCGGGAATGAAATGCCTCATCCTGGGAGCAGATGCAACGGAGGCAAAGGATTTGGGAATGGGGATGGCATTTTTGCAGAAAGGTGGGTGGGAGGAGGTGAACTCTAGGTAGCTGTGGGAGTCGGCTTGAAATGGATAATGGTTTCCAGGTGGTTGCCAGAGATGGAAACAGAGAGGTCCAGGAAGGAGAGAAAGGTATCAGAGATGTTCCAGGTGAACTTTAGGTTAGGGTGGAAGGTGTTGGTGAAATGGATGAACTGTTCGAGCTCCTCGTGAGAGCACAAGGCGGCACTGATACAGTCACCCATGTAACGGAGGAAGAGGTGGGGTTTAGGGCCAGTGTAGCATTGGAAGAGGGACTGTTCCATGTAACCTACAAAGAGGCAGGCATAGCTTGGGCCCATTTGCGTATCCATGGCCACCCCCTTTGTCTGTAAGTAGTGGGAGGAATTGAAGGAGAAATTGTTAAGGGTGAGGACAAGTTCGGCTAAGTGGATGAGGGTGTCAGTGAAGGGGGACTGGTCGGACCTGCGGGACAGGAAGAAGTAGGGGGCATTTAGGCCATTTGCATGGGGAATGCAGATGTATAGACACTGGACGTCCATGGTAAAGATGAGATGTTGGGGACCAGGGAATTGGAAGCTTTGGAGGAGATGGAGGGCATGGGTGGTGTCACGGACGTAGGTAGGGAGTTCCTGGACCATGGAGTAGAAAATAGAGTCAAGATGGGGGCGATAAGTTCGGTGGGGCAGGAGCAGGAGGAGACAATGAGTCATCCAGGGCGGTCAGGTTTGTGGATTTTGGGAAGGAGATAGAAGCAGGTAGTGCAGTTTTGGGGAATGATGCCTCATTGCCACGTGGATGTTAGGATGGTCTTTGGTCATGCATTTCTGAAAGTATTAGGGGTACCTAAGTCTGGTAACCTTTCCAGATAAGAGTATAAAGTGTCCCTTTGTTCTGGAAACAGTTCAGTGTTTCCTACTGCTCTGGAAAATAGGCTTGGTCACTTAAGGTCTTGACCCAAAACACCAGCTTTCCTGCTCCTCTGATGCTGCTTGGCCTGCTGTGTTCATCCAGCTCTACACCATGTTATCTCTTGGTCACTTGCATATTGAGTTGTCTGCTGCTGCAGCCTGCTTATCTAGGTCTGTAGCTTTTTTATTTCAGTATCTTTGTCCACATACTTGGTCAATGCTTGGCTTGATTTCCCAGCATGCTTGGTCTGTTATCTGATTCTACCATTTTGAGTAACCTGACCGGCTACACATACTACTATTCACAGTGTTGAAAAATCTGTAAAATCTTTTGATCAAAAACTGAAATTATTTCCAGGCCTGGTCTCACAAACAGTTTGTTTGTCTCTTATTTTTCCCACCTTAGTATAAGGATGAATAACCAGAGGCATAGATTTAAGGTGATGGCAAAAGGGACTTAAAGAAGTATTTTTCGACCCTGAAAGTGTTGGGTACCTGGAACTCACTGCTTGAAATGATTGCAGAGGTAAGAACCATCAGAATATTTAAGTGTTTTTTAGATGAACATTTGAATTGGTGTAGCATACAAAGCTGTAGGCCGTAAGCTGGAACATGGGACTGGCATAGTTAGGTTCTTGATCTCTGGAGTGGAACATAATTTTTGGACAAACATATGGACGTACATGGAATAGTGTAGGTTAGATGGGCTTCAGATTGGTATGACAGGTCGGCACAACATCGAGGGCCGAAGGGCCTGTACTGTGCTGTAATGTTCTATACTTCTATAATAATGAGTCAAAAGGGCTCTTTCCATTTGAAAAAACCCTTTGAATCGTTGCCTTGAATGGATTGAACAGATTATCTTTCTTATGAATTTTGTCAATAGATGTTAATGTTAAGAGATTATTAAAGTCCAATTCTTGAACTCCAGCTCTGAAAATACTTTATACTTAATGCTGCTTGTAGGGAAAGATACTTGTTTTCTCCTTTGGTAAGGATGTAATCAATGTCTGTGTATCTGCTTCATATTTCTATTGAAAATAAGGTCAGCTTCACAGTACATTGGTGAGAAATTGATTCCCAGAAATTTACACACATCTTTAAGAGTGACTAAAAAAATCTCAAATTGCAAATTTCCATCTGCAAAGAACTCTTAGTTTCCAATGTCTGGATAGCCATCCTCTGTCACAGAAGTCAAGCTGGATCCAAGCTAGTCTGAGACGGCAACCAAGATACCTACCTTTGATGATAATGTTTATTAGCTACTGAATCTTACAGGTCTTTTCAGGCAGCAGTTCCTCCTTTATAGCAACTCAATCAATTAATTAATTAACTAAACCAAAAGACCCGCATAACTACTGGTTATATCAATCATCTCAAAATAATCCTCAATTTCATTCTCTTTCAGGTAATCATCTATCTCCTTTTCAGTGGCCCCTTTCTCCGTTGTGTGCATTCTATTAATTTAGTTGGCTAGGACTTCTTAATTTTTTGCTATCATGCACATACAGTAATCTAGAGATGCTGACTTATACTGAGCCTCTGCAGAAATTTCCAGGTTGCTGTATGACTGTGGAGTCACACTACTTTGGGGAAATATTGAGTTACAAACAATCTGATAAATGCATTGCTTCAGGGATTCTGCTATTGTGATAAGCCATTGATCTGTTTTCCAAGAGACAAACAATTTAGATTAGCACAGAGTTACGTTTTATTCATTTAATTTTTATTTTGGCTAACAGAAATGTCTGGAAATTTACTGAATTGTGCACATAAGGGCAGTTCAACTTTTAAACCCCCTCTTCTGAGTTAGTTAATTTTAACAATACTCATTCCAACTTGGAGCCTTTGCTGAAGAGTGTGTGTGTGTGTGTGTGTGTGTGTGTGTGTGTGTCTGTGTGTGTGTGTGTGTGTGTGTGTGTGTGTGTGTGTGTGTGTGTATGTATGTATGTATGTATGTGTGTCTGTCTATCTCACAAGTACAATGAAAACTTACGCAAGGTACCATATGAGTGCTGCCATCTATGGTGTTACACCGCAGTGTTAAAAGAGATAGAAAAATTGGCAAAAAATATATGCTCATATTTTGCCTATGGCTATATTACAACTCAATGCTGTAAAGTATCACAAACAATACTTACATTTGCCTGATAACATTAGGTTTGAGAATGACGTTCATTAGGACGTCCTTTCAGTCAAACATACATGTACAGATGTGAGAAGAGAAAACCTGTCGTGAGCAAACACTTGGCAGTAAAATAATTTTATAACCATCTGCCTGTCAATAGAATTTATAGGCACCTGTCAGTAGCATCTGCTCAGTCAACCACTTCAAAGAGGTGATGTCATATTACCAGACATCATTCTGTAAAACTTGGGGATTTTGTCAGTTTATATGACAGAACTGATCATGTGCCATTTGTCCAGATACATTCTTAGATAATGCTTTTTCTTCTGTTCACAATTAATCAGAAATGTATTTAATACTCAGTTTTTTGCTTTACTGTTTACGTTGAGTTCTTCACCGCTGTTTCTCAAGAGGTCTCGAGCATGAGAGGTCTTAAATTTATGGCAAAGGTAGCTTTATAAAAACTGCAAGAAAGTAATGAAATAAAGTTGTACGCCTATTTCACATTTATATACTACTGTCATTAATAGCATACTTTAAATTATTACAAAATCGGAAACCGTTAAACACACTTTAATGGTCTCACAGTCAGAAAAAGTGAAATGTCCAATATTACCCACATTTTCACACACTAGAAGCCTTCAATATATTTCATTTACTTTCTTATGTATATATTACAAGATCCTGTGAACCAACTTAGTTTTCAACATTAAAAAGTATTTTAGTACCATTTTCTTGTTCAGTATTATTATTCCCAGCCCCTTATTTTCCAAGGCATTTGCATCTCTGTCTTCCCTTGTGAGTCTAAATCAATATCATTGTAATTGTTCTGCCTCTATCTAATACTTAAACTTCTGGGCTAGAAACATGCTGCTTTCAGGGGTTTTCCAGCATAGTGACATATAAGATAGATCAGGATAGTGGCATTAAGATAGATCAAGATACCACCTTTCCACGCCACTGAGCTCAACTCCATCACACAAAAGGTTGATGGGCACTGAAATTTGCACCTTGTCTACCATATATAAAAAGAAGGACAATTGAAGTAGCTAAAAGCTCAGGTTGACCCTGATAATATGTTGCCAAAATTTGGTCTGGACAGGCAGGTGAGAATGGAATTCCTGTTTTTTAAAAGGTTTAATAAATTGCAGGAAGAAAGGAGCAAGTATTACCTTCAAGAGGTGTGATTTATACTTCGAAGCACCCACCCTGAAGACAGAAGCCTCACTTCTTTCTCACTTCACTCTGCAAAAGCCACACTTGACCCCCAATCCAAGCTTTCCAAACACTCCATGACCCAAGACTCTGGTCTCTCCTCACTCCAGGATCCATGCTCTCCTCTTTGTGGGCTGCCTGCAGTCGCAGCAGTGCACACTACTAAACCAGCAACATTCATTCTCCTGGAGAGTCAAACCAATCACAATGAGCAGGACTCCTCTTCAACGAGGGACAGAAATCTCATAATTAGGCAAATCAATCTGCCGGCAGAGAGTTACAGCTGCAGAGGTGGCTTCTTTTTTCCCTCCTGATCCATTGGCTTACCATCAAACTTCCTTCATGGGGATAGGAGAGCGAGAATCCTAACACTTGCAGTGATTTCCAGTTCTTGATCTCTTTGCTTATGTGTGTCATTACCTGTGATGCTTTGTGAATGACCTCCAATGGAAGCTATCTTGCTTTCTTTCCAATAATAACAGTGCTGATTAAAAGGAGGAAAGTGGACGACATCTTTATTGAAGAGAAACAAAGTTGCTTTTTTATAACTTGCGTACACTTGGATATTTGGTGCTAATGATAAGATTCTTGAAAGTAAAGAAACAGGAGGTCTAGGGCTGTAGACACATTGGAAGGACTATTAAAAGATGTACGTGATGTTAGCTTTCTGTGTAGACATTGAATATTAAAAATAACAAGGAGATAAGCAAAAGTGTTAACTAGGACAGTTCAGTATTTTGTAAATTATCGCCATTCCATAAGTGGAAGGATTTTGCAATCATGGACAGGACACAGTGAAAATTAATTAATATTATGCCAGGAAATAAACATTGGAATCATGACTAATGCAAAGAGGAGCTTTCTCTCATATTTGGAAAAGAAGAAATTCAGTAGACCTTTTTTATAAATAACTTTTGGGTCGTTATAAAGAGAACTATGCTCTTGTTGGGTGATTTTGGCTCATCGTCAGAAGGATGAATAAGAAGGTTAGAAGAACTTTTATTATCCAGAGTACAGAATAGCACAAGTTATATTGAGAAGATTGTGATGCAATTTTAAAGAAAATTAACTAATTATTTGAAAACAAGCAATATAAAGGGATACAGGCGAAGGGCAGGGAAATGGGATTAATGGAGGCAGCTTCTATTGAGAATCTATGACAGATATCGAAACTATAGCTAGATTGCCTCTTCCTTCAATTTTGTAATTTCTATGAATCTAATGAGATCACACAACACCCCAGTGTTAAACTTAAAGCTGAACCTGTAACCTGAATGATATCACTTTGTGTCTTTCATAAACATGCATGTATTTCCTGGCTAAAATTTAATAATTATTCTTCGTAACTGAGAACAGGAATTCAGAGAAGCAGCGGATTTAAAACAATATATGTCGGCACTATTGAAGGTGAGGAAGGAGTCTGCATTGGGTTTACTGTTGTGTGAAGGAAAGGTGTTTACTAGGATGAATGCCCTTTTCTCATTCCATACTAATCTAAACAAAGTCCGTTCTTCTCGCAAAGGATTTGCTTAACCATCACATATATACTGATATGTCCAAAATACTAAAATGCAGAAACAGTTGTACAATAAATGAACTTGATATAGGTCCAACTCCAAAGACCTGTCAAAATGGCAGGTGGGTCCAAATGTGGAAGCGCCAACCCCATTTCTGACAAATGCCATGTTTGCTGGCAATGAGTGGAGATAGGAAATGAATCACAAAGACTGGAAACCCAAACTCAGCAGGGCCTTTGAAGTTCGTAGGAACTGCAGATGCTGGAGAATCTGACGTTACAAGGTGTAGAGCTGGATGAACACAGCAGGCCAAGCAACATCAGAGGAGCAGGAAGGCCGATGTTTCTGGCTTAGACCCTTCTTCAGAAATGGGGGAGGCGAAGGGGGTTCTGAAATAAATAGTGAGAGAGGGGGAGACGGATAGAAGATGGATAGAGGAGAAGATAGGTGGAGAGGAGACAGACAGGTCAAAGAGGCAGGGATGGAGCCCGTAAAGGTGAGTGCAGGTGCGGAGGTAGGGAGGAAATAGGTCAGTCCAGGGAGGATGGACAGGTCAAGGGGGCAGGATGAGGTTAGTAGGTAGGAGATAGGGGTGGGGCTTGAGGTGGGAGGAGGGAATAGTTGGGAGGAAGGACAGGTTCGGGAGACGGGGATGAGCTGGGCTGGTTTTAGGATGTGGTAGGGTGAGGGGAGATTTTGAAGCTTGTGAAATCCACATTGATACCACTGGGATGCAGGGTTCCCAAGTGGACTGTGAGTTGTTGTTCCTGAAACCTTAGGGTAGCATCGTTGTGGCACTGCAGGAGGCCCAGTATGGACATGTCATGTGTGGAATGGGAGAGGGAATTGAAATGGTTCATAACTGGGAGGTGCAGTTGTTTAGTGCGAACTAATCGTAGGTGTTCTGCAAAGTGGTCCCCAAGCCTCCTCTTGGTTTCCCCAATGTAGAGGAGGCCACAACGTGAAGAGCGGATACAGTATACCACATTAGCAATTGTGCAGGTGATTGTGACTCCCTTGTCCGCTCCACAATCTCCTCCAGCCTGGCACTTTTCCCTGCTACCGCAAGAAGTCCTACACCTGCCCCTACACCTCTCCACTCACTCCCATCCCAGGCCCTAAGAAGACTTTCCACATCAAGCAGATATTCACCTGCACATCTGCTAATGTGGCATACTGCATCCGCTGTACCCGCTGTGGCTTCCTCTACGGCGGGGAAACCAAGCGGAGGCTTGAGGACCACTTTGCGGAACACCTGTGATTGGTTCGCTCTAAACAACTGCAACTCCCAGCCGCGAACCATTTTCAACTCTCCCTCCCATTCCGCAGACAACATGTCCACCCTAGGGCCTCCTGCAGTGCCACAACGATGCTACCGAAGGTTGCAGGAACAGCAACCCATATTCCGCTTTGGAACCCTACAGCCCAATGGTATCAATGTGGACTTCACAAGCTTCAAAATCTCCCCTCCCCCTACAGCATCCCAAAATGAGCCCAGCTTGTCCCCGCCTCCCCAACCTGTTCTTCCTCCCACCTATCCCCTCTTCCTACCTCAAGCCCCACCCCCATCTCCTATCTGACATTTATTGCCTATACCTAATTGCCTAGAGGATAATTAAGAGTCAACCATATTGCTGTGTCACATGTAGACACACCTAAGGATGGCAGATTTCCTTCCTGAAAAGGCATTACTGATCCGGATGAGTTTTTACGACAATCAGCAGCAATTACATGATTGCTACTCAGCCAGCTTTTTAATTGGGAATGATATCTTAGATTTCATGAGCTGTCATGTTTGGATTTGAAACCCCATCCCCTGAACTTTAGCTTGGGATTCTAGAATACAAACCCAGTAACATTACCATTGCACTACTGCTACAAATAATGATAATAAAATGTGAGGCTGGATGAACACAGCAGGCCAAGCAGCATCTCAGGAGCACAAAAGCTGATGTTTCGGGCCTAGACCCTTCATCAGAGAGGGGGATGGGGAGAGGGAGCTGGAATAAATAGGGAGAGAGGGGGAGGCGGACCGAAGATGGAGAGTAAAGAAGATAGGTGGAGAGAGTATAGGTGGGGAGGTAGGGAGGGGATAGGTCAGTCCAGGGAAGACGGACAGGTCAAGGAGGTGGGATGAGGTTAGTAGGTAGCTGGGGGTGCGGCTTGGTGTGGGAGGAAGGGATGGGTGAGAGGAAGAACCGGTTAGGGAGGCAGAGACAGGTTGGACTGGTTTTGGGATGCAGTGGGTGGGGAAGAAGAGCTGGGCTGGTTGTGTGGTGCAGTGGGGGGAGGGGACGAACTAGGCTGGTTTAGGGATGCAGTAGGGGAAGGGGAGATTTTGAAACTGGTGAAGTCCACATTGATACCATATGGCTGCAGGGTTCCCAGGCGGAATATGAGTTGCTGTTCCTGCAACTTTCGGGTGGCATCATTGTGGCAGTGCAGGAGGCCCATGATGGACATGTCATCTAGAGAATGGGAGGGGGAGTGGAAATGGTTTGCGACTGGGAGGTGCAGTTGTTTATTGCGAACTGAGCGGAGGTGTTCTGCAAAGCGGTCTCCAAGTCTCCGCTTGGTTTCCCCAATGTAGAGGAAGCCGCACCGGGTACAATGGATGCAGTATACCACATTGGCAGATGTGCAGGTGAACCTCTGCTTAATGTGGAATGTCATCTTGGGGCCTGCGATAGGGGTGAGGGAGGAGGTGTGGGGACAAGTGTAGCATTTCCTGCGGTTGCAGGGGAAGGTGCCGGGTGTGGTGGGGTTGGAGGGCAGTGTGGAGCGAACAAGGGAGTCACGGAGAGAGTGGTCTCTCCGGAAAGCAGACAGGGGAGGGGATGGAAAAATGTCTTGGGGCCGGGTGTGGTGGGGTTGGAGGGCAACCGCAGGAAATGCTACACTTGTCCCCACACCTCCTCCCTCACCCTTATCGCAGGCCCAAAGATGACATTCCACATTAAGCAGAGGTTCACCTGCACATCTGCCAATGTGGTATACTGCATCCATTGTACCCGGTGTGGCTTCCTCTACATTGGGGAAACCAAGCGGAGGCTTGGAGACCGCTTTGCAGAACACCTCCGCTCAGTTCGCAATAAACAACTGCACCTCCCAGTCGCAAACCATTTCCACTCCCCCTCCCATTCTCTAGATGACATGTCCATCATGGGCCTCCTGCACTGCCACAATGATGCCACCCGAAGGTTGCAGGAACAGCAACTCATATTCCGCCTGGGAACCCTGCAGCCATATGGTATCAATGTGGACTTCACCAGTTTCAAAATCTCCCCTTCCCCTACTGCATCCCTAAACCAGCCTAGTTCGTCCCCTCCCCCCACTGCACCACACAACCAGCCCAGCTCTTCCCCCCCACCCACTGCATCCCAAAACCAGTCCAACCTGTCTCTGCCTCCCTAACCGGCTCTTCCTCTCACCCATCCCTTCCTCCCACCCCAAGCCGCACCCCCAGCTACCTACTAACCTCATCCCACCTCCTTGACCTGTCCGTCTTCCCTGGACTGACCTATCCCCTCCCTACCTCCCCACCTATACTCTCTCCACCTATCTTCTTTACTCTCCATCTTCGGTCCGCCTCCCCCTCTCTCCCTATTTATTCCAGCTCCCTCTCCCCATCCCCCTCTCTGATGAAGGGTCTAGGCCCGAAACGTCAGCTTTTGTGCTCCTGAGATGCTGCTTGGCCTGCTGTGTTCATCCAGCCTCACATTTTATTATCTTGGAATTCTCCAGCATCTGCAGTTCCCATTATCTTTGCTACAAATAATGGATGTTTTAGCAGCCAATCTCAAAATTTGTTTCACTGTGTAGCTGCCTATCATCAGTGGGCTCAACCCTGTGGCAGCCCATGGACTGAAAATTGGATGTAACTGGACATTTCAAACTGAAGCAGATCTTCCAAGTCAGGAAATTTAACAGCTTGAGCTGCGAGTGAAAATCCAACTTGAAATATCTTATGAGCCATGTCACAGGCTGTTAGAAGGAAAAGATAATTATTAACAAATACTCAAATGGTAATTGTGTTGCTGATGTTGCAGCTTGGTTTGCCTGCCACTTCTATTGACAGACTAAAGTCAAACAAGAGTTACAGTCTGTCTAAAATTAAGAAACTAAGTGTAACAAAGATGAAGAAAATCTTCATTTGAAAATCAATTTTTCACCCTTGATAGACTACCCAACGTGATGCCATTTAGTATTGAAATTACAGAAAGCTTGAATAATGCTGTGCCATTATCACTGCTAAATACAGTGTTATTTGATAGATGGAACATGTTGAAGAGACTGATGACAAATTTAAATCTGCAATTCAAGCGTTTTCTAACTTAAGACAGTTTTACTTTTTTTAAAGTGAGCTCTCAAGTTGCCCAAGGTTGAGCAATTCTGATACACAGCTGGTAGCTTTGTATGCTTGTGTATGTGTCTGCCCCTGTGTGTAGTGAGAGTGGGGGAGTTTGTATTTATCCTGCCTCTGTTTAACATTGAGATAAGAGGTAGGGAATAAAAATGGCTGAGAAAGGTGTTGTGCAATGTGGTTATTTTTGTGCTGATTGATCATGACTTCACAATATGTGCCTATCTATATCAATGTTTAATGAATACACCATACACCTGCCTTTTTTTGCGACATCGTGTGGGTGTGCATCCAGCTGCTGGACACTGTTGATTTTCAAATATTCCAATTTGAATCTCAAGTTAATATTTATCTGAATAGTCATGCCTGTTTTTTGGGCTCGATAAGAAGCAGAATAATAGCTGACAATACATACATTTTGAAGGGGTTCAGAATTCAAAATCATTCCTACAAACTCACTCTAAATAGATTCCACCTTCATCATGAAGGTAAGCATTTTGCTTATTCTAATGAGGTTGTCATTATAACTAGAAAATCACAGAACCATAGAAACTCTACAATGTGGAAGCAGCCATTTGGATAATTGAGTCCACACCATGTCTCCAAAGAACATCCCACCCAGACCCAGCCATCTCCCCTATCCCTGTAACCTTGCATTTCCCCTGGCTAATCCACTTAACCTGCATATTTTTGGACTTTGGGAGGGAACTGGAGGAAACTCTCGCAGACACAGGGAGAATGTGCAAACTCTGCACAGAGAGTGACCTGAGGGTGGAGTCCAAGCCTGGCCATTGGCACTGTCTAACATGAAATTGAGAAGATACAGTAGCTAAGACCATGCCTTGTTGATCATTACTTAGCTAGTTTCTACTAACCCTTAAGAGTGATATATTTTTATGAAACCTGACCATAATGATTCAAGAATTCTGCTTTAATTGTTTTTATATCAATTGGTCACTTTATTTTCAAAATGCAATTTTATTCACTTTTGATGTCAATACTAACTGTGAAGATGTTAAAATACAGTCTACTAAATGTGATCACCAGGGTAGCATGGGCAAATCACTGTAAAGAGAAGTGTTGGGTGTTGCATTTTGGCAAAGGGGTTGGAGAAAAACAGATATAATTATACAGTTCTAAAAGCTGCGCAGGGAGAGGGATGTGAGAACGTGTGTACAATCTTTGAATGTGGCAAGATATAGTGAGAAGATGGTTAGCAAATCATGTGTGATCTTGGCCAAATAAATAAAGCACTGAGTCAAAAAGTGGGGATGTTGTTTTGACTCTTTATAAAGCTGTGGATAGGCCTCAACTGGAATACAACATAAAGTTCTGTTCACCAGTTTTAGAGAAGATATGAAGGTCCTTGAGTTGGACTCACTGGATTCCCCAGGGAGCATGGATTTGATGGACCGAATAGCTACCTTCTATGCAGTAAATAACTACCACCTTCTCAGGGACAATTATGAATGAGCAACAAATGCTGACCTTAGTAGTGATATTCACCTTTCGTGGACAAATATTAAATTAAATTATGAATTTGAACGTAACTGACAACCGTGTTTGGGGATAGGGCCAAGCTGTTTCCATCCTAAGTGATTTTTTCACTCCTCATTCCTGAATTCACACAAATCATTAGATGTTCCTTAATTACAATTCCCAGATGTAATAATTAGATTAACTTGTTATTTCATTAGCATCTTTTTGCTTCCATTTTGTGCTGTAGTTCTGAATATTTTTATTTGTTTCATTCAATCAATCCAATTCATCAGTATACTGATCCCTTTTAAACAGGATTGCCTTTGATATTGTCTTCCTGTTGACTTGTTGCCTATACCTGTGAAACATCTGTTAAAAATATTGCTTTTATTGGTCAGCTTATTTGCAGTAATTGTATATCACAGACTACAGTTGGCATCAAATGCTTTATTTGCAATTGTTAAGTGCACTGTCAGGTTTTCAAAGTTCATTGTTCAATTAGTAATTCATTGCTTGGAGGTAATAATTGTTGCCTGACAGTTCAACCAACAATGCGCACAGGTTATTTCCTATCTTGTAAAAGGAATTGCTACACTTAGCTTTTGAGTCCTTCACCTTTTGATGGAGAAATTTCATCATCATTGTTACTTTTGATAGTAAAAATGCAGCAAAATTGGATGCCAACTGAGGATGGATTCAGCGACACAGCAATGCTGAAAGAATATCAAACTGAAATGTTAACTCTCTGCCTCCGTCCACAGATACTGCCTGACATGCTGAGGATTTCTACCGTTTTCCAATTCTATAAGAAAATTTCTGAAGACTCAAATCATTAACTGTATTCTCTCTGCAGATTCTGGAAGACCTATTAAGTTTCTCTATCACTTTTGGTCCTTATCTCAGATTTCTAATAGCTGCAGTACTTTGCTTTTATTTTCTCATTGTAGTTCTGATTTTCAGCAATTGCATTTATTTGGTTTTGAAGTAAGCTACCGATTTGGGAAAGGTACTGGAAGGCAGCTGTTGTTGAGCAAACTGCTCCCGAACAAGACCCTTCAGAAGAAAATGGGTAAAACTAGTTTGGAATTGCTGTAATAAATGAATGATTAAAAAGTTGGCTGCTCATTTTGCTTTGGGTCTACTTTCCCTTCTCATTGTCGCCCATTTCTTTGGTGTCACTGTATTCCAATTTCAACCAAAATGTCAGATAAATGGAGGCAAGAAGCAAAGTATATATGACCACTAATACTGTTGTGTTTGGGCTTTACAAAACAGTTGAGAATTTAGCACTTAAAATAGATGTTAAAGTGCTCCTTTACAGCTTCATGTGCAAATACAAATGCAAATATATTTTTCTGTTATATTCTTAAAATCAAGTTTGTAATCGCGCTCCAAAGAGCAAACTAATACAGACAGATCTATTCTTCATGAGTGTATTTGTAACATTTCTTTGAAAATTAAAAATCTATAAAATTTAACTTAATATCTCACTTAAAACCTTGTAAAATTGTTCTATATTTCCTTCTCATTGAATCATTCATGAAACTTCTAGGTGGCTAAAAATACAACCAACAGCTAAAGATAGCAGCACAGCCTTAAAACGTTTATCAACTACTTGGTCTTTGGTCTTACTGCAGGTGGTAGGTAATGTAGATATTTTAACTGACACTTTTCATTTCATAACAACACATTTCTTCTTTGGAGCATTATTAAAACAAAGTGTGACACAGTTCCATGTAACAAAATATTAAGTCAGGTGACCCAAAGCTGGGTTAAAGAAGTAGGTTTTAGGGAGTGACCTGAAGGAAGAACATGAGGTAGAGGGGCAGGGACTGTAAGAAGAGAATTCCAGATTTGGAGAGCATTTAAT
Source organism: Stegostoma tigrinum (assembly GCF_030684315.1). Lineage (NCBI taxonomy): Eukaryota > Metazoa > Chordata > Chondrichthyes > Orectolobiformes > Stegostomatidae > Stegostoma > Stegostoma tigrinum. The sequence goes on along the minus strand of NC_081357.1, from coordinate 79,340,333 downwards.
TGTAAGGCAAACAAGTTGCCTTAATACTGCATATAAATGGTGAACTATGATGTATGCTAAATTATTTATTCATTATTTTAATGTCATGTATTACATAGTTTGGATTTGAGCTGGTTACATGCAGGTTTTGGTCAGCATGTTTGAAGGGATTCAATGATTAACTTGTATTTCTAGACACAAGGTAATTCCATTTTTTGAAAACAGACTGAGAGAAAAAGTTCTTGGAGGCTAATGGGAATTTATTAATATAGTGAAAATTTGTATAAGCAACCAGAAAAGAGCTGTGCATTTTTTTTTAAGTTTGGGATGCCACAGATTTGTTTTTCTTTCAGTTTATATTATTGTACACACCCACAGCTTAGAAAAAGTCTTTTGGGTTTCAGTTTGGGTAGTTTTGCAGAAGTTTTAACTGGAGCTGGATATGTAAGATGGCTACTGTTAAAGAAGGGATATGGATTAAAGCTGTCAAGAAAATAGTAACCTCAGTGTAAAGAGTTTAGTTTTAAAGTTCCAGACCATAGATGTTTGGTTAAAAACATGAACGGTTATTTGAAGCTGGGAAAGTCTATTTTTAGGTGGTATTAAAGCTGAAGAAAGATGACTTCAGATTCTTAAAACCGTGCAGTCAAAGCCACAGCTAAGACACACTCATTGGTGATAGAGAATTTAATGGAGTGCTTTTAGAATGAGGTCTAAGCTCTGCAGTCCTGCCATATTGAATCGTGAATGCTGGTGGACAATTAAACAACTCACAAGATGAGAAGGAGAACCCAAAAGTGTCCCCATCCTCAGTGATTCAAGGGCCCAACGCAACAGATAAGGGTGAGACATGTGCAACAATTTTCAGCAAGGATCACCGAGTGGATGATCCATCATGGCCTGCTCCAGTGGTCCCAGCATTTCAGTTACCAGTCTTCAACCAGTTCAATTCACTCTATGTGATATCAAGAAAATGTTGGAGACACTGGATGCTGCAAAGGCTACAGGTCGTGACAACACTCCGGACGGAAATAATGTTGAAGGCTTGTGCTCCAGAACTTACAATTCTCTTAGCCAAGGTGTTCCAGCACATTTACAACACTGGCATTCACCTGACAATGTGGAAAATTGCCTAGGTATATCCTATACATAAAAAGCTGGACAAGTCCAACTCGGTCACATTCTGCCCAATCAGCCTACTCTTGATTATTAGTAAAATGTTGGAAGGTGTCTTCAACAGTGCTGTCAAACAGCACCTGCTCAGTAATGCCCAGTTTGTGTTCTTCCGGGTTCATTCAGCTCCTGACCTCATTACAGCCTTGGTCGAACAGGGACAAAAGAGCTGAATTCCAGAGGTGAGGCGAGAGTGTTAGCCCTTCACGTCAAGGCTGCATTCAATCAAGTGTGGAACAAGGAGCCCTAGCAAAACTGGAATCAATGTGTATCGGGGCAAACTCCCTGCTGGTGGCAATCAAACCTGGCACATAGGAAGATTGTTGTAGTTCTTGAAGTTCAGTCATCTCTGCTGCAGGATGTTTCCACCGGAGTTCCTCAGGGTAGTGTCCTAGGTCCAATCATCTTCAACTGCTTCAAAAATTACCTTGCATCCATCATAAAGTGAGATGTGAGGATGGTTTATTGGTGATTGCTCAATGTCAGCACTGTTCGTGACTCCTCACATATTGTTCAATTGCAACAAGATCTGGATAATATCCAGGCTTGGGCTAACAAGTGGCAAGTAATATTTATGCCGCACAAAAGTCAGGCAATAACAATTCCCGATAAGAGACAATCTGACCATTGCCCTTGAAATTCAATGTTGTTACCTTTATTGAATACCTCACCATCAACATTCTGGGGAGTTACCATTGACCAAAAATTCAACTGGATTTGCTACATAAATAAAGTGGCTACAAGAGTAGGCCAGAGGCTAGAAACTGTGTAGTGAGTAACTCATCTGACTCCCCAAAACCCGTCCATCATCTACAAGGCACAAGTCAGGGGTGTGATGGAATACTCCCCACTTGCCCACCTGCATGGGTGGGTGAAGCTCCAACAACACACAAGAAGCTTAACACCATCCGGGCAAAGCAACCCACTTGATTGGAGCCACATCCATTCCCTCCACCACTGACACTCAGTGGCAGCAGTGTGTGCTATATGTAAAATGCAATGCAGAAATACATCAAAGATCCTCTGAGAGCAGTTTCCAAACCCACAACCACTTCCATCTAGAAGGGCAAGGGCAGTAGATACATCAGAACACTACTACCTGCAATTCACCCTCCAAGCTACTTACCATTCTGACTTGGAAATATATTGCCATTCCTTCACACTGACTAGGTCAAGTTCCTGGAATTCCCTCCCTCACAACATTGTGGACCAACCCACAGCAGGTGGACTGTAGCAGTTCAAGAAGGCAGTTCATCACCACTTTCTCAAGTGCAACTGGAGATGGCTAATAAGTGCTGGCCAACAAGTGAAGTGCACATCGCAGAAGTGAATTAAAAATAAATTGTGTGTGTGTGTGTGTGTGTAAAAACAAATTGTGATTGTATTTAACTGTTGTTTTGAAATCTTTAAACTTGCCTTATATTTGAATAGAGACAGTAGGACCAGTAGATGCTGGAGAATCTGAGATAACAAGGTGTAAAGCTGGATGAACACAGCAGGCCAAGCAGCATCAGAGGAGCAGGAAGGCTAACGTTTCGGGCCTAGCTCCTTAGGCCCGAAACGTCAGCCTTCCTCCTGCTCCTCTGATGCTGCTTGGCCTGCTGTGTTCATCCAGCTCTACACCTTGTTATCTTATATTTAAAAGCTTGATTCAACTTTACACTTACGTTATAAACTTCAGTTTCAGTTTTAAAACCAAATCTGCAACACCGTGTTTCAGTGAAAGATTGCCTTATTAAAATCAAAAAAGAACAAAATGTGATCTATCAACCAGAGTTAAGCCTGGAATCTGGCTTCTCCAGTAATAACATCAGTTGTTATCATAACAGAAGTCACATCCAGAATTTTTGAGAAATTGATCTATAATGAAATTTTGGTGTATCGGAAGCAATTTTAACTCTTACCAATCAGCAAAGTGCTCTATTTATTTACATCTTTGTGAGCCACCTGATTTTAAATGCTGTATTCAACACATGCCCAAAGCAAATGGGATCCAACGTTACAAATCAGGGCAGGACTTGTACACTTAATGGTAAGGTCATGGGGAGCTGAACAGAGAAACCTTGGAGTGCAGCTTCATTGTTCCTCGAAAGTGGAGTCACAGGTTGACAGGACAGTGAAGAAGGCATTTGGTATGCTTGCCTTTATTGATCAGTGCATTAAGTATAAGAGTTGGGAGGTCATGTTGTGGCTGTACAGGACATTGGTTAGGCTACTTTTGGAATACTGCATACAGTTCTGATCACCCTGCTATAGGAAGGATACTGAATAGCTTGAAAGGGTTCGGAAAAGATTTACAGGGATGTTGCTAGAGCTTGAGCTACGAGGAGAAGCTGAATAAACTGGGGCTATTTTCCCTGGACAATTGGAGGCTGAGAGATGACCTTACAGAGGTTTATAAAATCATGAGGGGCATGGATAGGATGAATAGCCAAAGTCTTTTCCCAGGGTGGGGGAGTCCAAAACTAGAGGACATAGGTTAAAGGTGAGAGGGGAAAAACGTAAAAGAGACCGAAGGGGTAACATTTTCACAAGACGTTAGTGCATGTTTGGAATGAGCTGCCAGAGGAAGTTATGGAGGCTTGTACAGTTCCAACCGTTAAAAGACATCTGAATGCATATATGAATTGGAAAGGTTTAGAGGGATATGGGCCAAATGCTGGCAAATGGCACTAGAAAAGTTTAGGGTATCAGGTTGGCACAGACAAGTTGGTCTGAAAGGTCTGCTTCCATGTTGTACAGCTCTATGACTCTGAATGCATGTTAAAGGAGTTTATGCAGAAGTCAGAACAATAAATGCAGATTATTAAGCTCGGATGAGGCATTCTGGCAAGCTAGCATTGTTGAAGGACGATGTCCCACTGGGTGAACATGGCTGGTGGAATGCTCTCCTGCTGGGTGAACATTGGCAGGAAGACTTTGTTCGGCAGATGGCAGGAAGAGGCTATCCTTCTGATTGAAATTATTGAAACTGATGTGGAGAGGACCTTTGTTCTGACTTTACATTTTCAGTTTAGTGGCTGTTATGTTTAAATAACTAGAAGTGTGAGCAAGATGTGATATTTGTAGTCATGTCAAGTGTATGAAAGGGAGGTGAAGCTATTTATGTTGCAAATGAGTTGTGACTGAATTCAAATTGTTGATTGGTGAGTGATGGGAATTGATTAGCTGAATGATGTGTGAGGCAAATGGTACAAGTAATTGGATTTGACATTTGAAGAAGCATTGACTGACCTTGATAACTCATGTGAGGTTATTGAACTTCCAGTTTCAGGTTCTCAGGGCTATACTCCTAGTGTTGACTTCAACAAGGTGTCTAACTCATAGCTCCACCATCATTTGTCTGCAGTGCCTATTTGGCCCCTCATGAAAGAAGATGTGTCTCTTTCTGACCAGTTCCTGCACCAAGGTCCCCAGTGCTGTGTTGGAGAATCTTAGAGCTCATTGTCTGTATTGAGCTATTCCTGTGTCCAAATCGCTTCCACAACAAATTTCAGCTTCTGCACTAGCCAAATTGAACCTTATCAAACTTTTCCACCACCACCCCTGAACAAAAGTCTCGACAAAGATTTGAGGAATAACCAAAAATTTAGAAAAAAGGGAAATTTAACACCCATATCCACTAACATCTGAAAGAAAAGTACTGCTTCGTATTTTGAGCATTGTACTTCAGCAGAAATGGTTCACTCTGAACAAACCATTTTTGATGACAGAAAGGAAAGGGAATGATAAAAGCAGTGGGTAATTTGGCAAAATATAATTTCTTTTGAACTCAGCATTTGGAACTTGACAGGTTCAAAGCTAATGAGAGTGATTGATAGTTCCAAGAGTCTTTCAGCAAAAAGAAAAACTAAATATCTTCAAAATGTTGCTGTTTAGATACTTAAGGTAGGAGGCAGGCTTTGCTTAATAGCGCCACATAAGATGTTTCTTCATTGCTCGGATCTGAACGATGTTCATGTGAAAGTTCAACTTTAATAATGGCAGTGCACTAACGTTCTTGAAAAAACTATGGTTTATTACTTTAGGATATAAAATGGTTGATGTTAAATGCAGGTTGGTGCGAAGCCTGCATGATCTTTTGAAGAAGCGGTCTTGATATGGAGGATAATCTCTTAACAAGGAGAAATAAGTCATTCAATCCATCAAGTCATGTAACACCTCTATCCTTTTATTCCCATTTCTTATGCTATTTTTCATATCTGATTTCCTATCAAGCACCTCAGTTGTTTTAATACATGTAACTATCTGATTTTCATTGCTTGCTGCTGTTTTACATTGTCAAGTTAACCTGATTGTGCTAATGTTTACAAGAATTATAAAGATGGCTTATTTTGGATTTCTGTATAAAAATTGCTGCCTATTTCTAATGAAGTCTGACTGTTACATGTCTTTGCAGGAATTGAATAGAAGTGGGCATGGTCAAATCACAACTGAGATCCGCGAGGCTCAAGTGTTCTACTTTGCCGAAGATTACCACCAGCAGTACTTGGATAAGAACCCAGGTGGTTATTGTGGATTGAGTGGCACTGGGGTATCTTACTCAACTGGTATTCAGAAGTAGAACAGCACACTGATATAGTGGCTAACAGAGCCCCAATTTCCTGTTATTGACCTGTTTCACAGATGATAGGGTAGAATTTTTCTTTAATCTGGGACAAAATACTGGCAGGAGTGGATTCACCGCCTGTTGTCCGCTTCTTTGAAACCTATCCTAATATTTTATATCTGCATTCAAATTCATGTTAAGAAATCCCAATAAACACAAAGTTGAATCAAAACACATAATAATTTTCCAGTGTTTGCTCTTACTACATGCCTTAGGTGAGAACTTTAGAAGTTTTAATTAGTGAGGGTCAGCCTCAAAATATTTTTTCATCTATATATGTGTGTGTATATATATTTTATACATATATATATAGATTATTATATTTTATTCCCATTATCACTGACCTTTGTGCAAATGTGTTATTCCGCAAAAATGAATGAGAATATGATGTGTTTTCAGCATTAGTGGAAATAATTTCTTCTGTGTATCATTTTTAGCAAGGCCATGACAGTGAAAGTAAAAAGTCGATGTTTCCAAATTTGTAACAAAGAACTGATAGAAAAAGAGCCAGGGCAAGAATCTCACTTTTTACATCATAGTTGTGATTAAGTACCAGAAATTAAAATGACTTGTAGCACATCACAGGAAATTAAGTATGAATTGTTTACTCCAAGTGGAATCATTTGAACATTAATAGAATTTGAAAAATCCTGGGTAGTAAAAATAATTTGAAGGCCTGTTAGCCTGGAAAATGATAAAGTTTTTACCTATTTTTCATGAGAAAGATAAAATACCAGGACACAGGCTACTAAAATTCCACAAATTAAGAAAGTTTTGCTGCCAATACCTGCTTACTAGCGCTATCCACAAAACAAGAAGTAGTTAAATAAAGCAACATCAGTCACAATAGCAGTAAAATCACTGCATGTTTTGAATGCTACTAAATTGCGTAGGTGCTGTCGACTGGGGATTTTTCACATTTCCATTTCAGCACCAGGTGATAACATTTTGTATCATTTACCTAAAATTGATACATGGAGCTAAAGTATTCTCTTCCATCGTTAAGGGATTGTTAGTTTTGAAATTTATATCAGTTCCTTCAGCTTTCTTCTCTACACCTGCAATAATTTCTGATCTTTGTATTTTAAAAACTCCAATAAACATTTAACATTTCTACTAAAAGCAGTTTTTTTTTGGCTTTGTTTGTTAACTGCCAGTCTATCCTGTGTAACTTCTTACTTAATACTGTTTTGTATTGCTTGTGCAGAAGCATTCCAGAAGGCAGCTTTGCTAAGATTTCATTTCCAATTTGTGACCTTAACTTCATTAATTCTGACAATCGCACAAGTAATTAGATCCAATTCCAGACCACATCTTGAAGCTTGAAATGTTTTACAAACTCTTTCAAATAAAAAAACAAACCACAATCAAATTACGTTTATTTACTATTTCTACTTTAGTTGAGAGACCATCTCAATTACTGAAATGGATGTCACAGACCTATCAAACTCAATGACTTGGAATAACGTTTACTCATTTTTGTCATATAAAATATTTTTTACGTGTTCTAACCTTTAAAACTGGCGTAGGTCTATAGCATTAAAACATATTTGTGATTTTCAATCCTTCATATGAAATTGTTTGCTATTTCAACAGTCACCCATTTAAAATAAACAGCCCACTGCATGAGAAAAATTGTAAAGGTGAGACGTCGGCATTTTAAATCTTCATAATTAACACTGCAAGTTCTAAACTTATGTTGTTTATGTCACTTCAGTTAACTTTAAAGAAATGTTGGGAATGAGATTCAAAATAGATTAGGATTATTTTCATTGGAAAGACGGAGATTGAGGGGCGATCTGATTGAGGATTACAAAATCATGAGGGGTATAGACAAGGTGGATAGCAAGAAGGTTTTTCCCAGAGTGGGGGACTCAATTACTAGGGGACATGAGTTCAAAGTGAAAGGTGGAAAGTTTATGGGAGATACGTGTGGAAAGTTCTTTACGCAGAGGGTGGTGGGTGCCTGGAACGCGTTGCCAGTGGAGGTGGTAGATACAGACACGATAGTGTATTTTAAGATGTATCTGGACAGGTACGTGGATGGGCAGGGAGCAAAGGGATATAGACCCTTAGTAAATATATGAAAGGTTTAGACAGAGGATCTCGATTGGCGCAGGCTTGGAGGGCCGAAGGGCCTGTTCCTGTGCTGTAATTTTTGTTCTTTGTTCAAAGAAGATAGCCCTATCAATGTTAACCGTCTATCTATAAACTCTTGTTTACCTAAGATACAAGTTGTTGATTTTGACCATTGTCAAGGAGTGCATGCTCCACACACATTCACTTTAAAACTTCAATCTGAATTCAGAATAATCTGTTAGATGCCAGATGTTTATGAGAAGAATGTATTACCTGTGGATGCACTAACAAACCGGGGTAAACATCCTTTAGAGTATGGTTAGGGGCCAATGCAGAAAGTTTACTTATTCATGTTTGAAGTTTTTGTTGACACTGATATATATAAATGAAAACTGGATAGGCCATGATTTCATCTGAAACTCAAAACCAGGAGTTAGTAGGGGAGTAGGAAGATAGTCTGTTGGGTAACTCAAAGTTCAGAAACATTTTGAACCGGTATTTTTAACATGAGCAAGGTTTTCTGTGATCACTATGTGTAGCAAAATTTCAAATGCAAATGTAAAGAGCAAGTGTGCAATTTCACTAAATAGCAGGGAAACTATTCCACTTTGTATTCATAGAGTCAGCTACAGAGGCTCACAATAACAGACTGCAGCATTACTGAAAAAACATTAACTTCTAAATTAATTATTTGAACAAACATCCAACAAGCACCATTAGTGGCATAATGACACATTGGCCAAGAAACTATAGCCTCCTTCCTAAAATATCTTGCAACACCATTTCTTGGTATAAAAGTCAAAGCAAAATTTTACTGTCCACAACCATATTAATTGCTATCCCTGCACAGCAGAAACTCCAAATGAATGTTTTCAAATGATATTATGAATATGTATTTCACCAAAATACTGCTCTGTAAGAGAATTTGCATATCAGAAGTGGAAATAGAACTTACATTTTGAGTTTTGTACCTTTACTCAACAATTATTTTAAAAGACATCAAAACAGAGGAGCAGAATTTTGCTATTTGGCTTGTAGAATCTGCTCCACCATTCACAGCTTCATACAGCATAGAAAAAGCCTTTTGGCCCTTCAAGTTTGTACCAACATAACTACCATTAAAGGTCCACTAATCCCAATTTCCTGCATTTGTTCCATATCAAAGGGTCATAGAGTCATACAGCATAGAAACAGACTCTTCCATCCAACCATTACATGTCAACCATAATTACAAACTAAAACTCGACCCACATGCCTGAGCTTGAATCATTTCCCTCCAAATAATTCTTTTTCATATACTTAACTAAAAGTCTTTTCAATGTTGTAACTGTACCTGCATCCATCACATCCTATGGAAGTTCATTCCACAAAAGAACCATTCTTTGTATTAAAAAAATTGCCCCTCATGTCTTTAGTAAATCTTTCTCCTCACCCCTTAAAACTGTGTGCCCTAGTCTTGAAATCCCCAACCCTATTGCAGAGCCTTTGGCTTTGATCTTTATGTTGTCATTGTCTACAGGAAAAGTGCTAGAAGACTGGAGGATAGCAAATGTCCCATTGTTCCAGAAGGGTAGTAGACCAGTGAGCCTTACTTCGGTTGTGGGTAAAGTGTTAGAAAGGATTATAAGAGATAGGATTTATAATCATCTGGAAAGGAATAACTTGATTAGGGATAGTCAACAAGGTTTTGTGAAGGGTAGGTCGTGCCTCACAAACCTTATTGAGTTCTTTGAGAAGGTGACCAAACAGGTGGGTGAGGGTAAAGTGGTTGATGTGGTGTATATGGAGTTCAGTAAAGCTTTGATAAGGTCTATTGCAGAAAATATGGAGGCATGGGATTGAGGGTGATTTGGATCAGAAATTAGCTAGCTGTAAGAAGACAGAGGGTGGTGGTTGATGGGAAATGTTCATCCTGGAGTTCAGTTACTAGTGATGTGCCGCTTAGGTTAGATTCCCTACAGTGTGGAAACAGGCCCTTCAGCCCAACAAGTCCACACCACCCCTTGCAGCATCCCACCCAGACCCATCCCCCCATAACCCACACACCCCTGAGCACTATGGGCAATTTAGCATGGCCAATCCACCTAGCCTGCACATCTTTGGACTGTGGGAGGAAACCGGAGCACCCGGAGGAAACCCACACAGACATGGGGAGAATGTGCAAACTCCACACAGACAGTCGGCCAAGGCTGGAATTGAACCTGGGTCCCTGGCGCTGTGAGGCTGCAGTGCTAACCGCTGAGCCACTGTGCTGCGGGAGCCACTGCTGTTTGTCATTTTTATAAATGACCTGGATGAGGGCGTAGAAGGATGGGTTAGTAAGTTTGTGAATGACACTAAAGTTGGTGGAGTTGTGGAGAGTGCAGAAGGATGTTGCAGGTTACAGAGGGACATAGATAAGCTGCAGAGCTGGGCTGAGAGGGAGCAAATGGAGTTCAATGTGGAAAAGTACAAGGTGATTCGCTTTGGAAGGAGTAACAGGAATACAGAGTATTAGGCTAATGGTAAGATTCTTGGTAGTGTGGATGAGCAGAGAGATATCAGTGTCCATGAGCATAGATCCCTGAAAGTTGCCATCCAGGTTCATAGGGTTGTTAAGAAGGCATACAGTGTGTTAGGTTTCATTGGTCGAGAGATTGAATTTCAGAGCCAAGAGGTCATGTTGCAGCTGTATAAAACTCTGGTGTGGCCGCACTTGGTGTATTGAGTACAGTTCTGGTCACCGCATTATAAGAAGGATGTGGAAGCATTGGAAAGGGTGCAGAGGAGATTTACCACAATGTTGCCTGGTACGGAGGGAAGGTCTTATGAGGAAAGGCTGAGGGACTTGAGGCTGTTTTCTTTAGCGATAAGAAGGATAAGAGGTGACTTAATAGAGACATACAAGATGATCAGAGGATTAGATAGGGTGGACAGTGATAGATATAGGACAGATGTCAGAGGTAGGTTCTTTACTCAGAGAGTAGTAAGGACGTTGAATGCCCTGCCTGCAACAGTAGTAGACTCGCCAACTTTAAGGGCATTTAAATGGTCATTGGATAAACATATGGATGATAATGGAATAGTGTAGGTTAGATGGGCTTCAGTTTGGTTTCACAAGTCGGCGCAACATTGAGGGTCGAAGGGCCTGTACTGCGCTGTAGTGTTCTATGTTCTATTCACCTTATCAATTTATAAATCTCTATAAGGTAACCTCCATTCCTGGCAAAATCCTAATAAATCTCTTCTGAGCCCTCTTTTGTTTATTAATATCTATCTTCTAACAGAGAGACCAGAATATCCTTGAATATTATAATATTTGAAGAATTCATCGAAACATTTTTTAAAGGTTGTAAAGTTTCTGGCCTCCTTACCTTCCCACGCAGTGCATTGCAGTTTCCCACCACCTGCTGAGTGATGTTTTTATTTTTCCCAATCCCCTCTGAGTCTCCTGCCCCTTACCCTAAAACTATGCCCTCACATGGCTGACCGATCAACCAAGGGAAATAACTGCTGTCTATTCACCCTGTCGATACCCCTCATAATCTTATACACTCAATCATGTCTCCCTTAGTCTTCTCTGCTCTGAAGAAATCAAACCAAGCCTATATTGTCTTCCCAGTTTATTCATCTCAGGGAATATCCTCGTGAACCCCCTCTGTACCCCCTCTAGTACTGTCCTATCATTCATGGTATTTAACCATGTTGTTCATTGTAGAGTATAAGTGACAATAAATCATCATTCATCAAACAACTTGCTCTTGTACTCTACGCCAGAAGTGATGAAAGCAAGCGTCCCCTACGCCGTCTTAATTATCCTATTCATGTGCTGTGCTGACTTCAGGGATCTGTGAATAATTACACCAAGATCCCTCTGTTCCACCAAACTATCCAGTATCCTGCCATTCATTAGATACTCCCTCGCCTTGTTTTTTCTATCAAAGTGAATCACCTTGCACTTATCAGGGTTAAATACCATCTACCACTGGTCTTCCCAGCTGACCAACCTGCCTTCATCTTCCTGTGACCCACAGCCATCTTCTTTTCACCATGTACCATTCTACTAATCTTAGTGTCTTCTGCAAATTTTCTTAACATTCACCCTAAATTTTCATCTGTATTTTTATCTGTATGACAAATGATAAAAGACCTGGATGAAGGCATAGAAGGATGGGTTAGTAAATTTGTGGATGAGTACTAATCCTTGTGTTGCACCACTGGACACTGATCTCCAGTCACTTGAACAGCCTTCTACCACTACCCTTTGTGTCTTATTACTAAGCCAGTTTCTGATCCATCTTGCCAAATTTCCTTCAATTTCATGTGCTTTGACCTTCTCAATCAATTTCCCACATGGGGCCTTGTCAAAAGTATTGCTAAAATCCATATTAATTACATTAACTGAACTTCCCTCATGCACACAAACAATTCCATTTTCAAAGAAGTTCTGACAAGTTTGTTAGGTATGTCTTTCCTCTGACAAAGTCATGCTGACTGTCCCGAACTAACCCATGCCTTTCTAAATGGACATTAATTCGCTCTTTCAGAATTTTCTCCTATAGTTTCCCTAGCACTTACATCCGACTCACCGGTCTGTCATTTCCTGCTTCATCTCTACTACCCTTCTTGAAAAGTAGAACCACATTTGCCACCCTGCAGCCTTCTGGCACTTCTCCCGTGGCCAGAGAGGAATTAAAAATTCAATATGGCTGATATGCTTCTCAATCACATTCTCCTGCCTTCTCCCTATTGCCTTGAACCCCCTACCAATCAAGAAAAAATATACCTCTGTCTTAAATATGCTCAATGCCTTGGCTTCCGCAGCACTCTGTGGCAATGAAATCCAAGGATTAACCAACCTCTGACAGAAGAAATTCCTCTTCTTCTCCGTTCTAAGGGGTTGTCCCTTCACTCTTAGGCTGTGCACTCAGGTTCTAATATCTCCTAGTAGTGGAAACATCTCCATGTCCATTTTATCCAGGCATCTGAGTATTCTGTAAGTTTAGACCAGATTCCACCCATTGCCCCATCACTCAATGTTAATGTTTTTTGTCTGGTGACCCTCCCTCAGAAGGAACATTGGACCTGAAACATTAACTCTGATTTTTTTCTTCACAGATGTTGCCAGATCTGCTGAGTTTTTCCAGCAACTTCTGTTTGTATTCCTGATTTACCACATCCGCAGTTCTTTCAGTTTTTTGTAAAATCTAGAAATCTCAAGGAATATGAACAAGTATTTGATTGACATCATTAAGTCAGTGGTATGGCTGTAGATTATGCTCAGTGCTGTCACTAAGGGCCTAAATAATTCAGCAAACCCAGCAGACAAATAGCACTTATATTTGCCCCACTGTGTTGCTATCGTGCTTTGGCAGGATGAACAAACAGTTGTGAAAATGTTGAACTTTTCCTTTAAGATTAAAACAGCTAACAAGTAAGAAAGTCGAAACAGGAAAATGTCTATTGGCCCATTGGGCCTGCTCTGTAGCAAAATGAAAGATCAGCTTAATGGAAAAAGAAATTACTTCATTTTGTGTGAATATTTTTAGCATCTAATCTGTAGCCTTATTCTTATCTACCATTTGTTTTTCACCCAATGTTAGCACCTTTAGATGATCCCTCAATGCACCCAATGCTGCTCAATTCTAATAACGATGAGAGAAGGTAGTCTTTTCAACTGAAAAGTTTGATTTGGCTGTGAGCAAATGGAAGACGTGCCTGTGCACTCCATCATGAAATCTGGGGTACCTGGAATTGTCAGCTATGAAAGGTTTGCAGTCTGCATGTGGTCTCTTAAGTGATTGTAACAAGGTCAGTCAGTTGGACCTCATAGAATATGAGTTCCCTGATTGGGGTTGTTAATCTGGTCCAATCAGGGAGTCCTGGTTGACAAATGAAAACAGAACTGTCAGACATCCTGACACTTTGGGAGCTGGCTCTCAGGGAGCTGGATCAGTGTGTGTAAATAAAGAGTGGCTTAGTGACAGGATACTGTTCTCTGTGGAGTTATATCAGTCTCCATGTGGGGAAACTGAAATCTGGACTACCTTAAGGTTACAGATAAGTTGCTTTCAAAACAATCAATTCTGACCTTTTATTCCCCAAAACAGGCACTGCATGAAAATAACATTCTTAAAAATGTGAAAATGTTATTGCTTTGTTGAACTGAAGATTGTGATAAATGTCAATTGACAATCGATGAGTCATATTTATTACTGCAGCAATGAACTGAAACTTATGGAAAAAGAAATGGAAGTGTGAGGTGTAGGTTGTTAGCAGATCTTATTAAACTCGAATGGAACCATATGGTTAATTCATTCCCAAGTAAACAATGGGCCCACTGATCAACTCATCTGATCAACTCTTGGTCAGTGAAAAGATGACATGCTAACCCACAGTATTAAAGTTTGTCTTGAGTTGAGCCTGATACTTTCAATCATTATTTTTGTAACAGTTCATGAAAAGATTTCCAATATTCTTGAAAAAGAAAGCACAATCTGCGCTAAGAAAAACAATATGCTGGAGACACTCAACAGCTCTGGCAGCATCTGTGGGGAAAGAAGCACAGTTCACTTTTTGAGTCAAATATGACTTTTTTGGAACTGAAGAGGTATGAAAAATAATGGGTTTATGTGTTGATAAATGGGGAAGAGGAGCAAGTGGAGCAGATAGTGAGGGTGGCCAGTGTAAGAGACAGAGAGTACCAATAGTAGCAAAGGATCTAGATGCAATTTAGATGTTAATCAGATGTAAATATTAGAAAGTAAGTCAACTCTGCTAAGAACAAACCCACATCATCAAAACACTGGGCAAAGGTTGTAATCAAATTGAAGGACAATGTTCACTATTAACAATTTGCAGTTGTTGAATTCAGTGCTATATCCTAAAGCCTGTAAAGTGCTAAAGTAGAACATGAGGTGCTGTTTTTCCGACCTGTGTTGAGTTTCACTGGACAACTGCAGCAGGTGTAGGATGGAAATGTTAGCATGGGAATAAGATGGTGCATTGAAATTGCAAACAATTGGAAGGTTGGGTTTGCTCTTATAGGCAGAGCACAGGTATTCCACAAAGAGTCCACCTAACCTGCCTTTAATCTCTCCAGTGCAGAGGAGACTGCACTGTGAGCAGCAAATACAGTCGACTAGGTTGAACGAATTGCAAGTAAATAGTTGTTTCACCTGGAATCTTCAGTGATCAGCTTTTAATGCCAGCCTTTTCAAAATGAAATTGTCAGTTCTTAGAGTGAATTTTCAAACAAAAAAATCAAGCAACCATACTTAAGAAACCAGACACTATCCAGGACAAAGCAGCCTGCTTGATTGGTACCACATCTATAAACATTCACTCCATCCACCACTGACGCTCAGTACTATCCATAAGATGCACTGCAGAAATCCACCAACGATCCATAGGCGGCACCTTCCATACCTTTGGTGAGAAAGCAATATAGACCCTTCGTGTACAAAAGATGGCTTGGAGGTGTTTTGACTGCTCTCTCAGAAAATTCCAAAGCAGTTAAAGTAATTCTGTCAACCTCTCAAATGTTTCCATCACAATGTGAATCTGTTCTTTTGACTAATTCCAGACACATCAGCATGAATACTTTACTTTTAGCTATATATTCTCTTATATTCTTCAAGATGTTGAATGAACATATAAGTAAATGCTTTACCACGATGAAACTGACAATTACAATTGGACCATTCATCTATAGTACTTTATTTGCCTAGATTCACCCTCTTAAATGGAAAGGTCTTTGTTACTGTGAGCTTTCTTATGAGCCACATATGGTTCAATGAAATTGTAGGAATGATTCAACTATCATGGCAAATGCACAATCTAAGACACATATTCAATGTGCAGTGGAGTTGATCTTGGACAATGTGCAAGATGTGGGGCAATTCGGCAGTAAACCAACAGTGGTGTATGACAGTTTTTATGTTGATATAGTAGTAGAGGGCAAAACTGAAAACCTGTCCATCTTCTCTCCCACCTATCCGCTCCACTATCTACCTGTTTTCACCACGCCCCTTCTCTCTATTTATTTCAGAGCCCCCTTTCCCTCCCCCATTTCTGAAGAAGGGTCCCGACCTGAAACATTCACTTGCTTGCTCCTCTGGTGCTGCCCAGCCTGCTGTGTTCCTCCAGCTCCACACCTTGTTATCTTATAACTGAAAACACTGGCAAGAATCTATCCGTTAACCCTGTATTCTGCTTTCAAATTTGTCCTTCCAAAATGAATCACCTCACACTTTTCAGGGTTAAACTCCATCTGCCACTTTTCAGCCCAGCTCTGCATCCTATCAATGTCCCTTTGTAACCAAGAACAGCCCTCCACACTGTTCACAACATGACCCACCTTCATCTCATCCATGAACTTACTAATCCACTCCTTCATCCGAATCAGTGAGAGGGAATATAACAAGTAAAGCTAAAAGAAAGGGAAGGAATAGGCATTGGCTCACAGCCTGAAGGTGTTAAAGTCAATATTAAGTCCAGAAGATTGTAAAGTGCCTATTTCAAAGAGGAGATGTTTATCCAGATTGTGCTGTGGTTCAGGACTGCTGAGGCGGGGTGGGGGTAGGGGGGGGGTTTGCGGTGGTGGGGCCGGGGAGGGGATGCATGTGCGTGGTATGTAGGGAACCCAGAAGTAAATAGACGGAGGGGTGTAGGGCTGGGCGAAGGGTAGGTGGGATGGTGTTCGGTCGCTACAGGTAGGAGGTTATTGTGATTGGTCAGTGAAACGGTGGAGCATATAGGTGAGTAGGAGATTTGACAGATTAGGTCATCAGGGAGGTGAGGAGGAGAGGGAGGGCTGGACATAGGATAAGTCTGGGGTAGAGGGATTTTGAAGCTGGTGAAATCAATATTGAGGCCAGCGGGCTGTGAGCTCTCACAAGGAAATATAAGGTGTTGTTCAGCCAGTTTATGTTTGGCTTCAATCTGACAATGGAGGAGGCCTCGATATCAGGGAGACCAAATGGAGACTTGGGGACTGATTTGTGGAGCATTTGTTCTCTGCACGCACCAACCGACCTGACCTTACAGTTGCCATCCTTTTTATTTCCCCTCCCTTTCCCCTGGTGAAGTGACCATCCTCAGCCTCTTCCTGCTCCTTGGATGCTGTCTCACCTGCTGTACTTTTCCAGCTTCACATCTATTGACTCTGGTTTCCAGCATCTGCGGTCTTTACAGTATCCAATATTTTACATAATCTGTAAAGTTACAAAGAAGGCAACATTCTCACTAGTGAAGTAATTTGGGGTCAAACAAAATGAAACAGGCTATAAATGTACTTTAACATTAAGTTTGCAGTGGTCTTTTCTGCAGGCCTAAATAAATATTTGTGCATAAATATGCGTAGGCCATGGTTAGCTAACTTCTTATCATATTTCCAAATTCTCATGATAACTTTTCATGGCCTGTGGGAAATGTCAATGTTCAACAAGAGTGGCTCAGTAGTAGCACTACTGATCAAGCTAGTCAGGTCCCAAAGGATGTAGCTTCTAGATTGAGTCTGTAGCAGGTGATTAGGGAGCAAACAAAAGGGAAAAACATACTTGACCTCATTGTCATCAATCTACCAGATGCATATACATCTCTCCATGACAGTGTTGGAAAGAGTGACCATCACACAGTCCTTGTGGAGACAAAGTACTGCCTTCACATTGAGAATACCCATCATTTTGTTGTGTGGCACTCTCAATGTGCTAAATAGGGCAGACTTCAAACAGATCTGGCAACTCTAAGTTGGCCATCCATGAGGTGCTGTGTGCCATCAGCAAAACAGAATTATACTCCAACAAAATCTGCAACCATATGTCCAAGCATATCCTCAATCAACCATTAACATCAAGCCCTTAGGGGATCAATCCTGGTTCAACATAGAGTGTGGGGCATGTGTAAAAAATTAAGTGTTAACCTGGTGAAGCTTGCATACTAAACAGCATAGGCAGCAACTGATGGACAGAGCTAAGTGAGCCTACAATAACCTGATCAGATCTAAGCTCTACAGTCCTGCCACTTCCAGTGAATGCTGGTGGACAATCTACAACTCACTGGAGGAAGAGGAGGTTCCTCAATTTTCCCATCCTCAATATTGGGTGAGCCAGGCATCTCAGTGCAAAAGATAAGGCTGAAGTATTTACAACAATTTTTGGCCGGAGGTATTGAGTGGATGGAACATCTCAGCCTCTTCCAGAGGTCCTCAGCGTCACAGATGCCAGTGTTCAGCTAGTGTGATTCACTGTACGTGATGTGAAGAAATAGTTGGACGCATTGGAAACTGCAAAAGCTATCAGCCCTGACAACATTCTGACAACAGTATTTAAGACTTATGCTCCAGAACTGGCAGTTCCCCTAGATAAGCTCTTCCAATACAGCTACAGCCCTAGCATCTATATAATAATGAGGACAATTGCCCAGGTTTGTCCTATACACAAGAAGCAGGGCAAATCCAATATAGTCAATTACCTTCTCAATCTACTCTCAATCATGATTAAGGTGAATGATGATGTCATCAACAGTGCTACCAAGCAGCACTTTTTTTTAATCGATTCATAGGATGTAGATGTCATTGGTTAGGCCAACATTTATTACCCATTCCTAATTGCCTTGAGGACAGTAAGAGTCAACCACATTTCTATGGTTAGGAGATGTAGGCCAGAACAGATAGGGGTGGCAGTTTCCCTCCCTAAAGGACGTTCATGAACAAGATGGATTTTCCCAACAATTGACAGTGTATTCATGGTCATCATGAGACTTCTAATTCCAAATTCTTTATTTAAATTCAAATTCCACCGTCTGCCATGGTAGGATTTGAACCCCAACGCCAGGAACATTACCTGGATCTCTAGATTAATAGTGCAGTGACATTAACATTAGGTCATGACCTCCCCATTGTTGTTCAGCAATAACCTACTCATCATGCCTGAGTTAGGTTCTGTCAGGGTTCAGCCTTGGCACAAACACAGACAAAAGAGCTGAATTCCAGACGTGAGGTGAGAGTGACACACCTGCATTTGACTGAGTGTGGCAACAGGGATCCCTAGCAAAAATGGAATTTATTGGAATTGGGGGAAACTTTTCTAGTGGTTGAAGTCACACCTGGGGCATGGGAAGATGGTTCTGGTTGTTGAAGGTTAGTCATCTCAGCTCCAGGACTGTGCAGAATTTTCTCAGGATAGTGTCCGAGACATAACCTCTTAATCTGCTTCATCAATGAACTTGCTTTCATTGTAAAGTCACAGTGAGGATGTTTGCTAATGATTGCACAATGTTCAGCACCATTCACAACTCCTCAGATACTAAAACAGTCCATATCCAAATGCATAAAAGCCAGGACAATATCCAGGCTTGTGCTGGAATTTAGCAAGTACTATTTATGTCTCACAAAGGCCAGGCAGTAACTATCTACAATAAGAGACAATCTATCTACTTCCCCTTGAAATCCAATAGTGTTACCATGACTGAATCCTCCACTGTGAACACCCTGGGGTTTACCATTGACCAAAAATCCATCTGGACTTGCCATATAAATACAATGGCTACAACAGCAGGTCAGAGGCTAGGAATACTGCAATAATTAATGCCCCACCTGACTTGTCAAATTCTGTCCATCATCTACAAGGCACAAGTCAAGACTTTGACAGAATACTGCCACTTGCCTGGATGGGTGTGGCCCCAACAATACTGAAGAAGCTTGACACCATCCAGGAAAAAGTAGCCTGCTAGATTAGCACCACATCCATAAACATTCAGTCTCTCCACAAATTGACATTATCAGCAATGTGTTATATCTATGAGATGCACTGCAGAAATTCACAAAAGATCTTCAGGGAGCATCTTCCATACTTATGACCACTTCCATCTGAAAGGATATGGGCAGCAGATACATGACAATACCACCACCTGCAAGTTCCCCTCCAAGACACTCAACATCCTGACTTTGAAAGCCATTCCTTCACTGTCACTGTGTTAGAATCCTGGAATTTCCTCCTAAGGATATTGTGGATCAACCCAAAGCACACGGACTACAACAGATCAAGAAGACAGTTCAGCATCACTTTCTCAAGAGCAACTTGGGGTGGGCAAGATATGCTGGACCAGCCAGAGATGCTCACATCTAATAGTGAATTTTGGAAAAAGCTATAGCTATGAATTTAAAACAAACACCCTAACAAATACAATGACTGGATTCCCAGTGTGGAGGTGATAAACAGGGAATCAAAACTGTTTCCACATCCTATATCTGCTCCTTTGGCAACAGCCACTATTTTTGGGACTTTCATGGATGTATCCTCTAAATTGGCAGTGGAGACAGGTTCCCTATCCACTTAAGAGAAGTTCTCTAAACTAGTACAGCCTTCCCGCTTCAGACAGGTACAGTTTACAATGCATGTTAAGTAACCAACAGAGCACTTCTGTTTGGAAGACACTCAATCACCAATCTTTTAAAGGAACAGACGTTCACTGTTATATGGCCACTACTATAGGAGGTGGAATTACTCCACAGAGTGGCATTTGATGCGCATGTATTCAAACAGGCAGTCATGACTTGCTGGTCTGCACTGGGCACCTCTTTCAGGCAGTTCAATTGCTCCCCTAAGAGATAAGTACTATTGTCAGAATGTTGTCAGGGCCCATAGTAACCAGTGGTTTCAACCATTTCGTGAAATCACATGGTGTGAATTGAATTGGCTGAATACAGTGGTGCTGGGGACCACTGGAGAAAGCTGACAGGATCATCCACTTGGCGCTTCTGGCAGAAGATTGCTATGAATGCTTCAGCATAATCATTTGTACTAATGTGCTGAACTCTCCCATCATTGAAGGTGGGGTTATTTCTGGAGTCCCCTCCTCTAGTGAGTTGTTCAATTGTCCACCACCATTCAAGACTGGAAATTGTAGGACTGCAGAGTTTAGATCTGATCCTTTGGTCATGGAATTGCTTAGTTCTATCTATCACTCGCTGCTTCTGCTGTTTGACATGCAAGTATCGCAGTTTTGTACCTTCACCAGGTTGACACCTCATTTTTAGATCTACCTGGTGCTTTTCCTGGTATGCCTTCCTGCACTCTTCCTTGAAATAAGGTTGATCCCCTGGCTTGATGGTAATGGTCGATGGGGAATAAGCTGGAGAATAAGTTTTTAGATTATGCTAGAGCACAATTCTGTTGTCAACAGCATCTCATGGATGCCCAAACATAGGTTGCTAGATGTATTTGAAGACTGGCTATCTCATTTAGCATCGTGATCGTGCCAAATAACATGATGGAGGGTATTTTCAACGTGATGGCGGGATTTCATCTCCAAGAGGACTGTATAGTGGTCACTGGTACTGAAGCTATCATGGACAGATGCACCTGCAGCCGAACATTGGTGAGGATGAGATCAAGTTTGTTTTTTCCTCTTGTTAGTTCCCTCATTATCCGCTGCAGACCCAGTCCAGCAGCTGTGTCCTTTAGGACCCAACTAGCTAAATCAGTAATGCTGCTGCCAAGCCACCTTTCATGGTGGACATTGCACTCTCCAACCCAGCGTACATTTTGTGCCCTTGCCATCCTCAGTGTTTCCCCCAAGTGTCATTCAACGTGGAGGAATAGATTCATCAGATGAGGGAGGATGAAACATTATAATCAGTGAGAGGCTTAACCTGGAGCCATGAGACTTCATGTGGCTCAGAGTCATTGTTTAGAACTCCAAGGGCAGCTCCCTCCTGACAGTGCCACTGTCTCTGCTGGGTGTGTCATTCCACTGGGACAGGTCATATGAAGGGATGGTGATGGCGGCATCTGGGGCATTGTCTGTGGCTTGACTGGTCAATGAGACAGCTCTCCCAAGTTTGGCACTAACCCCCGGATGTTCATTAAGAGGACTTTACACAGTTGACAGGGTTGTTTCTCATAGAATCCCTACAGTGTGGAAACAAGCTCTTTGGCCCAACAAGTCTACACTGAGCCTCACAGCATCCCACCAGACCAATTCCTCATAACCCACCTAATCACCACATCCCTGAACACAATGGACAATGTACCATGGCCAATCCACCTGGTCTGCTCATCTTTGGACTGTAGGAGGAAACCAGAGCATCTGGAGGAAGCCCATGCATACACAGGGAGAATGTACAAACTCCACACAAACAGCCACCCAAGGGTGGAATTGCACCCGGGTCCCTGTCACTGTGAGGCAGCAGTGCTAACCACTGAGCCACCATGCCACTCTAAGGACAATGTGCATTCCCTGACTGGGAAACAAAATCAGGCCGTGGCATTGAGAGCGCCGAGTCCTAATCACTGTTTCTGTTGATGTCTTTTCCAGTGCCTAGGTCATTGCCAGATTGATCGGTCTACTTTCAGTTCTTTGTTGAGGCTTCATAGTGATTAAATGCTACACCATTTCAAAGGACATTTGAGAATCAACCACATTGCAGTGCATCTGGAGTCACATGTAAGCCAGACCGGGTAAGGATGGCAGTTTTCCTTCCTTAAAGGATATTAGTGAGCTATGCAAACTCCACCATTTGCTATCAGAGATAATGGGAACTGCAGATGCTGGAGAATCCAAGATAATAAAATGTGAGGCTGGATGAACACAGCAGGCCAAGCAGCATCTCAGGAGCACAAAAGCTGACGTTTCGGGCCTAGACCCTTCATCAGAGAGGGGGATGGGCTGAGGGTTGTGGAATAAATAGGGAGACGGGGGAGGCGGACCGAAGATGGAGAGAAAAGAAGATAGGTGGAGAGAGTATAGGTGGGGAGGTAGGGAGGGGATAGGTCAGTCCAGGGAAGACAGACAGGTCAAGGAGATGGGATGAGGTTAGTAGGTAGATGGGGGTGCGGCTTGGGGTGGGAGGAAGGGATGGGTGAGAGGAAGAGCAGGTTAGGGAGGCAGAGACAGGTTGGACTGGTTTTGGGATGCAGTGGGTGGAGGGGAAGAGCTGGGCTGGTTGTGTGGTGCAGTGGGGGGAGGGGACGAACTGGGCTGGTTTAGGGATGCGGTGGGGGAAGGGGAGATTTTGAAACTGGTGAAGTCCACATTGATACCATTAGGCTGCAGGGTTCCCAGGCGGAATATGAGTTGCTGTTCCTGCAACCTTCGGGTGGCATCATTGTGGCACTGCAGGAGGCCCATGATGGACATGTCATCTAAAGAATGGGAGGGGGAGTGGAAATGGTTTGCGACTGGGAGGTGCAGTTGTTTGTTGCGAACTGAGCGGAGGTGTTCTGCAAAGCGGTCCCCAAGCCTCCGCTTGGTTTCCCCAATGTAGAGGAAGCCACACCGGGTACAGTGGATGCAGTATACCACATTGGCAGATGTGCAGATGAACCTCTGCTTACTGTGGAATGTCATCTTGGGGCCTAGGATAGGGGTGAGGGAGGAGGCGTGTGGGCAAGTGTAGCATTTCCTGCGGTTGCAGGGGAAGGTGCCGGGTGTGGTGGGGTTGGAGGGCAGTGTGGAGCGAACAAGGGAGTCACGGAGAGAGTGGTCTCTCCGGAAAGCAGACAGGGGTGGGGATGGAAAAATGTCTTGGGTAGTGGGGTCGGATTGTAGATGGCGGAAGTGTCGGAGGATGATGCGTTGTATCCGGAGGTTGGTGGGGTGGTGTGTGAGAACGAGGGGGATCCTCTTTTGGCGGTTGTGGTGGGGGCGGGGTGTGAGGGATGTGTTGTGGGAAATACGGGAGACGCAGTCAAGGGCGTTCTGGATCACTGTGGGGGGAAAGTTGCGGTCCTTGAAGAACTTGGACATCTGGGATGTGCGGGAGTAGAATGTCTTGTCGTGGGAGCAGCCACCATTTGCTATGTCAGGATTTGAACCAAGCTTGTTATTTTCAGGATAATACTCTAGTGATAATACCACTAGGTCATCAGTTCCCTGCTATGTTGCTGCATAGTTCAAACCTTTTTTAATTCATTCATTGGATAAGATGTTGCTGGCTAGGCCAGCATCTACTGCCCAGAAAACTGTTAAGCATCAAGCACATTTGAGGGATATCTGATTGAAATGTTGGGGGATCTGATTGAAGTCTACAAAGTTTTGAGAGACACAGATAGGTTAGATCATGATAGTTGTTTGCCCATTGTAGATGTGTCTAAGACTCAAAAGCATAAATTTGAGACGAGGAGTAAGTAGTTTAGAGGGGATGTGAGGAAAGCTCTTTTCACCTTGAATGTGGTGGAAATGTGAGATTCCCAACCTGAGAGGGTGATAGAGGCAGGTATTCTCACAACACTTAGGAAGCATCTGGATGAGTACTTAAAATGCCAGTGCATAGTAGGTTATGGACCAAGTGCAGGTAATTAGGATTCATGTAGCTTGGTGTTTGTTGGCCCTAGACAGTGAATCAAAGGGCCTGTTTCTTTGTTGTATGACTCTATAACTCTCTAACACATAGGCCCTGGAGTCACATGTAGACCAGGCCTGGTGAGCTTGGCTGATTTCCTTCCCTAAAGGACATTTGCATGGATTAAAGGTCGTGGACTTTTCCAAAAAATGACAACAGTTTCATGATCATTGGTAAACTCTTAATTCCAGATTTTTTGAATTTAGTTTAATTTCCACCACCTGTCTTGCTGGGATTCCAATCCAAGCCCCCAGAAGGTTACCCTACTGTTATATACTTCTTCTATTACAGTACAATGGACCAGGAATCTCACTTAACAATAGCTTTATCACAGGAAGATTTGAATACAGTAATGTGGCCTTGTTACACATATGTAGAGTTTTGTTCAAACTGCACCTAGAATACTGTGCGCAGTTTCGGTTTCATTACCCAAGGGAAGATATTATTACAATAGAGGGACTGTTACAAAGATTTACCAGACTTGTTCCCAGGATGGCAGAAACTGTTGTATGAGGAGACAATGTACAAACTGGACTTCAGTTCTCTAGATTTTTGAAGAATAAGGGTTGATCTTATCGAGACATACAGAATACTAGAGTAGGTGCAGGTAAGATGTAGGAAGTGTAGAACCAGGGGCTACAATTTCAACATAATTGGGAAGACACTTCAGGCAATGATGAGGAGAATTTCTTTACTCACAGATCTTCGGCACTCTCTAACCCAAAGGGCTGGAAAGGTCAGTCACTGAGTATATTTAAAGTGTAGACTCATAAATTTCTAAATACCAAAGACATAAGTGATTGTGTGAGATGATAGAGTGAGAAGTAAGCTTTCAAGTGGATGCTCTACAATGACGGCTTTGGTTATCTTTACAGGCTCTTAATAAACTGAATAATATACTGTTGCACTTACCTTCCTATGAAGATGTTAGACAACCAATGGCAGAACTTTGGTGGAAGAGCAATTGAAGGTCATGTGATGATATTTCGGACTATATCTAGCCACAGTTTGCAAGACTACAAAAATTGCTTTCTCATCAGCCCATCAATATCACTGTAAAATGGCTCACTTTAAAGGTAAATGGTTAGTTCTTTTACTTGAAGAATAAAGCAGATCAATCATTTAACTTCACAGGTGCAACACTTTGTGTAAATAATGCTGACTTTCAATACTTTTTACATTAACAAACGGTTATATTTCCCTACCCCACCCTATCATCTTGCCCTCCCCACTCACCCCCAGCAATTTCCAATTTATCCTGCCATGAAAGGACAGAAAGGTCTCAGTGAATCTGTCATCAAGTGTGTTATTTAACGCAGTGCAGTTAGGTGGACAGCAAGGATTGGAGCTGAGGGAAGGGGAAATAAGGCAAGTGAGTATCAGGTTGTGGCATCTATTTCACAGCCCAGGCATTTTCAAAGAATTGGAATATAAAATCCTTATATTTTGGTACTGAAATCCTCCCTACTTGAACATGAGGGCAAGTTAAAGAGGGAGAGCCTTGAATATAGATAAAAACATGAACATTTGCACATTTTCCAGAAAACTGTCAAGACGCTGAAACGCTTAGCAAAAAAAATCCCAGCCAAACTGGGATGCTTAATCACCCAAAGGTTTAGGATCTTTAGCTCTTTAATAGTTCCAAGTTATTCACTTTGCATTTCAGGTTTTAGGTCTTTTCTTAACCTGAAAAACTGATCTCTGCTGAATGATTTGTTTCTTTTCCTCAAAAATTCACAGAAATTCTCTGTATGTTTGTCTGCTTTCACTATATCTGCATGTGTGGGCTGATCGTCTTCACCCTTCTCATCTGCTTATAGGTCTCCTTTGTGCCTGCCAGCTGCACAGCTTCTTTGTATATTAATATTCTTCCTGTTAACACTACTGCCAGGTCATAGGTTGCCAGATTATACAGGCTGTTGTTTTTTATTAAGCAAGAAAGGCTCAAGTAATTATTTTGCAATTGATGCAAACTCTCAATTATCATTTTCTTTAAAAATTACACTTTCTTAAAAGCAATCACAGATTCCATAGATATGTTAAATAAATTACAAATATTATTTGCTGTCTACCTTGACAGTACCCAAAAATTCAACACAACGTTATAAATCAGTGTGTGGCAATGCTGATGTTTATTATTGTAAAAATTGACATTTTTAACTGAGATTGTTACAACTGGAGCAATGCACTGATAATCAAGCCACACTAATCTACTTATTTCACCATTAGTGTAAATTGATTGATTCAGTCACTAAAATGGCCAATTCCACTCTTTTGTACTGTTACCCAGTATAAATGAAACCTTAACTTCCATAGAATAGAATCCCTAAAGTGTGGAAACAGGCCATTTGGCCCAACAAGTCGAACCGAATCTCCAGTGAGCATCCCAACCAGACTCACACCCCTACCCTATCCCTGTAACCTTGCATTTCCCAGGGCTAGTACACCTAAGCTACACATCGCTGGGCACTGTGGAGAAATTTAGCATGGCCAATCCACCTAACCTGCACAATTTTGGTTGGTGGGAGAAAACCAGACCACCCAGAAGAAACTCCTGCAGACACAGGAGAATGTGCAAACTTCACACAAACTGTTGCCCGAGTTTGGAATTGAACCTAGGTCCCTGGTGCTACTTTTTTAATTACTTCTTTAATAACGTCAAAAATAATCAGTTTCTTGTGAATGAGATTTTTTTCTTAAAGCAAATGACAGCACTAATTAATAGGTAACCTATTATCTGCAGATAAAACTAATGCTTTAATTCCGCATATAGATATATTCCCACAAAAAAAACAAGGTAAGCCAGTACAGATATTATGAGTCTTTTAGAACAAAAATGGCAAAAGGGGGAAAACACCCAACGCCGAGGGATTCTGGAAAGAAAAGGTAACGTGATAACTCTTCATGTTCGCAATATCCGCTGTCAACAGTGCTAATTTTCAGATGGCTGTGGATTGATGATAAATGCCCAGTTCTAATTCCAATCAACTTGAATTTGAGTTGTTGAGAATTTGTTGCAGACCACTGCTTCAGGCTTCACTAAGTAGACATAAATACTGGTATTTGGAAACACAGGGATTTCCTCTCAGAAACAGGACTTCAGGACAGAGACTGCAGTTTGTTGTTGTGTCTTCTCTACTCACTGTTCACTGATTCTGTGAAATGTAATTCTATGACTAGAGAATTGCTAGGTAACTAAAACATTAAACTAATTCGTGGTGGGTGGGTTCAGCTGCATGGAAAATTATCAAAGGAGTTAAAGGGAGGGAGAGCTTAGCAGAAATTAAAGTTTCCAGAACAAGTAATAGAACAGAGAGTATGGAAAAGGTCTGGAATCTAACTTCAGGCACAGTAGATAAGGGGACAACCATGAGAAAGGAGGGCAGCAAGAAATGAATTAAATCAATAGCAAGAAGGGAGACAGAATTGAAAGGCATAGAATCAGTGTGGTAGAGATGAGGAACTACAAAGGAAGAAAGACCACAATGAGAGCCATGTCTTTACCTCCTAGTCAGTTAGTGTGTACAGAAGAAAATAATTCAGGAGAAAGAAAAATAATGTAAGAAAAGCATGGGGAAAGCATAAGAGAAGCATTATAGTAATCATGGGGTACTTCAAATATGCAGATGGAGTAGGAAAACCAGTTTAGTAGTGGATCTCAAAAAAAGGAATTCATGGAATGTCTACAAGATTTTTTATTGGAGCAGTTTGTGGTAGAGACCACTAGGGAACAAGCAAGTTTGCACTTAGTGATGTGTAATGAGGTAGACTTGATAAGGGAGCTGCAGGTGAAGGAACCCCTAGGGGACAGTGACCATAACTTAATAGAATTCATCCTGCAGTTTGAGAGGGAGAAGATTGAATAGGGGTAATGTAATTACAACTGAATAAAGTAACTGAAAGACATGAGAGAGGAGCTGGTTACAGTTGATTGAAAGGGAAGCCAAGTAGTGAAGACAATGGAACCGCAATGGTAGGAAGTACTGGGGGTAATTTGGGAGGCACAGCAGAAATTCATTTCAAGGAAGAAGCCTTAAGGGAAGGATGAGGCGACCATGGCTGACAAGGGAAATCAGGGACAGCATAAAAGCAGGGTTGTCATTTCACCCTGAACTGTGCCCCCAGGTCGTCATCTCTCCTTTTAGTGGAAATATCTTCTCCACATCCACTCTAATCAGGCCTCTCAGTGTCTGGTAAGTCTCAATCAGATTCCCCCTCAACCTTCTAAACTTCATCCAATATAGACACCTAGTACTCAAACTCTCCTCGTATGACAAGCCCTTCATCCCTGGGATCATTATTGCAGATGTGGAATTCAGAAGAATGAGGGGAGATGTAGTAGATACATATAAGTTTATGAAGGGAATAGATAAAGTGGAGGCATGGAGGTTGTTTCCGCTAGCAGGTGAAACTGGGACTAGAGGGTATCACCTCAAAATAAAGGGGAACAGATGTAGGATTGAGGTCAGGAGGAATTTCTTCACCCAAAAGGTTGTGAATCTGTAGAATTCCCTGCCCAGTGAAGTGGTTGAATCTACCTCGCTGAATGTTTTTAAGGCAAAGCGAGATAAATTTTTGAACGGTAAAGGAATTAAGGGTTATGGTGAGTGGGCAGGTAAGTGGAGCTGAGCCTCAAAGATCAGCCATGATCTTATTAAATGGTGGGCAGGCTCAAGGGGCCAGATGGCCTACTTCTGCTCCTAGTTCTTATGATCTTATGTAAACCTTTTGACAACCAAAGGTTCCGCAGGGGTCAGTGCTGAGACCACAACTATTCACATTGTGCATTAATGATCTGAGCAAAGGAACTGAGGGGATTGTTGCTACGTTTGCAGGTGGCACAAAGGTAAGTGGAGGGGTGAGTTGTGTTGAGGAACTGAGGAGGTTGCAGAACAACTTGGATCTGCTAAGTGAGTCTGCAAATTGACAGATGGAATACAATGTGGCAAAGTGAGAGATTATACATTTTGGTAGGAAGAATTGAGGCGTAGACTGTTTTCTAAGTGGGAAAAGGCTTCAGAGATCTGAAGTGGGATAACAAAGTGTGAAGCTGGATGAACACAACAGGCCAAGCAGCATCTCAGGAGCACAAAAGAGATCTGAAGTGCATGGGGACTTGGGTGTGCTGGTTCAGGTTTCTCTTAAGGTTAATGTGTGGGTTCATTTGGTGGTTAAGCAGGCAAGTGCAATGTCAGCATTAATTTCAAGATGGCTAGAATACAAGAGTGGAGACATACTACTGAGACTTCGTGAGACACTGGTCAGACCACATTGGAAATATTGCGAGCAGTTCTGGGCCCTGTATCTAAGGAAGAATGTACTAGAGTTGGATGAGTTTCAGAGGACATTTACAAGAATGATCCTGGGGATGAAGGGCTTGTCATATGAGGAACAGTTGAGGACTAGGTGTGGATGGAGCTTAGAGAGTTGAGGAGGGATCTGATCAAAACTAACATACTGAGAGGCCTGGATGTTGCAGATGTGGAAAAGATATTTCCACGAGTAGGAGAGATGAGGACCTGGGGGGCGCAGCTCAGGGTGAAGGGACAACCCTTCTGAACTGAGATGAGGAAGAATATCTTTAGCCAGAGGTGGTGAATCTGTGGAACTCATTGCCATAGAATGCTGTGGAAACCAATTTGTTGAGTGTATTTAAGGCAGACATTGATGGGTTCTTGATTAATAAGGGGATCAAGAGTTATGGGAAGAAAGCAGGAGAATGGGGTTGAGTAACATACCAACCGTGATCTAGGTATAGCAGACTTGATGGGCTGAATGGTCTAATTCTGCCCTTATATCTTATGATATTATAGTCAACAATGAACATAGGTGTCTAGAATTCTAAAAATCATTTTATCCCTCCCTCAAGTAAGGAAAGCAATAAGCCTCATTTTTCTTAATCTCTTTGTTTATCTTAGCTGCTTTTCTCCAAAGTTTCTTGATTTCCAGAAAAATAGCAGCTTACTTACTCACACTTTAAACTTTTGACTTCAGTAATTGGCAGAGTTGATCTGCCCTTTTGTTTAACCACATACAGTTGAACATAATTTCAGGAAGTTACATGATCCTGTTCAATCAAGAAAAAAATCCAAAAAATTCCATCTCATCCAAGTTCCTTCACATATTTCTTAAATATAGATATGTATTCCCAACAAAATAGTCCATGCATTTTCAAGACATGACATGAATTTGATCACTTTTAATGAAAGTAAAATGCCAAGGTATTCAGTGCACAAGAAGTCTGTAAAGAAGAAGGTGACATACACCAAAATGTTAACTCATTTAATACTGGCAACTCCCAATTTACAAACATCCAACTTATGAGCACTTGTACTTATGAATGAGATTTCATAATAATGTGAAATTTAAAGATCCAACATGCAAGCATTTGCTTGTACTTACAAACCATTATTTTGTATTTACATTGTGGGCCAAATTGTAAACAAATTGAGTTATGAATGTACTCAGGAACAGAATCTGTTTGTAACCTGGGGATAGCCTGCATAGAATTGAGCCAACCTTCATCAAACTTAAAACACAGAAGGACTAGACACCCCTCTTGATATTTTTAAAATTTAACATATACTTCTAAATAACCTGTTCAGAAATATTAACGCATACCTCTGGAGCAGGTGGGACTTGATCTGGGCCTCTTAGCCCAGGGGTAGGGACATTGTACCACTGTGCCACAAGAGGGCCCATGGGCACCTATTAAAAATCCTTCTTTTTTGAGATAGAGCCATTTTCAACAATCCTGGTAAAACTGTAGCAACTGCCAAATCATCTAGTAATGCCTCTTAATGGGGACAAAAGGTAAACTATTATACTGTACAACGGCTTGGGGAAAAGAAACATTGATGACTGTATCGGCGCCGCCTCTTGCTCCCCAGAGGAGCTCGAACAGTTCATCCACTTCATCAACACCTTCCACCCCAACCTTCAGTTCACCTGGGCCATCTCCAGCACATCCCTCACCTTCCTGGACCTCTCAGTCTCCATCTCAGGCAACCAGCTTGTAACTGATGTCCATTTCAAGCCCACCGACTCCCACAGCTACCTGGAATACACCTCCTCCCACCCACCCTCCTGCAAAAATTCCATCCCCTATTCCCAATTCCTCCGCCTCCGCCGCATCTGCTCCCACGATAAGACATTCCACTCCCGCACATCCCAGATGTCCAAGTTCTTCAAGGACCGCAACTTTCCCCCCACAGTGATCGAGAACGCCCTTGACCGCGTCACCCGTATTTCCCGCAACACATCCCTCACACCCCGCCCCCGCCACAACCGCCCCAAGAGGATCCCCCTCGTTCTCACACACCACCCTACCAACCTCCGGATACAACGCATCATCCTCCGACACTTCCGCCGTTTACAATCCGACCCCACCACCCAAGACATTTTTCCATCCCCTCCCCTGTCAGTTTTCCGGAGAGACCACTCTCTCCGTGACTCCCTTGTTCGCTCCACACTGCCCTCCAACCCCACCACACCCGGCACCTTCCCCTGCAACTGGAGGAAGTGCTACACTTGCCCCCACACCTCTTTCCTCACGCCCATCCTAGGCCTCGAGATGCCTTTCCATATTAAGCAGATGTTCACCTGTACATCTGCCAATGTGGTATACTGTATCCACTGTACCCGTTGTGGCTTCCTCTACATTGGGAAAACCAAGCAGAGGCTTGGGGACCGCTTTGCAGAACACCTCCACTCAGTTCACAATAAACAACTGCACCTCCCAGTCGCAAACCATTTCCACTCCCCCTCCCATTCTCTAGATGACATGTCCATCATGGGCCTCCTGCACTGCCACAATGATGCCACCCGAAGGTTGCAGGAACAGCAACTCATATTCCGCCTGGGAACCCTGCAGCCATATGGTATCAATGTGGACTTCACCAGTTTCAAAATCTCCCCTTCCCCTACTGCATCCCTAAACCAGCCCAGTTCGTCCCCTCCCCCCACTGCACCACACAACCAGCCCAGCTCTTCCCCCCCACCCACTGCATCCCAAAACCAGTCCAACCTGTCTCTGCCTCCCTAACCGATTCTTCCTCTCACCCATCCCTTCCTCCCACCCCAAGCCGCACCCCCAGCTACCTACTAACCTCATCCCACCTCCTTGACCTGTCCGTCTTCCCTGGACTGACTTATCCCCTCCCTACCTCCCCACCTACACTCTCTCCACCAATCTTCTTTACTCTCCATCTTCGGTCCGCCTCCCCCTCTCTCCCTATTTATTCCAGTTCCCTCTCCCCATCCCCCTCTCTGATGAAGGGTCTAGGCCCGAAACGTCAGCTTTTGTGCTCCTGAGATGCTGCTTGGCCTGCTGTGTTCATCCAGCCTCACATTTTATTATACTGTACAACGTTGCCTGATTGTGGTGGTTTAGGCAAGATTTTATGTATATGACTATGTTAGTGAATTTTAGTGGAATGGAATGTCCCCAGCACATCATTTAGGCACTTACCCACTCAATTTCTCTTGTTCCCATATGGAAAGGTTCATCACAATCACTTTCATTACTGATGCAAAGCGTGACAAATTTAGTAATGTAATTAAATAACAATTAACGTATATTCTAACTTTGCCAAAATCATAAAGATATGTAATTGACCATAGGCTTTATGCGAAAATTAAAGTTATTTTATAACAGTTTTGTGTTTATTTCTAGTTTACACCATTCTCTCACTTAGTACACTGTAAATTATCCAATCTGGAATGCTGGGACCAAGTCATGACTCATTTGCAGAATTTTCTGGATGATAGAATGACTCTGAAATGCCTAACCACAAATGTGTGAACTAGAAAACATTGTAGACATAAACATTTGCCTGAAACATGAAACTGAAACATTAGTAATAATTAATTTTAAAAAGTTACTTGTCCAAATGCTGTCTCTTTCACATTTTTGCTCCCAATGTACTGTGCTAAGATGATGCTAATGACGTTGAAGGAAGCATAAAAGTCTTAGGAGCCTTGGACAATGAAGAAGTTTTGGAGATACAAAATCCAACTTTAGCCAGAAGTGGAAATGTGGACAGTTGGGTGTGGGGATGTTGTGCAAGCTGAGCAGCAAACTGTATTCCACTGATCTCGGCTTTGTGACACCTGGGCATTTACAACTTTGGTTTTCGTCATCATTGCAAAATGGGTGAGAGGTGACAAGCTGGCAAAGGACATATGATAGTAAAGCAACTCCTCCCTGTGTGCGTTCAAGAATAGTTAGAGCCCACATTTCTGTGGAAAGCAAAATCTGGGCCTGGTTGTTGTACTGATTCTCCTTAAATGCTACATACATTGTCAGCTTGTTTCATTAATTTACTGGTGCTCTGGACCATGGGAATACAATGGATAATCAGTGGAGGGGCTTCTGGCTGGGCATGAGGATCTGCTGCTTATTTTTTTGGAAGGGTTCATAATCCCCTTTGATGCATTGACCTTTAGAGACAGGAATTGAGGCCCAAGTCCATGAATTCAGCACGCCCAGAGAGCCTGGTAGCATATTTTGTATTTTTCCCTATTTAAAAGAAAGATTGTTTTGGCCTTTGTACTGATAACATAGGACCCTATTATCAATGCAAATATGTTTGAAAGGGAGGCTGTGTGAACCTTTGTGTATAGTAGGGTAGTGTGAATGCAAGGAAAATGAAAAGCACATTCTCACAATGCTATTTCATTTGTCTGTTTTTTTTTGGATTGTGGTATCTTTTCTAAAGTTATTATTAAGTACACCTACCATCCCTTGTGTTCTTCGCATTTGCTTTGTTCGTCTTCTGTTACCAACTGCTTTCTGGAACCTTCTGTGGTGAATTTTTTTTATTCATTCACGGGATGAGGGCATCGCTGGCTAGGCACCTGAAATCAAATAGAAAAGGCACCTGCACAGCAGATGTCAGCTTCACACTGGGATATTATAAATCCAGTCTGGCACAAATTGTTTTTAAATCATCCCAGGTTGACATATTGAACTTTAGACTTTGATAACTTGCCACTTCAAGAGGCAAATGAAACACATTTTTACGTTTGATTTCTTTTCTTTCTTTTCCTGCACCAGGTCACAAGAATAAAGCCAGAGGCAGGAGCTTAAATTTGCAATCTGGTATCAAGTATTGCTGATCAGAACACTCTCCCACTTGTACCACCAGCCAATTGGCATACTGGAAGCATGTGCAGGTTTGAAATCAAAATATTTGAACATCTTAGAACTGCTCCTCTACTGAGTCATTTGGTCCTGGAGGGGGATTCAAAACCAGAGCTTTGAAATCAAAGGCCTCAAAACCTCTCCTGCAACCTAAAGCAGATCCTGAGATGTACTGAAGCTTAACTGAGAGCAGCACTTGCACCACACACAAGTGCTTCTGATCATTCTCATATGACTACATTTGTTAAAGAAGCAAGACATCATCCCCGTTTCAAACATAACCACGAAATTACATGACTGACTGAGTTTATGATAGTGGAGTCTCTGGCTGGAAGGATAATCAATTAGATGCTGTTGGCCAAAGGTGATCATAACTAGTTCAGCCTACATATCCTGCACTCTTGCTGCTTTAAGGAGTGCAGACTTGTTGTTTGAGAAGAACAAATTTGTAGTAGCAAGGTTCTGCCTCTAAGTGGGTTTGCACTAATAAAATGTCACATAGTTTTAAAAAAATAAATACTGATTTGAATAAAGAAAATGGTGCAACAGCCTAAGATCCAGAATGTAAGGCTCCTTAATGTAGGAAGCCACTACTTTTGTGTTTTTAAGCTGAATTTTTCTCTTAGAACTGCATTGAACCTATGCTGTCAGGACCATTTAACAGCCTTTTAAATTACCTGATCAGTGGGCTTTCAGTTTTCCTTTAAGAAAAGAGGGGGACGAAGTGTCTACTTGGTAGTGTTTAATTTTTGCTTGTATTGTAACTTCAGCAATGTTATCTTTAGCTAAAGGGATGCAGAACTTTCTTGTATCTTAAAAGAATTTGGATTTTATTCAAAAATAAATTAAATCTGTCTTTTAACTTAGTTAGCTGGTGAATCTCTATAAAGACATTTTGATAGCAGCCTTCAATCACAAAAACCGATGCAGTTAATTTTCTGAATTTCCATGATATCCAGAGCTATTAATCAGTAGATTTTCAAATAATTTTTCGAATGCTTACAACTGAAACAGACAGCCCAGAGAGAGAAAACAGTAGTTGGGAAGACATAAAGATAGATAATGGTAGCTGGGGAAAGGGAAAATTTGGTAGTGGGGAAACATTATTGTGTGAAAATGAGATAACAAGGTGTAGAGCTGGATGAACACAGCCAGCCAAGCAGCATCAGAGGAGCAGGAAAGCTGACGTTTCAGGTCTAGACCCTGCTTCAGAAATGGGGGAGGGGAAAGGGATTCTGAGATAAATAGAGAGAGAGAGGGGGGAGGTGGATGGAACATGGATAAAGATGAGTTGGCTGTGATCAAAGCAGTCCACGTGATGACAGGGCCAGGTGTGTGGAGGTTGATAAGCAACATAGAAAATGGTATTGAGGCCTCAAAATTATTGAATTCAATATTTAGTTCTGAAGACTGCAGCACCACCAAATGGAGAATGAGATGCTCTTCTTTCAGCTTGTGCTGACCCTCACTCGAGCGCTGCAGCAGGCCCAATATATCAATGTAGGCGTGGGATCATGGTGTTATGTTGAAGTGGTAGGCAACCAGAACCTCAGGGTCATTTCTGTGGAAGAACATGGGTGTTCTACAAAGCAGTTATCCAGTCTACATTTTGTGTCCCCAGTGTGGGTGAGAACACACTGTGAGCAGTGAATACAAGAGACTAGATTGTGTGAAGTGCAGGTAATTCACTGCTTCAACTGGAAGGTGCTTTGGGGACCTTGGATAGCAAGGATGGAGGAAGTAAATGGGTAAGTGTTACACCTTATGTGATTCCACGAGATGGTGCCCTGAGGGTGTGGTGGGGTGTCGCAAGTGGAGGATGAGTGGACCAGGATGTCCTGGAGTGAATAATCTCAGTGGAAGATTGAAAAGGGAGGAGAACAAAATATGTGTTTGGTGGTGGCATTCCCTCTGGAGCTGGCAGAAATAGCAGCTTACGATCCTTTGGATTTGGGGACTTGGTTTACCAATGTAAATAAATAAGTTTTTAACAATTTGCATGGTTTACATTTATTAATTTATAACAGTAAGAATGTATAGATTCTATTTCATTTGGAGCATTGTGTTGGATTTCAGATGCCCTCTGATGGCTAACAGCAATAAATGCAAGCAACATAGAGCGTCTTTTTTTTACAGCTGCTATTTTAATGCATTTACCGGTCTGAGACTGGTTAGCACACTGAAGGGTGCACATATTCATGCCTCAGTGAACTCAGCCACGCATCAAGTTTTGCATTTATAGCATGCTCAGAAATCCTTGTGCACCTTTAAATGTGGATCAGCCTCTAAATTAAGTGATAAATTTAGTACTTGCAGCAAAAATTGAGCATTGCTGCTATCGTGAATGGGGCATGGTTATACTAAGAGAAATCCAGGGCCACAAAAGTAAATTAAAATGAGGTCACAGGCCCAGGTATATTGCAAGGCCAGAATTAGGGTAATACAAGTACAAATTAGATGCCCAAGCAGACAAAATGTAAGGAAAGAAGGGAATTATGAGACTGTTGAGACTCTAAAAAAGATGGAAGATCCATTCTTTAAGAGATAATGGGAACTGCAGATGCTGGAGAATCTGAGATAACAAAGTGTGGAGCCGGATGAACACAGCAGGCCAAGCAGCATCTTAGGAGCACAAAAGTTGACGTTTCAGGCCTAGACCCTTCATCAGAAAAGCTTATGTTTCAGGCTGAGAGGGTCTAGGCCCGAAATGTCAGCTTTTGTGCTCCTAAGATGCTGCTTGGCCTGCTGTGTTCATCCAGCTCCACACTTTGTTATCTCAGATCCATTGTCTAAACTGTGATAAAGGCAGGATACATTTATTTAAACTGCACACAGATGGATTCAACCAGGAAGAAAAATGTGAAACAATACTAATTATTAGTAGTGCTGTTGAGAGCAGGAACTAGGAAAAACCACAAAAGGAACCCAAGTAAAAGTACCACGCTGTCAATTGTATAATCAGCTGCTATAAAAGAGGAGTTGAGGCCTGGGACAGATCAGCATGATTTTCTTGAACGGCAGGTGGCTTGAGGGCCCAAATGGCCTACTACAGCTGCAATTTTTATGGACTTATGTTCTCCTGATCCAACTTAAAGATTTGCAAACAGCAGAATTCATTCAGTGAAGCCGATAAAGAAATATGAATCATTCTTTGAATGTACTTTGAATAAGTTTGCGGATGACACAAAAAAAATTGGTGGGAAAGCAAGTGGAGAGAATGAAACAAAGGTCTACAGACGATATAGACCAGTTTAATAGTGGGCAAAAAAACCTGAAGAAGGGTCCCGACCCGAAATGCCAAGCTTTCCTGCTCCCCTAATGCTGATTAGTTACAGTGTAGCAACGTCAAAAACACATGGCATCATTTCAGGTACAAAGTAAGTACCTAGGTATAATCCTTAGTTACAGAAAAGAGAAATGAAGACAAAAGTTAAATTACAGCTATACAGAGTATAACCATAGGTCAGAAAAATGGGAAACAAAGATAAAAAGACAAACATCACGGTCTCTCTCCAATGGATCTCCACAGCAGACCAGTGCAGGAGGCCTCCATATAGTCTGACCACTTGCTGTTATCTCATGTTTCTTAGGAGGCTTGACAGAATGGATGGAGATATTGTTCCTCTTTGTGGGAAAGCCTAGGACTATAGAGCAACATCTCAAAGTAAGGCTTCACCAAGATAGGACAAAGATGAACAATTTCTTCTCTGAGGGTAGTGAATTTGGAATTCTTTATGCAGTAGGCTGTAGATTCTGGTTCATTAAGTATACTCAAGATGGAGAGATTTTTAATCAAAAGTGAATCATGGGCACTGAATTGAATTCAATTAGCTTTATTGTCACGTACTCAAATGAGTACAGTAAAAAGTTTATAAGTCACCACTTACAGCACCATCTAAGGTACAGCTTCTGCAGTTACAAGATTAGTTACAGTGTAGCAACGTCAAAAACACACGGCATCGTTTCAGGTACAAAGTAAGTACCTAGGTATAATCCTTAGTTACAGAAAAGAGAAATGAAGAAAAAAGTTACATTACAGCTGTACAGAGTATAACCAGAGGTCAGAAAAATGGGAAACAAAGATAAAAATACAAACATCACGGTCTCTTCAAT
This sequence comes from Stegostoma tigrinum, assembly GCF_030684315.1. Taxonomy (NCBI): domain Eukaryota; kingdom Metazoa; phylum Chordata; class Chondrichthyes; order Orectolobiformes; family Stegostomatidae; genus Stegostoma; species Stegostoma tigrinum. The sequence goes on along the minus strand of NC_081357.1, from coordinate 79,301,912 downwards.
GGACCTCCACAGCAGACCAGTGCAGGAGGCCTCCATATAGTCTGACCACTTGCTGTTGTCATGCTCTGCACAGGGCTTCTGTGGCAACACTCTGAACCGAGCTATTGCCCCTACTTTGCATTAGGCACTGATCGCTGGAGTCACCACCTTTGGGTCCCTGATAACGAAGTGTGAAGCTGAATGAACACAGCAGGCCAAGCAGCATCTCAGGAGCACAAAAGCTGACATTTCAGGCCTAGACCCTTCATCAGAGAGGGGGATGGGGAGAGGGTTCTGAAATAAATAGGGAGACAGGGGAGGCGGACCGAAGATGGATAGAGGAGAAGGTAGGTGGAGAGGAGAGTATAGGTGGGGAGGTAGGGAGGGGATAGGTCAGTCCGGACAGGTCAAGGAGGCGGGATGAGGTTAGTAGGTAGGAAATGGAGGTGCAGCTTGAGGTGGGAGGAGGGGATAGGTGAGAGGAAGAACAGGTTAGGGAGGCGGGGATGAGCTGGCATGCAGTGGGGAAGGGGGAGATTTTGAAGCTTGTGAAGTCCACATTGATATCATTGGGCTGCAGGGTTCCCAAGCAGAATATGAGTTGCTGTTCCTGCAACCTTCGGGTGGCATCATTGTGGCACTGCAGGAGGCCTATGATGGACATGTCATCTAAGGAATGTGAGGGGGAATTAAAATAGTTCGTGACTGGGAAGTGCAGTTATTTATTGCGAACCAAGTGGAGGTGTTCTGCAAAGTGGTCCCCAAGCCTCCGCTTGGTTTCCCCAATGTAGAGGAAGCCACACCGGGTACAGTCGACCCTGTTTGTTGGCAGCCCCGCTTTGGGATCCTGACTGCCAACCTGCTTCGGAGGCCAGGAGTTCAAGTCGAGTCCAGGTGTCCAAGGCTGAGAGTCTGAGAAGACAGAAGAGGCAAAGAAAACCACAGAAGGAAGGAAAAGCATGCGAAAAGAAAGACAAAGAATGGGTGGAGAGGACGAGCTTTGGCTGGAGCGTCCTACTCTGCTGTCTTCTTATAGGAAACAGGTATGAGGAAAAGGCAGGAAAGTGAAGTTGAGGATAATCAGATTAGCCATAATCTTATTGATCGGCATAACAGACTCAATGAATTGAAAAGCTTACACATTTTAGTTTTATTAAGGCTGCAATTACTTAGTTCATGTCAAGAAGCAGGAGAAATAAGAATTACCTATTTTACAGAAGGTGAATATCCTCAATTTTGATCATGAAAGCAAAGCAAACCTATTCGTTAGAGTAGTATGCAGCAACAACATTACAATACTGCAGAATCAAAAGTCCTTAAACATGAGAAAGATATGACAGCAGAAATAATATTGCATTGACGATTTAGTTTCAGAGATGGGCCACAAAGAACACAGAATTAGAAATCTTAGGGAAACAATTCGTAGGATATAGAATTACTTCAAAACTAGACTCTAAATCAGAATCTGAATAATCAAATCCACTTTTGTATTCAATTGGGATTACAACTGAAGATTTTCTAGCTTGTCAAGACGCAATAGAAGCAGAAGATGGATTTATGAAAGCCTTTGAGAATTATAATAATCATCATGAAAAACCAGGTTTAGTAGAGGAATTCAGCAGCCATTGGAATCCATAATAATTTTGTAATGATCTCTGCAGATAATCAGCTAACAATGTGACTACAGAGTTGTGAAATATGGATTTATAAATGATAGAATTGTTGAAATTAATGATGAGCCTTCATCAGATTTATTACAGTCAAAAAACAAATATTTTGACTGTAGAGGAATCCATTCAGATAGTGGATGAGCAGAAATCATTAAAACACTGATCAATCCCACCAGTGATCTTATCGCGGGAGATCAGCAGACTCCTTTCAGTTCTTAAGGTAGAAAAGGTAAAGGCCGATATGTAAAACTAATATGACAGGTCAGACAGGCATTACTTTGCAGTACTGTAAAGTAAGGAAACATCAAAGGCACAGGCACTCCTCAGCTATTAATAAAGAATATTTTATCTGTAAAACTATGGCTCACTTACAAAAACAAAATGCTGAATTAGGACATGGCCATTGAGCTGCAAGAAGTCAAATAACAAGTCATTTCAATAAATTCGTGAGAAAGAACAGGCCAAAATAGAAAACAAATCGGTGTACGGAGGAATAATAAAGGATCCAGACATAGCTTTTGGCAGAACAGTATTTACATCAGGTGGCATTTCATTAGTTGTAAGCATGATTAAGGATAAGTGTCAGTATATTATTAGATAACTTTTCATGGTTGAAGACATATTGGTCACAGCCTACAGAAGTGCAACTACATGGCCCAAGGGGTGTAACACTCAAACTTAAGTGTATGGTACAACAACAATGCTACACAAGAAATGTCAGAAAGTAGAAAACACCTACGTATTTTGCAATCAAGAATTCTCATTGTTGAGCATGAATGTGCGTTTTGACCTGAATCATTTTTAAATAACACAATGCATCAAATTAGCTAAAGACCAGAAAGCAATATGCAAGGAAGAATTAATTAAGAGACAACCAATAGCAGAGTTCATAGTGCTTCCTAAACTCATGGTGGAAACTAAACAGAAGACACAGTCCATTCACCAATCCACATCCACTGTTTTTGCATCAGGAATTTGTTTAATACTCTCGGGAAAATGAGAACCTGTGAAATTATGGGTATGTCAGAAATGTTTTCCACTTTTATCAACACTACAAAGAACCCAGAAAAAAATCCGCAAGAACTGGAAAATTTTGCCAATGACATGAATGGGCAGTGTACCTAATCTGATATCATTGATGAATCTTCACAATGTCATTCAGACTGTAATGCAGCTTGATGAACAGACAGTGATGGCAGATTTGATAATGATGTGAGATGCTGAGAAGAACAAGTTCACACAGAATATCATCTCCCTGTATCTTGCAGGAAGAATTGTCAGTACCAGTTACACAGATCATGCCAAAAAGGAAGGAAGAAGTCCAAGTAGCCACGAGATTAAGAATAAAAATATGCTCACGCATGTTGAGGATGTGATATATATAAGATGTCGTGATGGCCACTGCTGAGGAAGGAAAACCTTGTTTGACTCAAAAGAAATTGCCTGATTTGAAGATCAAGGATACTGCCAAAAAAACAAAATGCCTATAAAGGGATTGAAGGTACTGGAAGTTCTTGTTTCAGTAAGGCAGCCATCTTCCAGGCAGGATGTACATAATAATAAAGGTTCTCTAGATATTACAATGGAGCAATTTCCTGTTTCAAAAACACAGAATCCTCAGGAAAAGAAATCCAAGTGACAAAATGCCCTGTCTTATTTAAAGACATTTTCAGATCTCACACTGTCAGGAACAAAACTAAAGTTCATAGTTTTCAACCCAGAGACCTGTCAATCTTGCAAATCTGAAGCTACCACATTCTGAGAGAAAAGTGAAATCTCCAAACCAAGAGAGACATGCAGGATTTTAACCTTGCAATGGTGAAGTAGCAGCAATATATTCCCAAAACAGGATGGTCAGTGGTTTGGAGGAGGCGCTTGCATGTCATGGTGTTCCCATGTATCAACTATATTCACCATCATGTCCCAGAAGACAAGGAGTTGGAAGATGCTGTCAAAGGAGTCTTTGTGGATTTCTGCAGTGCAACTTGTACATGATATGCACTGTTGCTGCATACAAGTGGGCTTCCTGGATGTTGTTGAAGCTGCAATCATCCAGGCAAGTGGTGAGCATTCCATCACACTCCTGACTTGTGCCTTCTAGATGGAGGACAGGCGTTGTGAAGTCAGGAGGTGAGTTACTTGCTGTAGGATTCCTAGTTTCTGACCTGCTCTTGTAGACATTGCAGTTGAATGGCTAGTCCAGTTCTGTTTCTGGTCAACATTAACTCCCAAGATGATGATAATGGAGGTTTCAGTGAAGGTGATATGGATGAATGTCAAGAGGTAACGATTAGATTGTCTCTTATTGGAGATGGTCATTGACTGACACTCATGTGGTGCAAATGTAAATTGCTACTTTTCAGTCTTAGCGTAGATACTATTTAAGTCTTCCTACATTACGAGATGAACAGCTTCCATATCTGAAGTAGTCGTTAATAGTGTTGAACATTGTATAATTGTATCTGCATTGATATAACAGTGTATCGATGAACATCCCCACTTCTGACCTTGGAATAGAAGAGGGGTCACTGATGGTGCAGCTGAAGATAGCCTAGAATGCCAGATAATTAATCTAAGGGCTCTTGTAGTGTCCCTACTTCTGAACTAGGAATCACTTGCACTTGCCCGAATAGTGTGTAATTACATCTCCGAGCAGGTTGTTTAGGAAATATCTAGATCATTAATATAGATAAAAGCAAGTGTCCTGACACTGACCACTGGGAATCCCATGACAAACCTTTCCGCTCTGTCTGAAAAACATTGAATTATTAACAGTCAGTGAAAAAACTTTGACATATGGTAATGTTGTAAAGTTTGAAATCTGAGCACAAATACATGATATTTGTGGTTTCTGGTTTTATGAAGACTGGATTTTAGCCAGTAAAGAGTTGGTGTAATTTTAACCTACATATTTAAGTAGAATCTTGTTTATTTTACATCTTTTATAGTTCATTTTACTTTCCCATCTATTCTCATGTGGGAACATAGGCATCAGTATTTCAACCCTTCAAGCCTGTACCACCATTCTAGATCATGGCTGACCATTTATTTCAACACCATTTTTCCAAATTGTTCCCGGTACTGGGGAGGTGCAGGTGTAGTAAACTGGATTAGTAATTCAGGACCCAGGGTAGTCTTCTGAGCACATGGGCTCGAATCCCACAATGGCAGAGGTGAAGCTTGAATTCAATAAAAGTCTGAAATAAAAAAAAGTCTAAGCTATGGTAACCAAATAACTATTGTCATAAAAAGTCAATTTGGTTCACCAATTCTGGCAGACACATCTGCATTCCTTACCTGGTTTGGTATCTCTCTAACTCCGAACCCACAGCAGTATTATTGTCCCTTAACTGCCCTGTGGACAATTAGAGATGGACAATAAAATGCTGGCCGGGCCAGCAGAACCCACGTGTCATGAGTGAATTAGAAAATCAGTGAATCAGTTTCTATTTGCTGCAGACCCAAGTGACTTTCTCCTTATTTGGAAACCCTATCCCTGGTTCTAGGCTTCCTAACCAAACAAAATATCCTTTCTGCATCTAATCTGTATATCCCTTTAAGAATTTGGTAAGTTTCAATGCAGTTACCTTTTTTTAAAATGCAAACGAATAAAAGTTCAGTCTACTTGAAAGACAGTACCCCCAACTGAGGAATTAGTGTGGTGAGCCTTTATTGCCTCCATCTATAGAAAGTATATCCTTCCCTGGGCAAAGAGACTGGAAACTGCACACCATATGCTGAATTCATTGTCACCAAAGCTTCTATACATTTGAAGCAAAAATTCTTTACTTCTGTGTTGAAAAGTTTCTGAGATAAAGTCCAAAAAAGTCATTTGCTTTCCTTTTTGCTTGCTCGTCTACATGTTAGTTTTCAGTGACTTATGAAACAAAGGCACTCCTTTGGACATTAACACTTCCCTATCTCTCGCCATTTGAGAAATACTTTGCACCTCTGTATCTTGCACCGAAGTGGATAACCTCATGTACCCACTTGATATTCCATCTGCCGTATGCTTGCCCATTCACTTAACCTACCCAAATCTGCTTGAAGTCTCTTTGCATCATCCTCACAACACACATTATCACCTAGGTTTGAGTTGTCCACAAACTTGGAAACAATATATTTGTTATCCACATCCAAATTGAATACATTGATTGTAGCTTGTGTACTGGTCCTAGTGTTATCTCAGTAGACACACCATATGAATGTAGAATAACCCATTTATTTCCCTCAATATTTTCCTTCAATTAACCAATCCTCAATTCAAGCCAGCATTATATGCTATCCTATGTGCTGTAATTTTGGTTGCTGACTTCCTGTGTGTTAGTTTATCAAAAGACTAATGAAAATCCAAGTGCACCACATCCAATTGTTCCCCCTTATCTACACTGCAAGCAATATGCTGAGGAAGAAAGGATTCAAGTTTTCCTTTCATTAAGCCTTGATGACTGTCCAATACTATTGTTATTTTCTGGAGTATCCAGTTACCACATCATAAATTATTGGATTTTTTCCTACTATTCACTTCCGGCTAACAAATCTGTAGTTCCCCATTTCCACTGTCCGTCCTCTCTTAAATAGTGGTGTTACATTTGCAGCCAGTGCAGATTATATCTTTTTTTCTGGCATTTGTCCATTTTGGTCTTGACAAGTGAGTATTAGTCCTGCACATGCTTGTTTTCATGTCTATCTAATTCCATTTCAGACCTTTGTTCAGAGAACAAATGAATTCCAAAAGGTTACATGGACTTACTAGTTGTACTTTATACATCATCACTGTAGGCAAATACAAAAAATTAACCTTCCACAGAATGATGTGTAAGATTTTAAATACTTGAAATGATTTGGGTTGCCAATTAACCATGTAAACTCACAACTGTTACAGAACTTAGTGTATCAAAACTAAATATTAATTTACAGATGTAGAGAAATGTTGATTCCATTATTGAGTTAATAGCTAATTAATCAAAGTTCTGGCATTGGTAACTTGAGTCTAAAATTATTTATGATGCTTTTATTCATCATACAATCTGTAGATAATTCAATATATATCAATGATTATAAATGGGGTGGCAATGGCCTAGTGGTATTATCTGTAGATCCTAGTAATGGTCTGGGAACATGCATTCAAATCAACATGGCAGATAGTAGAATTTGGATCTAATTAAAAAATCTGGAGTTAAGGGTCTAACGATGGGCATGAAACCAACATCGATTGTTGGAAAAAAAAACCTGGTTCGCTAATTTCCTTTAGAGAAAGAAACTGGCCTTGCCAACATGTGACTCTCGAACCACAGCCAATGTGATTGACTCTTAACATCCCCATGGATGGGGCAGTAAATGCTGGCCTATCCAGCAAAGCCTGCATCTCATGAATGAATTTAAAAAACTGTAATAAAAAATGAGAATTACGTCTTCACAACAGGAGATGTGAGTGTCCAAAGCAACAAATGTTGGTTATTAGAGATAACAAGGTGTAGAGCTGGATGAACACAGCAGGCCAAGCAGCATCATAGGACCAGGAAGGCTGATGTTTCAGGCCTAGACCCTTCATCAGAAATGGGGGAGTGGTTAGGGTTTTTATTCTGTACTTGTTTTAATGAATTATCAGATCCAATAAAGGAGCAAAAATATTCGCTGTATCCTTTGTGTGATTGCAATTAATTCCTCTCTGAAGAGAAGTACTGCATTGCAGGGGTATTTACAGCACAAAATGGTTGTTTATTTTGAGGTTGGAGTTGTGTTCTGGGACATGCTGATTCAGTAAGAGCCCCAAAAGATCAAGACTACCCTTCCAACCACAGAACACTTTCGGAATATAGAATTTGTAATGACGTACTGAAAAAGTAAACATTGCATCACTTTTGGTCTCCCCTGCAAGCTCAATGACTTTACTTTAGCGTTAGATACAACACAAATATATCAGAATTGAAAATGTTGCATAACACTGGCTTGTGGAAAAAGAGTATTTTGTTGGTTAATTGACATCACATATTTCATACCTACATATCATTTCTGGGCCTGAATGCATTTGAGATAATTTTATTGTAGCCTGGCATTTAAATGGACCTTTTAATTCATTAGTTTCGGCACAAAAGATTAACAATTACAATATATGCATAGCAATAGTAATAATTGACTGGTTAATTCCTACTGCTGAGCTGACAAAAAATTGTTGTAATTCTTGTAACCGGTATTTATTGACGTTTGACTTTCCATTGGTCAAGGACACAGGATACCTTTGTATTTCAGTAACATCAAGAATCAAAATGAAATTAACAGTAGAAAAACTACTGCAACTCCTGTGGTATTTTAAAACTAAAATCAGTATCATCTGGATTATTGGAAAAAACAAGAATAAAATGCAGAGATTACAAAGTGTACAAGCTGGATGAACACAGCAGACCAAGCAGCATCAGAGGAGCAGGAAGGGTCTAGGCCCGAAATGTCAGCTGTCCTGCTCCGCTGATGCTGCTTGGCCTGCCATGTTTATCCAGCTCTACACATTGTTATCTCAGATTCTTCAGCATCTGCAGTTCCTATTATCTCAACAACAGAATGCATCCATTTTATATGAAAAAAATTGGAACAAATGAAACACTTGTGTTAGAAAAGGCTCTTAAGAAGAAAGAAGAGAGGAACAATTACAAAAAATATTATGAAAAATCTATTTCAGAAGTGCTTACTGATAGATTTAAAAATCACACTGATTCAAATCATAGTTTCTTTCCAGTCTGTCACTAAGACATTCATTAGGATATTGGAATGAAAATTCTCATCCTCCAGCTTGAATGAGGCCTGATTGGTCTGAAATCGACATGAGGCCTGACCCGAAATGTCAACTTTCCTGCTGCTCTGATGCTGCCTGGCCTGCTGGTGTTGGGGTAGGGGGGGCACACAGTAGCACAGTGGCTAGCACTGCTGCCTCACAGCACCAGGAACCCAAGTTCAATTCCAGCCTCAGGCAACTGTCTGTGGGGAGTTTGCTCATCCTCCCTGCGTCTATGTGTGTTTCTGCCAGGTGCTCCAGTTTCCTCCCACAGTCCAAAGGTGTTCAAGCTAGGTGGATTGGCCATGCTAAATTACCCATTGTGTTCAGGGATGTCTAGGTTAGGTGTATTAGCCATGGAAAATGCTGGACTGGAGGATGGGTTTGGGTGGTTCTTCAGAAGGCCCATGTGGGCTCATTGGGCTGAATAGCCTGTTTCCACACTATAGGAATTCTGTTCTATTGTAAAGAAAGCATGCCTGAGTACTTCAGTATCTAAGTCAGTGCTGTAATTGGCAATGTATAAACTTTTCAGTATAGTCATTGACTATAAGTGGCAATAAAGACTATTCTATTCTTTGGTGCAGATTTACTATAGTGGAAACAATCTACATTAATTTACTTTATTATTACCTTGATTGCATCTTGAACCCTAACAATGGCCCTCTGAGGCAACATTCGTCACATCATTTTGCCTGAGAAACTTGGTTTTATCCTTATCCCGCAATTGCTACTTTTCAACTATCTTGATCCATGTGGCCATATTTTCATAATCATTATTTTTTTTAAAAAATTCATTAAGGAATTGAGAGTCTGGAGTTATGTGTAGGTCAGGCAAGATGGCAGTGAACACAATATTAATGAACCGGAGATGGGTTTTCTCCCATCAATCAATGTCAGTTTCATGGTCATCATTCAACACTTCATTCCAGATTTTTATTGAATTCAAATTCCACCATCTGCCGTGGCAAGATTTGAGCCCAGGTCCCCAGTCCATTATTTAGGTCTCTGGATTAAGAGTCTAGTGATAATACCACTGGGCCATCAACTCCCTCTTAACTCTTCTATTTCATAAGTTTCCTACTGCTCTTATTCCCTAACTATTAAGCAAGCATCCAAGTGACCAGCTTGTAACTGATGTCCATTTCAAGCCCACTGACTCCCACAGCTACCTAGAATACACCTCTTCCCAACCACCCTTCTGCAAAAATTCCATCCCCTATTCCCAATTCCTCCGCCTCCGCCGCATCTGCTCCCACGATGAGGCATTCCACTCCCGCACATCCCAGATGTCCAAGTTCTTCAAGGACCGCAACTTTCCCCCCACAGTGGTCGAGAACACCCTTGACCGCATCTCCCGCATTTCCCGCAACACATCCCTCACACCCCACCCCTGCCACAACCGCCCAAAGAGGATCCCCCTTGTTCTCACACACCACCCTACCAACCTCCGGATACAACGCATCATCCTCCGACACTTCCGCCATCTACAATCCGACCCCACCACCCAAGACATTTTTCCATCCCCACCCCTGTCTGCTTTCCGGAGAGACCACTCTCTCCGTGACTCCCTTGTTCGCTCCACACTGCCCTCCAACCCCACCACACCCGGCACCTTCCCCTGCAACCGCAGGATATGCTACACTTGCCCCCACACCTCCTACCTCACCCCTATCCCAGGCCCCAAGATGACTTTCCACATTAAGCAGAGGTTCACCTGCACATCTGCCAATGTGGTATACTGCATCCATTGTACCCGGTGCGGCTTCCTCTACATTGGGGAAACCAAGTGGAGGCTTAGGGATCGCTTTGCAGAACACCTCCGCTCGGTTCGCAATAAACAACTGCACCTCCCAGTCGCAAACCATTTCCACTCCCCCTCCCCTTCTTTAGATGACATGTCCATCATGGGCCTCCTGCAGTGCCACAATGATGCCACCCGAAGGTTGCAGGAACAGCAACTCATATTCTGCTTGGGAACCCTGCAGCCCAATGGTATCAATGTGGACTTCACCAGCTTCAAAATCTCCCCTTTCCCCACCGCATCCCAAAACCAGCCCAGTTCATCCCCTCCCCCCACTGCACCACACAACCAGCCCAGCTGTTCCCCTTCACCCACTGCATCCCAAAACCAGTCCAACCTGCCTCTGCCTCCCTAACCTGTTCTTCCTCTCACCCATCCCTTCCTCCCACCCCAAGCCGCACCTCCATCTCCTACCTACTAGCCTCATCCCACCTCCTTGACCTGTCTGTCTTCCCTGGACTGACCTATCCCCTCCCTACCTCCCCACCTATACTCTCCTCTCCACCTATCTTCTTTTCTCTCCATCTTCGGTCCGCCTCCCCCTCTCTCCCTATTTATTCCAGAACCCTCACCCCATCCCCCTCTCTGGTGAAGGGTCTAGGTCCGAAACGTCAGCTTTTGTGCTCCTGAGATGCTGCTTGTCCTGCTGTGTTCATCCAGCCTCACATTTCATTATCCAAGCGAACAGCCAGTTATTTTTTATTTGGATTTGAATTTTCAATTGCAAATAGGTGATTCTTTATCTTGGTGTTTGAACACAACACTGAGTGCAGCTTGGCAGCATATTCACAAGCAGATTCAAAGTTTGGGAGATATGCCAATTAATGAGTCATTCTATTGTCAAACAGCCAAAATGGCATAATGCAGAGGTAGTCTCAATGGGCAAAAGGCAGAGTCTTTTATTTATTTATTTATTCAACCTTGTTAACTAAAGGGCCAATGGCATTATGTTCAGTCTTACACAAATCTAAAAGTGCTGATGCTGCTGCTGATAGAGCAGTTACTCTGTTGTTTTGTGAAGGTCCAGCTGTTCCATTTCCATAAAAAATTGATTTGAATAGCCTCAAAAATGTGATGCTCGCAATAGCACATTTACATGAACATTTGTGCATTTACCTCATGTCTACCATGATGTTTGATATTTTTTAATTGGCTCATAATCACCAATACTGGCTTTTAGTGGAAGAGAGTTCCAGACATTTACCACCCTTTGTGTGTAGAAGTGCTTCTGAATATCTCTACTGAATGATCTGGTTGTAACTTTTAGGCTATGCCCCCTGTTCTAGAATCTTCAACCAGTAGAAATAACATAACTTAACTCCAGATAACAAGGTGTAGAGCTGGATGAACACAGCAGGCCAAGCAGCATCAGAGGAGCAGGAAAGCTGACATTTTGGGTCAGGACCCTTCTTCAGAAATGGGGGAGGGGAAGGGGATTCTGAAGTAAATAGAGAGAGAGGGGAAGGCGGATGGAAGATGGATAAAGAAGCAGATAGGTGGAGAGGAGACAGACAGGTCAAAGAGGCAGGGATGGAGCCTGTAAAAGTGAGTGTAGGTGGGGAGTTAGGGTGGGGATAGGTCTGTCCAGGGAGGACAGACAGGTCAAGGAGGTGGGATGAGGCTGGTAGGTAGGAGGTGGGGGGGTGGGGCTTTAGGTGGGAGGAAGGACAGACAGGTTAGGGATGAGCTGAGCTGGTTTTGGGATGCGGTCGAGGCAAGGCAGATTTTGAAGCTTGTGAAGTCCATGTTGATACATTGGGCTGCGAGGTCTCCAAGCGAAATATGAGGCCCAGTCCATGCAACCTTCCGGTGGCATCGTTGGTGCTCTGGAGGAGGCCCAGGATGGACATGTCATCCAAGGAATGGGAGGGGGAGTTGAAATGGTTTACAGCTGAGAGGTGCAGTCATTTGTTGTGAACCAAGCGTAGGTGTTCCACAAAGCGGCCTCCAAGCCTCCACTTGGTTTTCCTGATTTAGAGGAGGCCATGTCCCTTCCACTCCTATGCCTTATGGTCTTATGGTCTTATGTTGGGAACAAAAGATACAGCATATGACATTAGCAGGTATGCAGGTGAACATCTGCTTGACATGGAACGTCTTCTTTGGGCCTGGGGTGGGGGTGAGGAGGGAGGTGTAGGGGCAGGTGTAGCGCTTCCTACAGTTGCAGGGAAAAGAGCCGGGTGTGGTGGGGCTGGTGGAGAGTGTGGAGTGGACAAGGGAGTCATGGAGACAGTGATCCCTCCTGAAGGCAGATAAGGGTGGGCAAGGAAAAATGTCGTTGGTAGTGGTGTCAGATTGCAGATGGCAGAAGTGCAGGAGGATGATGCTTTGGCTCCGGAGGTTGGTGAGGTGTTATGTAAGACCTATCTACTGGTTGAATTCTTTGATGAAGTAACAGAGAAACTTGATGAGGGTTGATGCGATGTACATGATCTTCCAAAAGGCATTTGATAAAGTGCTGCATACTGATTTGGTAGAAAGTTTATAGTGGATTTCCTCAAGGCTTGGTATTAGAACATCTGCTCTTCCTGATATATGTTAAGATCTAGACCTTGGTGTAAAGGCCCCCAATTTCAAAATTTGATGATAATACACACTTTGGAAGCAGGGTTAACCATGAAGATGATAGTGCAGAACTTCAAACAACATAGGTTAGTGAGATTGGTGGACAAATGACAGGTGCGATTTAATGCAATGAATTGTGATGTGTTTCACATTAGTAAGAAAAATACACAGAGACAATGTCCCAGATAATCTGATGGTCAGATAATTGCTCCTGTAATGAAAATGGAAGTTGCATATCAGGATTCCGTGGCATTCCTGACAGAGCAAATTCTATAGGAATTGTTGGGAAATTTAAGGTTCCAATTTGCAATTCACTTGTGCATGGAACTCACTTCAAAAATCTCTGTGGAGAGACATGAGGTTAATATTTCAGGTCAAGTGATCCTTCTTGAGGGGAGAAAAAAATATGTTTTTGTTTGTTTTTACAGATGCTGCCAGACCTACTGAGTTTCTCCAGAAACTTCTGTTTTTGTTTTTGTTAACAGTGGCAGAGATAATAATTCCTTTATTAATTCCATTACTAATTATTCCATTGAATAATATTTTGGCCTCAATTGGAGTGTTTGTCCACGTCAGCTCATCACAATTTAGAAACGAATGATGGCATTAGACATAGTGTGGAAAAGATTCCAAACAATGACTCCATAGATAAGGAAATTCAGTTATGGAGATAGATTAGAGAATTTGGGGTTATATTCCTTGGGGTTGAGATTTAATAGAGATATTCAAAATCATGAGGGGTGTGGACAGAGTAGATAGGAGATAAATTTCTCGTTGGTGAAATGATCAAGAAAAAGAGGGCACAGACGTATGGTAATGGCCAAAGAAGGAATAATGATATGAGGATATCTTTTTCATCCCATGAATGGTTAGGATTTGGAAAGCATTGCCTGAGAGTGTGGAAGAGGCATGTTCAATTGAGACAAAACAGAATTGGAATGTTACCTGAAAAAGAAGACTGCAAGTCTTCGAGATTAAAAGTGAGACAGAGCCATTTGGTGAACTGATCCTTCAGAGAGCCAGCACAGACATGACAAGCTGAAAGGCCTCCTTGTGTGCTGTTACTATTGTGTGATTCTGCAATGGAAATTTTACAAGCTTATGAAGAACATAGTTTGAATGATCTTTAATATAGATGTCATAGAATTTCTGCAGTGTGGAAAAAGGTCAATTGGTCCATTGAATCTTCACTGACCATCTGAAGAGCATCCCACTCTATCCCCGTAGCCCTGCATCTACTATGGCTAATGCACCAAATTTACACAGCTCTTGAGCTGTGGAAAGAAACCAGGACAGGAAGTCCACACAGAGAACATGCAATCACCACATAGGCACTGACCAACTGCCAGAATCAAACCTGGGTCCCTGAAGCTGGGCTAACCACCAAACCACCATGCCAACCAATATGAGCCAAGGAGACTGTTGCTTCTTATATGGAATATATTATGGTTTACAGATTGGTTATGATCTTAGTGCTGGATGTCCTTCTTCATTCCATTTTCAAAGCGGATGATTGTTCTATTGCTTAGTAACTTAAACATTGTCATGGACTCATAGTTTATTTAAAATTCTAAATATTCATGAGTAATCATGAAAGTCTATCATTTTTCATCCACTGTTTTATTCACTGAAATGCATTCCAATTAACCTACTCCAATTCAACTTTTAGACTCCTAAAATCTGTCCCTTTTCCGTCTGAGATCTTAATCCTTGACTGATTTTTATCCTTTTCCAACTGAATATTGTATGTTACTATATTGTGATCACTAGTTCCCAAATGCTCCCCTCCTCCTCAAGTTCTCCACTTGGTCTGCTTCATTTTCCCAGTCCATATCCAGCACAGCTCCCTCCCTTATAAGATTGGAGATGTACTGTTCCCGAACATTTTCCTGCACACACTTCAGGAACCTTTCCCTTTTCATGCCCTGCACTACCTCTTTCTCAGTGTACACGAAAGTAATTTAAATCACCAACAATCACAGCCCTACTTGTCCTGCAGGTTTCCACAACCTGCCTACAACTGCACTCTTTTCCTTCCTCCCCACTATTTGGAGGTTGATAATACATATCCAACAAGGTCATTACTCCCTTCTTATTTCTTACCTCCAGAGATATAAATTCCAATTCAGGATTGCATCTCATTGAAGGGCTGTGATGTTTAGACCAAGAATGCCACGCATCCTTGTTTTTTTACCTACCTTATTCTGAGATGCAAAAGGATAGTGGAAAGTTGTCTCAGTCATTGGTACTTAATATTTTCCTTGGAGCATGTATATTATTCTTTTGATTAACTTTCCTGAGTTTGCATTCTTAGATGTTGACTTTTGAGGTGTTTTGTTGACAAATGAAGGCCTGAGCTGATGTAACCAATGCAAGGATGTTGGTTGTTTCCAGGATTGCTTTGTGTTAGTTACATTAGAGAGGGGGCATAACTGACTATATCATGTTGTTATTAGTTAACTTATAGAATAGAATAGAAATTTATTGTCAGTTGTAGTTTTACAAAAACTATAGTGAAAAGTGTATAATTCGCCATACTCCAATGCCTATATTAATAACAGAAATAATATATCAAAAAAATTAAGACCAAGTCCATCTTTGTTCCATTCACGGCTCATGGGTTCCCAAGGTTGAGGAAAAGATAGGAATAATATTCTCCATCACTGCTGATATTGAAGTGCCGAATCTTGGGCTGTTCAAATTCTGGGCCAGACCATCATGCTGCGAAAACACCACAAAAGTGGCCTCCAGGGAACACCTTGTCGGTGAAGCCAGCACTGAAGCAGACTACCACAGTGGACCATTGGAATCATGGACCATAAGGCACTGCAGAAGCCGCCTCAAGGAATCCTAGGCCATTGAAATCCGAGCAGAACCCAACTTGTCGCCAAAGATGCCACAACCAGTGCAGTTAGAATCTTGGGCCAGACCCACCATACTGCTGAAGACACCGATGTCACTGAAGCAGACCTCCATTTGACAGTACTCACCAGGACACAGCCACAAGGCAATAAGGAGTGGACTATGCCACCTTTGCTGCTGTAGCATGCTCCCAAAACATCTACCTCCACTGAAGTCATTAAAAGAATATGAGATGAATTTTGATGTTAAACATAAATAAATGAAAAGTAATTTAAAAGAAGAAAGATGCGGCAGGCCTGGTGGGCTCAGAAGCTGATGGGGCCAGGAGCACAAACACTTCCTACTGACCCTGCCACTGACATCTTGAAATGAACTTCTCTATAGTCACTATAATCAGCTGGTGGGAGTATTTGCAGACATCTTCACTTTACTATGATCCAAAGTCCCCACCTGCTTCAAGAAGATCACCATCGTCCCGGTGCCAAAAAAAATCATGGAGTGTGACTCAATGACTACCACCAAGTGGCTCTGACATCTATAATTATGAACTGCTTCAAAAGGTTGGTCATAGCTTATATCAACTCCAGCCGCCCAGACTGCCTTTATCCTTTGCAATTCACCTACCGGCACAACAGACCCAAAGCAGATGCCATCTTCCTGGCCCTACACTCCTTGGAGCATCTAGACAACAAGGACACATACATCAGGCTCCTATTTTTTGATTACAGTTCTGCCTTCTGCACCATAATTCCAAACAAAATCATCTCCAAACTCCAGGATCTAGGTGGCTACTCCCCACATTGTAACTGAACTCTCGACTTCCTGACCAACAGACCACAGATTTGTAGCTCAGATTAAGGTTCTGGACGTGAGTTTGCTCGCTGAGCTGGAAGATTCGTTTTCAGATGTTTGTCGCCATTCTAGGTAACATCATCAGTGAGCCTCCGGTGAAGCGCTGATGTTATGTCCCCCTTTCTATTTTTCTGTTTAGGTTTCCTTGGGTTGGTGATGTCATTTCCTGCATTGGTGATGTCATTTACTGTTCTTTTTCTCAGAGGATGGTAGATAGGCTCCAGATCAATGTGTTTGTTGATGGAGGTCCAGTTGGAATGCCATGCTTCTAAGAATTCTCGTGCGTGTCTCTGTTTGGCTTGTCCTAAGATGGATGTGTTGTCCCAATCAAAGTGGTGTCCTTCCTCATCTGTATGTAAGGATACTAGTGATAGTGGATCATGTCTTTTTGTGGCTAGTTGATGTTCGTGTATCCTGGTGGCTAGCTTTCTGCCTGTTTGTCCAATGTAGTGTTTGTCACAGTTCTTGCAAGGTATTTTGTAAATGATGTTCGTTTTATTTGTTGTCTGTATCGGGTCTTTTAAGTTCATTAGCTGCTGTTTTAGTGTGTTGGTGGGTTTGTGGGCTACCGTGATACCAAGAGGTCTGAGTCGTCTGGCAGTCATTTCCGAAATGTCTTTGATGTAGGGGAGAGTGGTCATGGTTTCTGGGCACGTTTTGTCTGTTTGTTTGGGTTTGTTGCTGAGAAATTGGCGGAGTGTGTTCATTGGGTACCCGTTCTTTTTGAATACGCTGTATAGGTGATTTTCTTCTGCTCTTCATAGTTCCTCTCTGTGCTGCAGTGTGTGGTGGCTCGTTGAAATAATGTTCTAATGCAGCTTCATTTGTGGGTGTTGGGATGGTTGCTCCTGTCGTTCAGAATTTGGTCCATACGTGTTGTCCTTCTGTAGATGCTGGTTTGAAGTTCCCCATTGGCTGTTCACTCTACTGTGACATCTAGGAATGGCAGTTTGTTGTTGTTTTCCTCCTCTTTTGTGAATGTTATGCCAGTGAGGGTATTATTGATGGTCTTGAAAGTTTCCTCTAATTTGTTTTGTTTAGTGATGACAAAGGTGTCACCCACGTAACGGACCCTAAGTTTGGGTTGAATGATTGGCAGAGTTGTTTGTTCGAGTCTCTACATTACTGCCTCTGCTAAGAACCCTGATATCGGAGATCCCATGGGTATTCCGTTGGTTTGTCTGTAGGTTTTGTTATTGAAAGTGAAGTGGGTGGTAAGGCATAGGTCCAATAGCTTGATGATGTTTTCCTTGCTGATGAGGTTGGTGGTGTCTGGTGTATGTGTCTTTGGTTTTTCTAATAGTGTCATCAGTGTTTCTTTGGCCAGGTTGATGTTGATGCGTGTGAACAGGGCTGTTACATCATAGGAGACCATTATTGCATCCTCTTCTATCTTGGTGCCTTTGATGGCGTTCAGGAATTCTTGGGTTGAGTGAATGGAGTGGCGTGAGTCTCCTACTAGGTGTTTTAGTCTTTGGTGTAGTTCCTTGGCTAATCTGTACGTTGGTGTTCCCGGTAGCGAGACTATGGGTCTGAGAGGGGCTCCTGGTTTGTGAATTTTTGGTAGTCCGTAGAAGCGTGGTGTGTTGGATCCATCTGGCTTCATTTTTTGGAAGTCAATTAAACAAGAGAGACTTCCAAAAAATGAAACCAGATGGATCCAACACATCACGCTTTCCCAGAGGAAACACACGCAGACATGGGGAGAATGTGCAAACTCCACACAGACTGTCACCTGAGGCTGGAATCGAACCTGGGTCCCTGGCGCTGTGAGGCTGCAGTGTTAACCACTGAGCCACCATGCCACCCCATGTAGTTACGAGAAGGCTTGACAAAGTGCAATTTGATTAAATATGAACATATTTGAGTAATTATAAAAAACAAAAAGAAAGGAACATTTATTAAGTAAATAAAAATATGGAAAAGAGAGGGAAAACAATAAGCCTTATGCCCTTCTGGCCGTCGGGGACCCCTTCGATCAACAGCTTGTCTGGAGTCTGAGCTTGTTCCCGGCACTGTTCATGATTCCGTTCTGAAATGAAGTCCAATGACTTGGAACAAAACTCTCTCGCTGATACTGTGGAACAAACGGGAAGGCATAGAAAAAACAACTACAGAAGACATAACTTCTGGCCTATACAGAAAATTTTACAGAAAAACAAGCTACAGGTGTCATCTTCAGCCCATAAATGAATATTCACGGGGCTCATTCAAGGTCATGCAGCTGTCAAGTATCGTAATTAACTCTTCCAGCCTATTTTCCCATTCTCTACAATCTATTTTCTCATGCAGCTGTCAAATCTTATCATTAACCTTTAGCCCTTCAGCCCATCCTATACACATGGAAACAGACCCTTTGGTCCAACTCATCCAGGCTGATCATGTTTCACAGTCTAAGCTGGTTCCACTTACCTGCATTTGGCTCTTATGTCTTTAAACTTTTCCTATTCATGTACCTATCCAAATGTCTTTTGAAATGTAAGTGTACCTGCATCTATCACTTCCTTTGGCAGTTCATTTCACATACCTGCTGTGTGAAAAAAATTGCCCCTCAGGTCCCTTGACCAAAATCTTGGTGGAATAAGAGGCCAAGCAGCATCATAGGAGCACAAAAGCTGACGTTTCAGGCCTAGACCCTTCATCAGGCTTCACACTTTGTTATCTTGGATTCTCCAGCATCTGCAGTTCCCATTATCTCTTGGTGGAATAAGTAAGTTTTAAGGGGAATAGTCACAGGACCTGAAACATTAACTCTGATTTTTCTTCATGGATGCTACCTGACCTGCTGAAATTATCCAGGAACTTCTGTTTTTGTTCCTGATTTAGAGCATCGGCAGTTGTTTTGGTTTTTATTAGGTAAGCTTAAAGGATTGTTTTAAAGGTGGAAAGAAATGTTGAGAGGTAGAAAACTCATAGGGTGGGCATTCTAAAGCTTAGAGCTTACACAAATTACCATCAATGATGGAGAGATAAAAATTGAGGATGCTCAAGATACCAGAATTAAATGAGTACAGATATCTCAGAGAGGGGCAGGGCTGTTGGGATCTGGTAATGGAGGGATATGAAAACGAGAATGACACTTTCAAAACCAAAGTGTTGCTTAACTGGTTAATAAAATGTGAGGCTGGATGAACACAGCAGGCCCAGCAGCATCTCAGGAGCACAAAAGCTGACGTTTTGAGCCTAGACCCTTCATCAGAGAGCCTCTCTGATGAAGGGTCGAGGCCCGAAACGTCAGCTTTTGTGCTCCTGAGATGCTACTGGGCCTGCTGTGTTCATCCAGCCTCACATTTTATTATCTTGGATTCTCTAGCATCTGCAGTTCCCATTATCACTGTTGCTTAATTGGTGACTAGTACAGCCCAGGGAGCACAGCAATGGTAGTTCCAATGTACTTGGGAGTCAAGTGGGGCGACAGCAAAGTGGTTCAGTGTGTTCCAGCTCTCATGGGATTTTTCTGGTGCTCTTACATGCTACCGATACATAGCTCAAGCTCACCCAATATGGATGAGTGGTGATGTTAAGTGCCCTCTTCACAAGGTCTTCTGCTGACTTGAGGAGATGACGAAGGGAAAACAGACAAAAGCATTGTTGATATTAAGTCACAGAAGAAGAGAAGCTAGATAGGTGATAATGGGTCTGTGGAGTAATTGAAAATGGGTGGGCTGTGCTGAAAGCAAACCATTTCATGATAGGAGACAATGGGAACTGCAGATGCTGGAGAATCCAAGATAACAAAGTGTGAAGCTGGATGAACACAGCAGCCAAGCCGCATCTCAGGATCACAAAAGCTGATGTTTCGGGCCTAGACCCTTCATCAGAGAGGGGGATGGGGAGAGGGCTCTGAAATAAATAGAGAGAGAGGGGGAGGTGGACCGAAGATGGATAGAGGAGAAGATAGGTGGAGAGGAGAGTATAGATGGGGTGGTGGGGAGGGGTTAGGTCAGTCCGGGGAGGACGGACAGGTCAAGTAGGCGGGATGAGGTTAGTAGGTGGGAAATGGAGGTGCGGCTTAAAGTGGGAGGAGCGGGTAGGTGAGAGGAAGAACAGGTTAGGCAGGTGGGGACGAGCTGGGCTGGTATAGGGATGCAGAGGGGGGAGGGGGGATTTTGAACCTTGTGAAGTCCACATTGATACCATTGGACTGCAGGGTTCCCAAGCGGAATATGAGTTGCTGTTCCTGCAACCTTCAGGTGGCATCATTGTGGCACTGCGGAGACCCGTGATGGACATGTCGTCTAAAGAATGGGAGGGGGGGTTAAACTGGTTCGCAACTGGGAGGTGCAGTTGTTTATTGCAAACTGAGTGGAGGTGTTCTGCAAAGCGGACCCCAAGCCTCCGCTTGTTTTCCTCAATGTAGAGGAAGCCACAACAGGTACAGTGGATACAGTATACCACATTGGCAGATATGCAGGTGAACATCTGCTCAATATAGAAATTCATCTTGGGGCCTAGGATGGGCGTGAGGGAAGAGGTGTGGGGGCAAGTGTAGCACTTCTTGCGGTTGCAGTGGAAGGTGCCGGGTGTGGTGGGGTTGGAAGGGAATGTGGAGCGGACAAGGGAGTCACAGAGAGAGTGGTCTCTCCAGAAGGCAGACAAAGGTGGGGATGGAAAATTGTCTTGGATGGTGGCGTCGGATTGTAGATGGCGGAAGTGTCGGAGTATGATGCGTTGTGTCTGGAGGTTGGTGGGGTGATGTGTGAGGATGAGGGTGATTCTCTTAGGGTGGTCATTGCAGGGGAGCGGTGTGAGGGATGTGTTGCAGGAAATGCGGGAGAAATGGTCAAGGGCGTTCTCGACCACTACGGAGGTGAAGTTGCAGTCCTTGAAGGACGCAGACATCTGCGATGTGCGGGAATGGAATGCCTCATCCTGGGAGCAGATGCGGCAGAGGTGAAGGAATTCCTCCAGAACTTCCAATTCCCTGGTCCCTCATTTTCACCATGGATGTCCAATCCCTATACACCTACATTCCTCATGCAGATGGCCTCAACGCCCTCCGCTTCTTCCTGTTGCATCCGCCTAGCCAAACTCGTCCTCACCCTCAACAACTTCTCTTTCGATTTCTCCCACTTCCTACAGACAAAGGGGGTGGCCATGGGTACCCGCATGGGCCCAAGCTATGCCTGCCTCTTTGTAGGTTATGTGGAACAGTCCCTCTTCCTCGCCTACACTGGCCCCAAACACCACCTCTTCCGCCGTTACATTGATGACTGTATTGGCACTGCCTCTTGCTCCCAAGAGGAGCTCGAACAGTTCATCCACTTCACCAACACCTTCCAACCCAACTTCAAGTTCACCTGGGCCATCTCCAACTCATTCTTCACCTTTCTGGACCTCTCTGTCTCCATCTCAGGCAACCAGCTAGAAACTGATGTCCATTTCAAGCCCACCGACTCCCACAGCTACCTAGAATACACCTCCTCCCACCGACACTCTGCAAAAATTCCATCCCTATTCCCAATTCCTTCGCCTCCGCCACATCTGCTCCCAGGATGAGGCATTCCATTCCCGCACATCCCAGATGTCCATGTTCTTCAAGGACTGCAGTGGTCGAGAACGCCCTTGACCATGTCTCCCGTATTTCCCGCAACATATCCCTTACACCCCGCCCCCGCAATGACCGCCCTAAGAGAATCCCCCTCATCCTCACATATCACCCCACCAACCTCCGGATACAATGCATCTTCCTCCGACACGTCCTCCATCTACAATCCGACCCCACCATCTAAGACATCTTTCCATCCCCACTTTTGTCTGCCTTCCAGAGAGACCACTCTCTCCGTGACTCCCTTGTCCACTCCACACTCCCCTCCAGCCCCACCACACCCGGCACCTTCCCCTGCAACTGGAGGAAGTGCTACACTTGCCCCCACACCTCTTTCCTCACGCCCATCCTAGGCCTCGAGATGCCTTTCCATATTAAGCAGATGTTCACCTGTACATCTGCCAATGTGGTATACTGTATCCACTGTACCCGTTGTGGCTTCCTCTACATTGGGAAAACCAAGCAGAGGCTTGGGGACCGCTTTGCAGAACACCTCCACTCAGTTCACAATAAACAACTGCACCTCCCAGTCGCGAACCATTTCAACTAACCCTCCCATTCCTTAGACGACATGTCCATCATGGGCCTCCGCAGTGCCACAATGATGCCACCTGAAGGTTGCAGGAACAGCAACTCATATTCTGCTTGGGAACCCTGCAGTCCAATGGTATCAATGTGGAATCACAAGCTTCAAAATCCCCCCTCCCCCCATTGCATCCCAAAACCAGCCCAGCTCGTCCCCTCCCCCCACTGCATCCCAAAACCAGCCCAGCTCGACCCGCCTCCCTAACCTGTTCTTCCTCTCACCTATCCCCTCCTCCCACCTTAAGCCGCACCTCCGTTTCCCACCTACTAACCTCATCCCGCCTCCTTGACCTGTCCGTCCTCCATGGGCTGACCTATCCCCTCCCCAACTCCCCACCTATACTATCCTCTCTACCTATCTTCTCCTCTATCCATCTTCGGCCCGCCTCCCCTTCTCTCCCTATTTATTTCAGAACCCTCTTCCCATCGCCCTCTCTGATGAAGGGTCTAGGCCCGAAACGTCAGCTTTTGTGCTCCTGAGATGCTGCTTGGCCTGCTGTGTTCATCCAGCTTCACACTTTGTTATCTCCCATTTCATGATAGGACTTGGGGCTGTGGGGTTAGATAATAGACAAGAAAGGGAGTGTTCATGCTCTGAAATTGTTGAATTCAATGTTATGTCCTGAAGGCTGTAAGATACTTAAATGGAAGGCCTACCCTTTTTACTGTGTCTTTCTAACTCTAGGGTTCATCTCCCCATATCTGCTCCCCCTTATTTCCTTCCATACCCCAGTTATCAGCATTAATATAATAGTTTCCTAGCTGCATCTAGTTCTGAAGGAGGATCATTGGACTCGAAACATTAACCCTGTTTCTCTCCACAGATACTGCCAAACTCACTGAGTTTTTGTTTATTTCAGACTTTTAGCAACTACAGTTCTTTGTTTCATTAAAATACCTTCGGTGTTGGCTTATCTTTTGTGTTGGCAGCAAATACAAGCTTAGAACATTAAGAAATTATCCAAAAACCATGAAATTGCCAGTATATGTATGATGGTTTGCTACTAGAGCAAACACAAGTGGAATGAGCAGAATAGTATAATTATATGGAAACTGCAACTGCCTTGAATTAATATGAGGGCCAATATGAGTTTGTACAAATAGTGAATATAAATGCCCAAGTTGCATAGAGAAGAACCTAAAGAATGATTTTTTAGTTATCAGAACTCACTGGCCATCATGTAGTGTTACAAATGGAGATTTTAAATTAAGTTTTAATTTATGTAATCCATTTGTATGAACATTTATGCAGGAATTTAGCCATTGAAGTGCAAGTAGAGATTTGAATGAATAATGCTTCCAACGCTGAATAAAGACACAGCAATCCTGATTTTCTGACAGTGTTGAGGTATGGAGCATGAACTACTGCCTTATGTTGAATTATTTTTAGAGCCTGTTAAGGCAACACACAAACAGATGAAGTCCACATACACTCAAAGTGGAGCCCATAATCAGTAAATGGCTAGAAATAATGTAATCAAATAGAGAAAATAACAAATACTGATCACTATGGAATATTAGGATTGGGTTGTGTTAAAAACAAGATTCAGCAAGTCTAGTTTCTATTGGGGAAAAATTTGGAACAATTTGGAACAAATTAATAATTAAGGTCTTGTGGCATAGCGGTAATGCCCCTACATCTGGGCCAGGAGACCTGGGTTCAAGTCCCGTTTTATCCAGGAGTCTATCATAACTTTGCTGAACAGGTTGATTAGAAAATATCCACAATTAGGTTCAGGCCAAAATCAGAAAGTACTTTTACACCGAACTCTTTGGAAGCTTTTTGTCTTGTTACACAATGATTTTAGCCTTGATCAGTCAGCTTGGTCGAACATAGCCTGAGATTTTTAGCCTTTAAATTAGGTTAGAGTACAAAGGGATGTAGATCAAAGGTAAATGGAGTTGAGATACAAGTCAACAATGATTTAATTGTATGGAAGAACAGGCTTGGGATACTAAATATCCTAACCCTGTTCATATGTTCCCATGTTCCAATGTAGTAAAATTACAGTTTAGAAGTATCAGAGAATGACAGTGTGCCTCAAGGCCTTACTTTCTTTCATTTGTCTGCTCTGTTTTATAGCTCACTGGTTTTAAATTGCTTTTGCTATTACTTTCAGATGGACTGGACACCGAAATGACAGCCATTACGGACAGATAATGACTACGAGAAAAGGATGGCTCTTCAATTCATTCTGGTACAAGATCTCCCTGGTATTTTCAGATGATATATTTCATTTTAGCTGGCAGGAGATTTATCCACCAGTCATGCTGTTTTCAGTAGTTTTGACATTTTCTCAATTTCCCACATGTCCCACATGATGACCTTTGTCAATGATATTTCGCAAATATCATTGGGGCAAATTAGGGGCTGTTTCATACTTTGTGAATGTGCCAATGAGGGATTGATGTAAAACCATGTAAATACATTTTGCAGCTAGGGAATAGAGAAGGTTTGAATTTTGTCAGAGTTAAATAAATGTAAACTGTGCAACTGGACCATCCAACTCTTCCCAACAGTAAATTTCTTAACAGACGGTAACTTTAGTGGCTTTTAAATAACGATAAGTTTCAAAACAGATATGAACGAATTCAAAATATTTACACTGCTCTCCCCTCTCCCATATAATTTCAATCAATGATCTTTAAATATTCCAGAATGTAAAATCTACTATTTAGATTTTTTTAGGTTTCTATGTTATGGATTTAAATCTTCACAGCATACTAATTTTATAAATTAAAGTTTGCAAAGGCAGGTTAAAAAAAAATTTTAAGTTAATTTCTTCAAGTATTGAGCAGTGTTCCACTTGTACATCCATGGATTCATTTGAAGAGGTATATTAGTTTTATTCTCTTCTTCTAAACAAAGTTAATAATAAAAATAACTTGCAAAAATCATTAAATTCATGACAAGTAGCTAAATTACAAAAAAAATCATGTTTTGCTTTCTTTCTTTTCATTCATGGGATGTGGGTGCCACTGGCTAGTCCAGCATTTATTGCCCAACCCTAATTTCCCATAGGGTAGTTAAGAGTCAACCACCTTACTTTAGGCCTAGAGTTACATGTATGTCAGACCAGGTATGAATAGCAGTTTCCTTCCCGAAAGAAATTTATGAACGAGATGGAATTTTGTCCTCCCACAATCAACACCAAATTCATCATTAGACTTCTAATTCCAGACTTTTTTAAAAATTGAATTCAAATTCCACCATGCCCCTGAGAAAAACCAAAGTAAATTGCTAACAGCGAGAAGATATGATTCATGGAGATGCAGCCTTCCCCACCAAAAGTACAATGGAAATTTGCCAGTTGAAGTGTAGTTTTTTTTCCCTTTCTCATTCACAGGATGAGGGCATCGTTGGCTAGGCAGCATTTATTGCCCACCCAGAGGGCTGTTACGAGTCAACCACATTGCTACGGGCCTGAGTTGTCCAGACCAGGTAAGGATGGCAGATTCCTCCTCTAAGAGACATTAATGAACCATATAGGCTTTTCCTGACAATCAACAATGGATTCACGGTCATTGTGCGATTCTGAATTCCAGATATTTCGTTGAATTCAAATTTCACCATCTGTCATGGTGGCATTCAAATCCAGGTCCCCAGAACATTATCTGGGTCTTTGGATTAACAGTCCAGCAATAATACCACTAGGCTAATGCCTCTCCATGAAGTGGGGAGACTGTTATCTGAGATGCACACTGAGACAAACATCACGTGCACCTGGAAGACCATCAATTTGGTGAAAGATGTTCTTTTGTCTGCCCAACAACTTTCTGAAATAAGCTGATTTTGTCACAAGGTGGCAGTACAGCTGTCAAGCAAACTTCAATGTATTTGTTAACCTGTTTCTCGATCTATCTTTTTATGATGTCTCAACGGTAAACAATATTTGAGAATTACTTTTGAAACCTGGACTATTAGCTTCTAATGATCAGATATTTAAAATGTACAGGTTAAAATGTAGAAGTTAATTCTGTTAACAGTTGGAAAATATTGTGTGTAGTAAACACAATATTACAGCGGTATGCCATTCACTGAGTAAAATCAGGAATGTAAAAGATTTATCAAAATAGTCTTCTAGAGAATTATGGCTGGGGTAATTCGCAATCAAAAATGGCTTTTGCCGAGGTACGTCCCAAGAGCTCTGTGATGCAGATCTGTGTGCTCTGCTGAGATGCACACTGAGACAAACATGACGTGCACCTGGAAGACCATCAATTTGGTGAAAGATGCTCTTTTGTGTACCCAAAACTTGTTGGTTTTCCAGGGTAAAGCGTTCACCTCAGCCAAACTTTGTGGACTGGCTCATTCCAAGGTGCAGGACTGGGTCCTAAAGGATGTACTAAAGCTTGGGGCGGCCACTACCAAGGCACAGTGGGGAACAACCACCATGTAAGATCTTTCTGCAAAAGTACAGGAAGAGTCCATTTAGTTATCAGACCCTCTCATTACCTCACAATGTATGTAAACAGTGTCTTGCTTAAGTAGGAAATGCCCTTAGTTGTAACATCAGGAAATGTCAAACTCCAATGTTTGTGTTTTTTTCTTATAAACTAAGACTGTAAAGAGTGGTTGTAATACTTGTGTCTGTTGCATAAAAATATTTTTTATGACTAAAGCATATTTTTGCAACATAGTAAAGTAGTCAGCCAAAATTGTTTCTAAGACGATTTCTTTTCTCCTTTGCAATGCCTGGTAATTTCCCATCTCAGCAAGGGAGCTCACCAGTGCTTTTGAAGTTGCTGCACTGGTGACACTGCTGCACTCCTAGTAAAGATAGTGAACGACTTTAAAGGACAGAGGTAGTCTGAAGACTGGAGATGATTTTTCTAATTAAAGAACTCAGTTGAGATGAAGCACTTTGCTATCAATGTGCTGAATGTGGTAAAAGATGCAAGATCAAGGACATTAAGGCCACTGCAAGTCCTCTCTCTTTATAAGAATCATGTCCATGTAGCCCAATCCTCTGGATGATAGTGGCTCACTTTCTCTCTGGCTGGTCATGCCATAGTGCTGTCATCTTGACATCTGTAAGGATCCACGTGGGCGATCACAGCATCATAGCTTGTTTTGGCAACTGCTCTGCCTAAGACCACAAGAAATTACAGGGAGTTTTAAACGCAGCCTGGTCCATCACAAAAACCAACCTTCCTTCCATTGACTCCATCTACACTTTCTGCTGCCTCAGGAAAGCTGCCAATGACCCCTCCCAATCCAATTATACTCTCTGTCAACCTTTTCCATCAGGCAGAAGATACAAATGCTTGAACACATGTACCAACAGATTTAAGAACAGTTTCTGCACCACTGTTATCAGACTTATGAACTGTCTTCTTAAATATTAGAGTTGATTTTTCTCTGCACCTTCTCATAGCTGTAACACCTTACTTTGCATTCTGTTCTATTACCCTGATGTACTTACTTGAGGTATGATTTGTCTAGTTAGCACACAAAACAATACTTTTCACTGTATCTCATTACACGTGACAATAATAAATCAAAGCAAACAAAATCCTCAGTGTCAGTTCCCTTCTAAGCAATCCCCCACATCTCCATCTCAAACTGTCATAAGGCATCCAAACCTTTGACAACTTAGTCTGTGGAGGGCACAGCAAGGAATTATGACATGAAATATTGTCTGTGGGGTATGCTATATTGCAATGCCTTGACTGGTCTAAAGGCTCGGTGAGTAGAAACCAGCTGAAGGGGATGACCTGGTTTCCATGTCCCTGAAACTCATAAAATTGCCCAATCCTTCTTTGAAAATTGACCAGTCACAGAAAGCTGAAGACCATCTAACAGAAGCATTGAGGAATGGGAGTGCTCAGACAGAGAAGAGGAGGCTTAATAGTGACAAAATCTCAATTGTCTTTCTTTGAAGCTCAGGGCCACTTCATCTAAATCATGGTGAAAGATTTGTCTCTAAATGTGACTGTTAGAATGGATGGGGACATAAACTTCAGCCTGAAAAGGTAGGGGAACAGATTGCTGCACAACAGGTGCTGATCCAGTCCTGCTGTTCTAACTCTATGGTAAGTCTCATGTTTAAATTATACCTAAGGAATGCACTAGTGACATGTCGGAATTGTGACAGGGCTGGGTACTTTGAACATGATTATCCTCAACAGCTATGGCCACCACTGCTATCGAGTGCAGAGGCATCCATTACTATGGCCATACTTTCGTACCAGACATTAAACTAATTGGGCCTCCCACTCAGTGCCAAAAAGGAGACAAAATTCCTTCAGGAAGAGGCTCACTGTTATTTAGAGTGAAATGGACTTGCCCTACAATGAATGTGAAGTTGGCAAAGCAGCATCATAATATCTAATGACGCAGGACTGGAAGTGTGTACCATTACTTGCCAGTCATTCTGACAGCTTCTCACTCAGGATTCTGAGCTGTTTGATGTACCTTCCCTCATCAAGGTTTCAACCATGCAGGAATCAGACAACTTGTGGCTACGCTGAGTACAGATAGGGAGAGATCAACCACAATTTTCATAGCCTGGAGTTTCTGGTAGTCGGTGAGCCAATCGATATTCCAGGCAAAGTAAGGAAGTTGAGAATACCTGTGGTTTAGGAATTGAATGTGTTGAGGGTTATTTGAAATCTTTGGAAAGTGTGTCTTGCGACTGCATTTAGCAGCACATTATGAACTCAGCAGACAGAACAAAAATGTCTTTGTTCTTGCTCACTATGCTCAAGACTTTTCTGCATGTATGGGAGCCTGGAACTGTTTGAGAGAAATAAAGGTGTTATTTTCTCTGCCCAAACTATCACTGTCGTTGAAAGCTGTCTCCAGTTGGTTGACATGATGCGCTACTAAAGAGTCACATGTCATATGTAGCAGAACTCCCACTTGGTGTAGCTCTGGAACTGCCCTTGTCACTGTGGGGAAAAAAAGGTAGGTTAATCATCCAGGTTATCTCTAATCGCAGCAACAAACATATTTGCTGTCAACCAAAATGCTCATAAGTGTTCTTAAAGCTGACACTGTCATCCACAGCCGACCAATGTACGAAACATCTCTCATCTCACTTCAAAGATGGACGTTGAAGAGTTGGAGGAGATCTGCAGGAGGCAGCTTGATTCTACCCTCACCAAGAAGGAGATAACTTTCAGTAAAGGTGATGATAACATTGGGTATTGTAGCATGATGAGTGACAGGATTGTGACTAAAGACAGCCAACCAATAAAGATTCCTTGCTGCTAGATTCCATCTCATTATTGAGAGGAAGTATGTGGCTGCTTGCAAAACTCTTTGGGGATTTCATTTGAGAGTTGACAAGCCAGTATGGCTTCAGGACAGGCTTCATGAGAAAACACACCGAAAACTGAAGACCTTTTTTGATCACTGTATGCAATAACTCATAATGATGCTTACTTCTTCCTTCGATTTAGAATGCATTGCCAAAGCTACAAAGCAGTTCCTTTTCAGTCGATTTAATTTGGCTCCAGTTATAACTCATTATCCTTTGCTGAATAAAACATTGAAAAGACAGCACTCTGAACAGGTACTGGGGAGCTTTACAAATACATGAAAATGCCATTTGGGCTCTATAATGCCCCTGCCACCCTTGTGCATGTGATCGACTGAGATTTTAGTGACTTTCTTTTCTAATCCCTCCTTGTGTACCTGGATGAAATACTCAGCTGGATACTGAAGGAGTCTCTTGCAAGACTAGATGCCATCTTAGTCCTCTTGTCACAGTTTAATTTGTAAGTTGAACCGGAGATGTGCCAATCAAAAGTAAGGAGCCTTGAATACTTAGTCACCAATTGATAAGAAAACCATCAGCAATAGAGTAATGGCCTTGGCTAAAAACAGAGAGGGAAGTGCATGAATTCTTTAGCCTAGTCATTACTGTAGGTGGTTTGTGCAAGACTTCACACAATTAACTGCCCCACTCTTTGCTTTGCTAAGGAAATCAGAAAATGCTGCAGGAATCTTTGGGAAAGGATATATGAGGCATGACACGTCACAAAACATCAGAGAGAGTTGGACCCTAAAGCAGAAGATTGTCAGATTATTTGGTCCTGCATACCCAGATTTCCAACTCCCTGCCACACTGGGGGCCTCCACAGTTTCCTTAGCTTAGGAGTGGTACTCTCTCAGGTTCAGGAACAGAAATAATTTATGTCAGTTGGAGTCTAAAACTGAACAAAGGGAACATGGAGAATTACTTTGGTATGAGCAAGTGTCGTTGGTGCATTCATGATGAGGTCCACATCAGGTTCATACACACAGAGGTAGGTGTTGTTTCATCTTTGCCAAATTGAGTCCAAACTGGCATGAAATCTGCTTTGCTGCTGGAGGAAGATAAGGAAGCAGGCTGGAGTCCTCACTTGTTCACGATGAGAGATAGTGAGTGAGAGAGAGAGAGAGACAGAGAGAGAGAGAGAAAGAAGACAACAGAAAAGACAACTGCTGTAATCAGAGTGCAACGTTACAGGTCCAGGCTGGCTGCTGGTATTCATGACTTGCTGTCGAAATTGAGAATAGGTATATTTTGGCAAAAAATCAGGCAGGCAGCTTTAGCCCAACATGAGATCCTTGGTTGCCAAAAGACCTCTAGAGATTCTTGAAATGGATTTTGTAGTCCTTGAACCCATTAATAATGGTACCAAACATGTTCCTGTGCCCCTGGATGTCTTCACCAAGTTCATGCTGGCCATTCCCACACATGACCAAAAGGCCCTGACTATAGCTGATGGGTTAGTACGTATTAGTTTCTCCATCTCAATGTTTGATGTTGGATTTACAGTGATGAGAGGCACAACTAGACAGCATGATCCTACAGGATCTATTGGATCCTACAAGGCCTATTGCATTGACAGTAACCATACTGACTGCATCATCCCCTGTTATCCAGAGGGTAATGTACAGCGTAAGCAATTCAATGGTATGCATGACTGACTGTGAACCTTGCCTCCTGATAGTAAACACAAGTGGCCAGAGTACTTCTGAAGTTGGTTTATACCTATGATTGCACCCCAAAATTATTCACAGACCATTCTCCACGTTAAGACTTTTTTGGCTGAGATTAGTCCTTCCTATGAACCATTCCCATGGAGATTGTAAGATCGACACATGGATAGCCAAACATCACACAAGACTAATCCAGGCATTTGAACTTTACTTAAAAATTTAGACACTAGCAAAATGTTGGCAATGCTGGCTGGTGCAGCATTTATTGCCTACCCACAGTTGCCCTTGGGAAGGTGACAGCCAGCCACCTTCTTGAACTGTTGCAGTCCATTTGCTGGATGGTTCAGCTGTTCATTCACTCCAGAAAACGACAATGTTGTTGAGAATACTGAGGTACAGGCTATTAGACTAGGTGGGATTGAGGTTCACAAGGAAGAGGTATTAGAAATCCTACAGAGTGTGAAGATAGACAAGTCCCCTGGGCCAGATGGGATTTATCCTAGGATCTTCTGGGAAGTCAGAGAGGAGATTGCTGAGCCTTTGGCATTGATCTTTAACTCGTCATTGTCTACAGGAATAGTGCCAGACAACTGGAGGTTAGCAAATGTGGTTCCCCTGTTCAAGAAGAGGAGTAGAGGCAACCCTGGTAATTATAGACCAGTGAGCCTTACTTCAGTTGTTGGTAAAGTGTTGGAAAAGGTTATAAGGGATAGGATTTATAATCATCTAGAAAATAATAATTTGATTAGGGATAGTCAGCACGGTTTTGTGAAGGGAAGGCCGTGCCTCACAAACCTTATTGAGTTCTTTGAGAAGGTGACCGAACAGGTAGATGAGAGTAAACCGGTTGATGTGGTGTATATAGATTTCAGCAAGTCGCTCGATAAGGTTCCCCACAGTAGGCTATTGCATAAAATGCGGAGGAATGGAATTGTGGGAGATATAGCAGTTTGGATCAGAAATTGGCTTGCTGAAAGAAGACAGAGGTTGGTGGTTGATGGGAAATATTCATCCTGGAGTCCAGTTACTAGTGGTGTACCGCAAGGGTCGGTGTTGGGTTCACTGCTGTTCATCATTTTTATAAATGACCTAGATGAGGGTGTAGAAGGATGGGTTAGTAAATTTGCAGATGACACCAAGTTCGGTGGAGTTGTGGATAGTGAAGAAGGATGTTATAGGTTGCAGAGAGACATAGATAAGCTGCCGAGCTGAGCTGAGAGGTAGCAAATGGAGTTTTATGCTGACAAGTGTGAGGTGATGCACTTTGGTAGGAGTAACCGGAAGGCAAAGTACAGGGCTAATGGTAAGATTCTTAGTAGTGTAGATGAGCAGAGAGATCTTAGTGTCCATGTACACAGATCCTTGAAAGTTGCCACCCAGGTTGACAGGGTTGTTAAGAAGGCATACAGTGTTTTAGCTTTTATTAATAGCTATTAATATTAATTGCAGCTATTAATTTCTATTAATAACTAACCCTATCGAGTTCCGGAACCAAGAGGTTATGGTGAAGCTGCCCAAAACTCTGGTGCGGCCGCACTTGGAGTATTGTGTACCGTTCTGGTCACCGCATTATAAGAAGGATGTGGAAGCTTTGGAAAGGTGCACAGGAGATTTGCTAGGATGTTGCCTGGTATGGAGGGATGGTCTTATGAGGAATGGCTGAGGGACTTGAGGCTGTTTTCGTTAGAGAGAAGAAGGTTGAGAGGTGACTTAATTGAGACATATAAAATAACCAGTGGGTTAGATAGCGTGGATAGGGAGAGCCTTTTTCCTAGGATGGTGATGGTGAGCACAGGAGGCATAGCTTTAAATTGAGGGGTGAAAGATATCGGACAGATGTCAGAGGTAGTTTCTTTACTCAGAGAGTAGTAAAGGAATGGAACGCTATGCCTGCAATGGTAGTAGATTCGCCAACTTTAAGTACATTTAATTCGTCATTGGACAAGCATATGGATGTAGATGGAATAGTGTAGGTTAGATGGGCTTCAGATCGGAATGACAGGTCGGCACAAAATCAAAGGCCGAGGGGCCTGTACTGTGCTGTAATGTTCTATGTTCTATGTTCTATTATGCTTTTGGGGAGGGAATTCCAGAAATTTGACACAGTGACACTGAAGGAACAGCGATATATTTCCAAGTCAGGATGGTGAATGCCTTGGAGGAGAACTTGTAGGTAGTGCTGCGTTGTCCTTGTCCTTTGAGATTGTGATGATTATGGATTTAGAAGGTGCTGTCATGGTGAACTGGTGAATTTCTGCAGTGCATCTCATGGATAGTCTACACTGCTGCTACTGAGCATTGGTGGTGGAGGGAGTGGATGTTTGTGGATGTGGTGCCAATCAAGTGAGTTACTTTTCCCTGGATGGCCTCAAGCTCCTTGAGTTTTCTTGGGGCTGCACTCATCCAGGCCAGTGGAGAGTGTTCCATTACACTTTTGACTTGCGTGTTGTAGATGGTGGATAGCTTTTGGGAAGTCAGGAGGTGAGTTCCACATTGCAAGATTCCTGGCCTCTGACATCCTACTGTAGCCATAAATTTTCACTACCTCACCTTTTGTAGCTGGCACCCAAGAAGCAAAAAGATGCAAGTGCAGAGAAAAAAAAACATTGATTGGTTATAAAGTTGACAGGCCTGGCCTTTCAATTGGAACAATGGGATTTATCTGAAATCAGAATATTAGGAGTTCAGAATAAGATACAGGTTGCGTGGGACCCTGAACCCCTCAGTGTCATCAAGCATCTGGACATAGATTACACTTATTTTATTGAACGAAAGGCTAGAGAACAGCCTCAGAAAATGGTTCACAGAGTGTGGGTGATAAGGGTTAAGTGGCTCACTTCACCATACAGCAGAACCTGATATGGCTGGAACCCATAGTTTCTGAAGTAGAGTCAGATAGCGATGTATAATCCTGGAGTGACTTTTCTGTTGTCAGTCTAAGAGGTGCACTTATTTAACTCAGTACCAATATAGCTTAGCTGTAAGACAGAGGAGTTTGAATGCTAACAGTCTGAATTAGATCCAGTCTCAGAATTTTGAGGTGGAAGAGCTGTATTCTAACCCATTGAATCATTTAGTCCATCACCTATGGCTGAAAGGAGTCTCACCACTTCTTTTACAATCAATTCACGGGACAAAACTATTCTGGGATATGGAAAAAATTGGTGCCTTCTGTGGCTGCAGTGAAATGTAGAATGATGCAGCAACATGCTGTATGGTATGAAGACAAATTAGGCTTTGTGTAGTATATTGTACAATTACAGTTACGCTCAATGCTATTGTCTCAAAACTGATCTGTACTCTAATAGTGCATATATACCACCAGAAGTAAACTTGGGCATCAGTGAATCCAGAAGGAAAATCCTGTTCCTGTATTTCAAATTGTACAGCTGTGAGGGAAAAGAAACTGCCTGTAACTGTTAAAAATTTCTGGCCCAAGCTTGTCTTACTTTGCAGTTTGCAACTGCTGGGACGAGAATCCTTTAAGTAATTCCTTTACTATCATAGTTGGCATCAAGGTCATTTCTCCTTAACTGGACTTAAAGCAAACAGTTGCACAATAAAAAGTTTAATTATAGTTGGCACACTTATCCCCCTTATCCCTGAACTGCCTGTCCCTCAAGTGCCTGCAGCCGTTTCCTCAGGCCAAGTCTATGGCTACAGAGACTCAGTTTCCTTCGAAGTGTGGGAACTTTGACTATCAGGTCATCCAGCTGTACCACCAAACTGCTTTCTCATATTTGTCTCAAGTGTCTAACTGGATCTATAATAAAACCATATTGAACAATAAAGCAGGCTGAGTCTCAGGGGTAAGCTGAGAGAATACAAATATTGTGCTCACCTGCCTGCCCCTTTCCTATTCACACAAATCCTCTAATACATTGTCAATGTAATTCCCTCTCTCAGTATAGAAATAATTTCCGTAAGGACAATATCACAACAATTATTTACTTATTCCTTTGGAAATAAGTATTGCACACAGGAAAGGCAAGTTTGTTTGGAGCCCACAACAGCCTTTATAAACTCAATTAATTAATGTATTTTGCTAGGTTATTTTTTTCAGCTGAGCAAAATATTAACTTATTAAAGAAATTGTTTTCTATTGTCTTGCCTGTCTAGAATTTAACATTCTGTCCACTGCATTACTAGCTAATTTTCAATGTGTCCATTTGTTCCCTTTCATTTATTTTAACTATTTTGAGTGGAAATTAATGTTTACCACCAACCCTCTAACGCCATCCCTACCAAAGACGCATTTGGAGGTGAAGGGAACTGCATGATTGGGTGGCAGGGTACATGTTTGAGATCCTACCACCTTACTGACTTCCTTTGATCAGGCTGAGAAGAGCGGAATGTGGCCTTCCCAACTAGAGGCCAGTTGAGGCCCTTATGTTATCCCACTGTTATTAATAGTCAATCAGCAATGACAGGTGACCTTGCTGTCCAGAAAGTCTACCCACAAAACCCTATTCAATTTGTCCATGCCCTACTAGTGAGGGCTGTCTCTCATTCTCGTCCATTCTGCAAACTCCCAAAGTGATTTTTGATCATCACATCCGTATTGCATTAACATGAATGTGGTAGAAGTTGGAAGCCAATTTTGTGCATTTTCCTGATACATATCTATCAGAATTTATCAGAAATAAATGTCATCCATTTCCTGGGTATTGCAGTTTATCTATTTCCAAATTGCTCACATTTGAAATCCTCAGCTTGGAATTGAATTTTACTGTTGCAATTCAATTCACAGGATCTGGTGATGCAGTGGTAGCATTGTTACCTCTGGGCCAGAAGATCACAGTTCTTGTCCCAGAGGTGTGCTATAATGTTTTCTAACAGATTGATTAAAATAACTATCAAACATCCATGAGTGGCAAGGAAATTAGGAAATGATAATAAATGATGCTTTTCCTGTCAATATCTCATGAATGAACAAAATTTGACGTTTCACACTCAAAGGGACTCTGATTGTCTTTTAACCCACACTTGAGTAAGGAAGGTGCAAAGCTTTCCTCTCTTGTGAATGTACCTCAGCAGTTATCAGAAGGCCATATTTCATTTAACTATTTCAAAACCTTGCCTCATCTTTTACTATGCTGTATACTTAATTTCCTTAACACCTCTGCTTTCCACATCAGTACTGTCACACTGCAACAACCAACAGCTTGATTTAAGGGCACTTAACTCTGGTGTTTCCCTGGGAATTCTTCGCTTTTCCATGTGGTTGACTCTGAGAGGTTTAGCAGTGATTTTTGCTCTATTTTCCTCCTCCAGTGTTGCTGATACCTATGAATGATGATGGTTAGATGAAGTAGATGTTAGACCCCGTATTCAGCCTTGCTTCAGTTAAAGAATCAGAGAGCAACAGGTAGCAAGGTCATATTGACTGTAAAGAAATGCGTCTGTTTGCCTTGTAACAAACAACAATCTAATAACTTATTCAAGTGTTTGTGTATGTCATATACCCAGGTGACATATACCACATGTGTCTTGTCAGCATTAGTCAGTTGGCTATTTAATGACAGGAGGCATCACCCACACTTTCCAGCAGGGATTGCTGACATACCATTTTCCAACCATAAGGAAACGTGGGGAAGGGGATGAAAGTGAACTCATTTGTAATACTTCAAATGTCATGCTGACTGACCTCAGCAAATTGAACAGGGTAAAAAGACTGAAGCTGAGACTTCAGGATCTGCATGGTTCATTTACTCATTCTGTAATCGGATTTACTGGAGGATTTCATGAAAACATTTATAATGATAAAACTGTTGTAAAATTACCTACAGGATCCATTGCTGACATTTTTATACTTCCTGAAGAAAATATATTAATCCTTGGATTTACTTTTCTAACCAATTAAAGAAACAAAAAAGAATCTTCATTTGACCTATATCTCTCAATATATTTGATATAAGGGGAGGAACCATAAAGACTATACTATATATAAATGTGGGCAAGCACTAAATTATTACAACAATGTTTCTAGGAGATGAGATTTATTTCAGACTCATTTTTAATATGCTATATTTTTTAAAACATGTCAGGTCTGGCATTTACCTGTGTCTAATCTTTTGGCTGCTTTAAGTGGTAGCCTATTCATGATCTTCTGGATTGAATCAATATCACAGAGTGTTGGATTTGATCAACAATCTTACCAGAGCTTCCAAACTGATGCATTAGTGATCAATTGTTTAGATTTCTGCCACTGCAATCTTAACTGGATACCTTGTTGTCTTTATGTCTGTAACATTTTGTGAGTAGACATTATTTAACTATCTCAAATCCTTGGTAGTAAAGCAGAAGAAGGATCAGTGGCAGAATTCCATGTGGTGAAGACAGACCCTCAAAAAGTTAGACCTAGGTATGATCAGTCATTTCAACCAAACCATGGGACAGTCACAGTAGGTATGTTTGTTCGCATCCTGCACTTTTCTGAAATAACATTAGTAATAAGACCATCCATACGAAAATTGGGGAAGTGGCTGATTGTAT
This sequence comes from Stegostoma tigrinum, assembly GCF_030684315.1. NCBI lineage: Eukaryota > Metazoa > Chordata > Chondrichthyes > Orectolobiformes > Stegostomatidae > Stegostoma > Stegostoma tigrinum. The sequence continues at coordinate 79,263,848 of NC_081357.1, read as the reverse complement.
TTGTAAGCATTTTATATGATGACCAGGGCGTCATTGTAGTGGGTGTGTAATGGTGTAGGGTATGGGAGCTTGTTGGGGTGTGGCATGGGGTGAGTGAGGTTACTTAAGGTGGCATTGTGGAGGAGGGGTGTCAGTATTTCAATCCTCCAAAACAATTCTCAAAGTGATACTTCTTGGAAACAATGTGTTGTTCTGTATTATTGGTTTCACTGCGTAGCTACGTCAGGGTTTATAGTGTTTTTGATGGCACACAAGCTCCGTGGCCTAATTGTGCAGAGGGCTGTTAAAGATTTGAATCAAGGGAAGTTTTTTCCACCAGATCTCAGGGCAGTAGTCAGAACAGGTGAGAACACTGCTTCACCAGGACTCTGTGTAAATAAATGTAGCTCACAGGCTGAAGCATACAAAATTAGCGCATGTTAACTTTGAGGATATATATGATGGTGCCTATTACAGGCAAACAATTTCATACATAGATCCACCTGATATCCCAAACAACTTGTCATACATCAACTCTAATGACCTTGAAATGTCCTCAACTAGTCATCACTGGACTACCTCCAAAGCCGAGAAACACAAGTCTTTTCATAGCTCGGATATGCTTCAGGAAGCGCCACCACAAAATGATAGTGCTCCTTCATGAATTTATTAAGGAGACAACAGAGCTATCTGATGAAGGCATGGTCATAAACAGACTTTTCACACTGTTTTGCTGCATAGATTTTCCAGAACCAGCTGTAATTACAATGTGATTTAATTATTATTGTGGATGTGCCCCATGCTCCCACCCCCGAAGAATAGTGAACCAACTTGTCAAGCACCTGATAGACATCCAAAGTGTCATGGAAAGGCCAGAAGAAGAGGTAAAGCAAAGTAGGAAAAGGGCATGTACGCAGGGGAAGGATAGTTAGTGGTGTAAAGGGCCCATCAATTGTCAATTAACTTGGTGCACTTCCCAATATGTTGGGGACTGCCCTCTCATTTTAGGCACTGCCTTCTAGGGTGTGAATAAACAGTGCAAATCAAGTTGGTGACCTACAGACGATCTTGACATTCCAAGGTCTCAGTGTAATGTTTTAATAGGTCCCTTTGCTTCTCTGAGATAATGCACCTTTCCAGGATGGCTTGATTGGCTGCTGCATGCACATAAGGTTTTGCACTGAGATTTTCATGCTTTGGCTAACACCACCTGCTCAGGACACTGTGACAGCTATGTGAAATTTGAGATTGCATGTAGGTGCTATGTTGATGTTTCCCAAACCGCGGAACCCTGATCTAATATCTTGAGTTGTGAAGCGGCTGGCTGCAATATCTTACTGTAAGCGTATCATGTCAGTGACTACCTCAATGTGGTGGAGTTATTACATTCACTTCTTTTGCACTGTTTGTAATGCTCACTTGAAAAGTTGTGTCCGCATATTCTGTGCTGACTATCGTACATATTTGGAATATGTTAAAAATGTAAACATTGAATATGTAAAAATTAGGAGGCTGACAATCATTTTGTGACATCAGGGAGTGTGTGGAGTTAAATAGACCCTTATTGTAATGTTTGCGCTGGAATGTTTAATAACGTAAAACTTTTTTGAATTTTAGGAGGAAAATGTACCTATAAATAAATAAATATGCTCTCCATCTAAACGCCATGTTGTGAACATATAATATTTTCAATGTATGGTAAAATAAATAAATATGACAATAAACATATACACACCAATCAAACACAGACCTAAAAGTGGATGGATGTTTGTCGTGTAAAATGAATGAGTTTTGGAGAAGTTAGGACTAATGACTGACTTGTAACACTTGTGGTAGCTTTCCATCTCACTATCAGTCTGGGTTGCTGAATTGCTTATTCCTCATTGGTGTTCCTTATCCCTACCTGAACCCTGTCTTGGCTCCCATTATTGAGACACATGCTCAGTGGTAGTGGGAGTATGGTCTGACAGCTTTGCATGTGTAAAACTGAAAATTCACTCATATTAGCTGCATGGTTGTATTTTATTCTTGTTAAGTTAGAGGTTGAAAGGTTACCAGCGGTAGGTGGGAATGCAGATAGGAGATTATAATTAGATCAGCATGATCTTTCTGAAAAGCAGAACAGGCTTGAATGGCCAAGCTCCTTGTTCGAATGCTCATATGTCATGTCTGAAGTGCACACAACCTGACAAAATTAGACACATAGCACATGGTCTAATGCAAGATGCAGCAGCTTGGCAGAATTGGCAAGGCTAATGCTACCCATCACTACACCTTGACTGATATCATTGCAGACCCAACTGTAATGTGCAGCTTTGGGAAAACTTTGATGTTCTTTTATTTTTCTGCCACATTTGTACAGAGACATTAGTGAGGTGCAGTGATACAGAAATTAGATGTTGAATCTAGGAATTCAATTAAGTTCAGAATTTGAGATTCTAGCAGTTGCTTAGGTGCCTTCACTGCAAAAAGACAAGAGATGATATTCAATTTGATTTCACACCCTGGGTTATTGGATTGTATTCATGTCCATCCAACTTTCAGATGTGCAAGTTTTGGGATTTGCGAAGATACATGGTGAAGAGAGACAGGCTGAAGGGGGCGCAGACACTTCTCCACAGTTGTTGGCTTGGCATTCCCTGGTTGTCCCCCAGGTTTCCCACCTCTGAGTCATTTACCTGGTTCTGGCACTAATTGGGGCCACTTCAAATGACTGTAAGTGAAAGTGAATATTCTGGGGTATGTCGATATTTAGAAGGAAGAGATTGTTGGGTATCTTGAAAAACATTAACATATATAAGCCCCCAGGGCCTGATGGGATCTATCCCAGGAAACTGAAGGAAGCAAGGGAGGAGATTGCTGGCGCCTCATATCTTCTTTAGTTACAGGTGAGGTCCCAGGAGAATAGAGAATAGCCAACGTTGTTCTTTTGCTTAAGAAGGGCAACAGAAATAATTCAGGAAATTAAAGGCCAGTGAGCCTTACATCAGTGGTAGGGAAATTATTGAAGAAAATTCTTAGGTACAGTATTTACTCACACTTGGACAAAAATGGACTTGTTAGGGATAGTCAGCATGGCTTTATATGGAGGAGGCCTTGTGTTACAAACTTGAATTTTTTGAGTAAGTAACAAAGATGATTGATGAGGCTAGGGCAGTGATGGCGTCTATATGGATTTTACTAAACCATTTAACATGGTCCGAGGTGCTAGATGGATCCAGAAGATTAAGTTGCCTAGCATCCATGGTGATTTGGCAAGTTGAGTACAAAATTGGTTTGCCCAAAAGACAGGTTTTGTGGAGGAGTGTTTTTCTGACTGGAGGTCTGCGAACAGTGGTGTTCAGTAAAGGACCAGCGTTGAAATCTCTGTTGTTTGTAATATAAATGATGAAAATGTAGATGGTCTAATTGACACCGCACTATACGAAGGGAATTGTGTCTTTGGAGTGAGTGCAAAAAAGATTTACTGGGATGTTGACTGGATTGGGATGTATTGCTACGAAGAGATGTATGGCAAACTTGGATTGTTTCATTAAAACCTTGAAAGCTGTGGTTGGGGAGGTGGGCAGTGGTGGGGCAGCGGAGCGGTGGCAGTGGGCACTAGGTATCAGAAAGAAGTATATAAAATTATGAGATGCATGGATAAAGTGGATAGAATATAGAACATTGGGCAGTACTACATAGGAGCGGAACCTTTGACTCATAATGCTGCATCAAACACGATGCCAAATTAAACTAATCCATTCTGCCTGCCCTTGGTCCATATCCCTCCATTCCATGCTTATTCATGTGCTTATCTAGAAGCTCCTTAAACACCCTTATTGTACCTGCCTCCACCACCACAGCTGGTAGTACAGTCCAGACTGATGCTACTCACTGTGTAAAAAACTTGCACCTCACATTTCCTTTGAACTTTCCCCCTCGCACTTTAAACGCAAATATTAGACATTGCAATTCTGGGAAAAAAAAGATTCTGATCATCAACCCTATCTGTGCACTTCATCATTTTACAGACTTCTATCAAATCTTCCCTCAGCATCCGCTGCTCCGGAGAAAACAATCTGAGTTTTTCTAGCCTCTCCTTGTAGCTTATTTCCTCTAATCCAGCCAGAATTCTGGTGAACCTCTTCTGCACCCTTGCCAAAGCATCCACATCCTTGCTGTAATATAGTGATGTGGTGTGGCCTAACTGAAGTGATATAAAGCTGCATTATGACACCTTGACTTTTGTACTGAATTCCCCAACAAATAATGCCAAGCATGCCATAAACCTTTACCACTTTCAGGGAGTTAGTAACTTGAATTCCAAGGTCCCTCTGTACAAAAGTGCTATTCAGGGTCCTGACGTTAACTGTCCTTAATGTTTGATCTCCCAAAGTGCAGTACCCCACAATCACCTGGAGAAAACTCTATTCGCCCATATCTGCAAATGATCTATACCTTACTGTATCTTTTGATAACCTTCTACACTATCCACATCCCCATTGATCAACTACATTTTCATCCAAGTCATTTTTGTATATCATAAACAGCAGAGGTCCCAGTATAGATCCCTGCAGAACACTAATACGTATGGACTTCTAGCCAGAAAAACACACTTCCACCTCTCCCTTCTGCATTCCATGGGCAAGCAAATCCAAGCAGCCAAGTCACCAAGGATCCCATGCATCTTAACCTTCTAGATGAGTCTACCATGAGGGACCTTGGCAAAAGCCTTACTAAAATCCATGTAGACAACATCCAACACTCTACCCTCATCAATCACCTTTGTCAACTCATCAAAAAATTAAATCATGTTAGTAAGTCACAACCTGCCCTGCACAAAGCCATGCTGACTGTCCATAATTAGGCCATGCTTTTCCAAAGGTGTGTAATTCCTATCTCTAATAATTCTCTCCACAGCTTCCCAACCACCAATGTGAGGTTCACAGGTCTAGAGTTTCCTGGATAATCCCTATTTCCCTTCTTGAACAGAGGAACAACATTAGCTATTTTCCAGATCTCTGGGACCTCTCCAGTGGCTAACAAGGATACAAAGAACTTGGTTAAGGCCCTAGCAGCCTCTTCTCCTTCCTCTCTCAAAAGCATTGGTTACATATCATTGAACCCTAGGGATTTATCCACCTAATGCTCTTCAAGAAACCCAACATCACTTCTTTCATGATCTCAAATGCCTTAGTATAATAGAATGCTCTATGCTAATCTCATTATCCTCAATATCCTTCTCCTGGGTGGATATTGATACAAAATACTCATGTAGGATCTCGCACACATCCTCTGACTCCAATTACAAATTCCCTCCGTTATCTTTGAGAGGTCTTACCTTCTCCCTAGTTATCTTCTTGTTTTTATTGTCTGTATAAAATACCTTAGAATACTCTTGAATCCTACGTTCCAAGGTCTTTTCATGGCCCCTTCTTGCTCTTGTAATTCCTTGCTTGAGTTCTTTCCTGCTTTCTTTATATTCTTCACAGGCCCTGTCCAATTTTAGCTTCTTAAACCTTACATTGCTTCTTTTTCCTTTTTGACTAAATTCACAACCTCCCTTGTATTCCTCATTATCGTGACCTTGCCATTCCATGTCCTTCCTCCTCATTGAAACGTGCCAATCCTGAACACTGATCAGTAGGTCTTTAAAGAACTCCCAAATGTCAAATATGGACTTGCACAATATCAGCTCCTCCTGATTAACACTCCCTAGCCCCTGCCTAATACTAACGTAATTTGCCATCCCCCAATTTAGTGTCTTCCCGCAATACTTATTCATAACCATCTTAAAACTTAAGGAGTTGTGATCATTATTTCCAAAATCATCTCCACCTGGCCAGGCCCATTAGCAAATACAAGGCCCAGTATGGCCCCTCCTCTAGTTGGACTATTCATATCCTGTTTCAAGAAACCCTCCCTGGATGCATTTCACAAATTTTGTCCCGTCTAAGCCTTTTTCTATAACGGACTCCCTGTCAATGTTGGGGGTTAAAGTCACCCAGTATGACAATGCTGTTGTTGTTGCATCTTTCCATAATCTGCCTACATATTTGTTCCTCAATGTCTTGGTGGCCCTTGGGGGGCCTATACTTAAATCCCATAAGAGTGATTTCACCCATCTTCTTTTTGAGCTCTATCTATATTACCTCGGTGGATGAGCTTTCCTGTATGTCCTCTCTAAGGGCATAGTCTTTCCCTCATGGTAGAAATATCAAATTCTAGGGGGCATGTGTTTAAGGGCATAAATTTAAGGAGATGTGCAAGGAATGATTTTTACACAGAGGGTAGTAGATGCCTTAAACATGCTGACTGAAGCAGATATGATAACAATGTTTAAGATGTACTGAGACAGACATATGAACAGTCAGAGAATAGACCGTATGTAAGTAGATGGTATTTGTTTAGAATGACATCATGCTTGGCACAGAAATGGTATGCTGATGGGTCTATTCCTGTGTTGTGCTGTTCTATGTTCTGTATTCTGTATTCTTGAGTGTTGTTGGAGTTGCAGTCATCCAGGCAAGTGGAGAGTATTCTGTCAAATGCCTGATCTGTGTTTTCGAGATGATGGCCAGGTAGTGGGGAGACAGAAGGTGAGTTATTTGCCACAGAATTCTTAGCCTCTGACCTGCCTTTTTATGTATTTTTATGGCTGATATGATTCTGCTTCTAGTCTATGATAATCTCCAGGATTTTGATAGTGGGGGATTCAGTGATAGTAATGCCTTTGAATAGCAAAGGCATTGATTATTACATTCTCTCCTGATACAAATTGTCATTACTTGGTACTCGTGTGGTATGTAGGTTACTTGCCAAGTTTCAGTCCTAGCGTGACTTTATGTAGGCCTTGTTTCATTTGGACATGGGCTGCTCCAGAATCAGGAGTCATAAATTGTGCTGAACATTGTGCACTATTTTTCATAGGACTGAAGGAAGGATGTTGATGAAGCAGTTGGTGATGGTTGGGCCTAGGATACTGCCTTCAGGAGCTCTTGCCACAATGTACTAAGGCTGAAATCATTAACTTCCATCAATCACACCATCTTCCTTCATGCTCACTGTGACTTCAATCAGTCCTGTAAACTCCAGTTTTGCATGATTCCTTGATGGCATGTTCAGTTGAAGGTTGCCTTAATATCAAGGGCAGTCACTCTTGCCTCATCTCTGCAGTTTATCTCTTTTCTCCAAATTTGAATAACGATTATGAGGAGGTCAGGAACTGAATGGCCCTGGTACAACCCAAAATGTGTTTCGGTGAGTAGATTATTTCTGTGTAAATGATGCTTGATAGCATTATTGATGACCCCTTCCATCAGTTTTAGTTATTAGAAGCAGATTGATGGGGTGGTAATTAACCAGGGTGATCTAATCCTTCTTTTACTGCACAGGATATGCATGGTCTGTTTTTCAAATTGTCAGATAGATGCCAGTATTATAGTTGGACTGGACCAGCTTGGCTGGGTGAGCAACAATTTCAGGAGCACAGGTTTTCAGGGCTATTGCTGGAATGTTGTCAGGTCCCGGAGCTTTTTTTGCAGTATCCAGTACCATTTCTTGGTATCATTGGAGTGAATTGAGTTAGCTGTATCCAACTGATAAAGCTGAGGATGCCTGGAGAATTCCAGGATGGATCATTCACTTGGCACTTCTGGCTCAAGATTATTGTAAATGCTCTGGCTTTGTCTCTTGTACTTATGTGCTATGCCTCCATTATTGAGAATGGGGAATTTGTGAAACCTCTTCCGCTGTTAGCTGTTTAACTGTTTCACCATCATCCATGACTAGATATGGCAACACTGCACAGCTTAAATCTAATGCTGCTTCTATTTATCACATAAATAGCCCTGTGTTGTAAATTTACTGGACCGACATCTCATTTTTAGGTATGGTTGCATGGTCTCGTTCATTCTTATTGAACCAAGCTAGATCACTTGGTTTGATCATAATGATAAAGTGGAGATATTCAGGACCATGAGGTTACAGATTGCATTTGAATATAATCCTGCTATTGCAGATGGCAGACAGCATAGATGCCCAGTTATCAGTCACTACATTGGTTTCAAAACTGGCCCATTCACAGCAAAGGTGCCACGCGACATGATGGAGATTCAGTTGGAAGATTTCCGCAAGGACTCTGTGGTGGTCAGTCCTACTGACACTATTATGGAGGGACACATCGTTCACTGGCAGATTACTCAGATTAAGATCAAGTGATTTTTCCCTTTTATTGGTGCACTCACGATCTGCTGCAAATCCAGTACTAAATTTCTGTCTTTTCTCTTTAATCCTTAATTGCCTTCCTGATTATAAATTTGTGTGTCTCAACCTTAAATATACTTAATAAACTAGCCTCCAGAGTTGAATGAATGATTTATTATCAAATATATCTAGGAAGATACAGTGAAAAGCGTTTTGTTTATAGAATCCCTTCAGTGTGAAAACAGGCCTTTTAGACCAACAAGTCCATACCAACCCACAGAGCCTCCCACCTAGACCCATCCCTCTAATCTACATATCCCTGGATACTATGGGAAATTTAGCATGGCCAATCCACCTAACCTGCACATCTTTGGACTGTGGGAGGAAACTGGAGCACCCAGAGGAAACCCATGCAGATGCGGGGAGTATGTGCAAACTTCACACAGACAGTCTCCCGAGGTTGGAGTCAAACCTGGGTCCCTGGTGCTGTCAGACAGCAGTGCTAACCACTGAGCCACCATGCTGCCCCCTGTTTTGCTGTCACTATCTGGCACTATTTTGACATAAAAAAAATAAAAAGAAAGTACTTAAATAGAGTTCATCTTATTGGGTGGGGTCTCGAACATGGTTCCAGGACTTATGCAAGGTTTCTACTCTGGGCCTACTGCAGTCAGGAGTCCCCGCTCTACCATCACTGCAGCCAAAATATCTTGCTGCCAAATCTAGGTGTCCATGCGTTGGGCCTATGAAGCCAGGAGTCTCTGTTCCTACCTCCCCACCACATCAAGAAGATGAAATAAAGAAAGAGAAAACAAAAAAAGACAAAAAGGAAAGAGGAAAACAAAGAATGCGGCTGGCCTGGAGCTGACAGGCCTACTGTGTCAGTGCTGCCATCTTGAATACCTACTGTCACTCTCTCCTCTATGCTGCAGGACATGCTATCTTCTGTTGCTGCCAATGCCGCATGTGCTTGGGAGGCTGGGCCCACATTCTCTCTGCCGAAGATGCCAAGAAAGACTTTTAACGAGAAAGAAAAAGGAAAAAATGTAAAAGAACAAAAGAAACAGAGCAAAAATAGTAGAAAGAAAAAGAAACAAAGAAAACAGACAGAGATGGACAAGTGCTGGATCAGGAGCTCGAACACAGCTCTGTTATTCCACCACCATATTGGATTCTAGTTGTCTGTGGTAAAGAATTCCACAGATTCTCTGCCATCTCAGAGAAGAAATACCTCTTCATCTCTGTCTTAAATGTGCAACCCCTTACTGTGAGATTATGTTTTCTAGTCCTAAACATTCCCACTAGGGGAAACTTCCTCTTCACATCCCCCCTGTCAAGCTCCATAAGTATCTTGTATGTTTCAATAAAGTCTCCTCTCATTTTTCTAAACTTCAAGTACAGGCCCAACCTACTCAACATCTCCTCATAAGAAAATCCCTTCATTATCAGGATCAGCCTAGTAAACATCATTGCCTCCAAAGCCGGGACATTTCTCTTCAAATATGGCTACAATATTCACAATATTCTCAGTGTAGCGTAGCAGTGTCTTGTATAATTTTAACATGATATCTCTATTTTTATGCTCCATTTCCCTTTGAAATAAAAATAACTTTCCATTTGTTCTACTCATTACCGGTTGAACTTATATGCTCATTTTAAGATTTATGCATGTCTATACATCATAGCATGATTTATATATTGATTCATCAGCTGAAGGAAGGTACTTGGTGGTAATCAGCTGGAGATTTCCTTGACCATATTTGAATTGATGCCATGAGACTGGAGTCAATGTTGAGGACTCCCATGGTAATATCTTCTCAACTGAATTCCCCTCTGTTGCCACCTTGGCTTGGTCTGTCCAGTTCATGGTTTGGTGATAGTGCTGTCTGGTGCATTACCTGTAAGATTCCATTTGTATGGCTAAGGCAAACGATTGCTTGACTAATCTGTGGGACAGCTCTCCCAATATTGGCACAGACCCTCAGATGTTGGTCGGGAGGAGCTTGCTGGTTCAAAAGGGCTGAGTTACCATTGTTGCTTCTATGGCCTAGATTGATGCTGAGTGGTCCATCCAGTTCCATTGCATTGGTTAACTCTGTAGCTGTATGATATGATCAAAAGGCTAGCTAGACTATTCCAAAGGGCAGTGAAGAGTCAACCACATTGCTGTGGGTTTAGGATCATTTGTAGGCCAACCCATTTCGGATGGCAGATTTCCTTGAATCAGATGGGGATATATAACAATTGACAATTGTTTACATCATTGTCATTTGGCTAGTTTTTTATTCCATTTTTTAAAATCAAATTTCATCATCTGTCATTATCTGTTCAAACCCACAACCCAGAACATTAGCCTGGAGTTAAGGATTACTAATTCAGTGACATGACCACACACTACCGCCTCCCCTTCAATCTTCCCTCAATTCTTAATTAATGTGTAAGTCAACATACATAAATTCTGATGTGTGCTCATGAAATTATTATTGGGAGTGATTTGAGGTCTTTGATTCCCCTCTTGTGATCTTTGAAATCAACAAGACTTGACGAAACAAGGCAATCTTGATTACAACCCCATCTACCCAACTTCCCAAGCTGCTCCATCCTACAACTTCAGCCAATGCTTTAATATCCTCACACTAAACAGGAAGCCTTCAAGGATAAGACTACTGAGGTCGATGACTGGTGTTCAGTTTAAATACAAAGGATGCCAGGACTCAGGCATGCCTTTACTAATGCATGTAATTGGAAAGAGTGGAGAAGGTAAGGTCTAGAGGAGAAAAAGGCTCAGCAAACAGCACAGGGAACATCTTGTCTGTGTCCAAGATGTATGGCAGCAGCCACCAACTGCACCTGGAGGGAGATGCTATTTGCAGAAGATCCAGCAAGGAGGCAGGGAGCTCTGGCACAAACCGTATACACATGCTCATGCACAGCTGTCTGAAAATGATGGAAACCTAGAGAGGAAGAAGTCCAAGGATGCCTTGAGCCATTGTGTCACACCTTTACCACTGCTCACAAGGGCTCAGCTGCAAACCCATCCTGATGATCCTTAAGCTCCCTTAATTGCTTTCTAAGTGGGTCATTAAATGGAACAACTGGCTATGTTGCAGTCCTCCACACACAAGTTTACTGGGATGTCACTGTAACAATGTTTACTCCAGTACACCTATTCATTTCATTCCTTCCTGAGGTAGTTAGTCAAACAGTGAGAACATCAGGCCACTGATGACTTTTTGCTGATAGAGGGTACTATTGTTTGTACCCAAATTGCCATCACCGACTGGCCATGTCCTTGAACCGAAAAGGATTCCACTATTTTGATACTCAACTATTTGTGACCATAAGCATCTGCTTTTGCAGATCTATACTAGATTTCCAGGGAACTTCCATGACTTGTGTTTACCGGAGTATTCACAGGTTCCAGCCTCTTTGTAAGACTTCCACTATTACAATTCTCAGACTGCTGCAGATTAAAGGTACCTTGCCAGTCATGTTTCATAGAATCCCTACAGTGTGAAAAAGAGGCCATTCACCCCATCAAGTGTGCACTGACTCACCAAAGAGCATCCCAGCCAGACCTAGACTCTTACCCCATTCCCCCCCCCACCCCCATCCCCGCCTTACCAAGGCCAATCCACGTAATCTAATCATCCCTGGACACTACAGGATAATTTAGCATGGCAAATCCACCTCATCTGCAGACTGTTAGGGGAAACTGGGCCACTCAGTAGAAACCCACACAGACATGGGGAGAATGTGCAAATTGCATACAGTCACCTGAAGCTGGAATTGAACCTAAGTCCCTGGACATTGTGAGGTAGCAGCTCTAACACTGAACCACCACACAATTCTTTATCAGGGCCATTGTGGAACTGATGGTAGGCCTCTAGAAGATGAGGTTCCAATGTCTGAATTTGCCACATAATGTCTTGCAGGGTATCTCTTATCATTGTAGTGTGCTGTGACCTTGACAATCTAAGCTGGTTGATGTGCTACATGAGGAAGATATGCAGGAACGGAAAGGAATTTTTTGAGGATTATGATCTGAGATGTACCAGAAGCTACATCAATGAATTGAAAATGAAACAACAGTCCAGAAGGCCAAAAATAATCATAAAATTCATAAATGTCATAAAAACCATAAAAGTCTCCCACTTCCAGGATGACTGAACTGGATGGAGACTTTGTGTTTGCCAGTCGTGATATAATTTGAGCAATTTTCAGAAAGCCCTGCTTGGTGTATTACACATTTCTATCAGTTTAATTTGTTGTTATTGTCCTTATTTAATTCAATAAAATGCTCAGTTCTTCTTTCAAGTATCGATCTAATGTCCTCACTACTGTAAAAGCTGGAGCTTGTGCAAACCTTGCCCTGGGCTATTGTTAGTGATAAAGCAGTTGTTGTACACTGAGCACATTCGTTATATCATACTCCTTGGATGTTTGCGGTGAAATGATCCTTGTTGCAAAGATAGATGACACATAGCAAGAAGTAGCACTTACCCTTGCAGAGCACAATGATTTATCAAGATGCTTGCACCATTGCTACCTGTAACTTTTGCTGTAATCTCTGTCCTAGATAGGCCAAGCACAATGGCTTCCAGGTGCAGTCAACCAGGAGAAAATCCCATCTCACCACAGTCTTATCCAGCAATGACTCCAGGGCATTCTTCGTAAACTTTGGTGGCGATCTGGTTTTGCAACATCAATTTCTTGATTAGTTGGTATGACTACCACAGATTTTGGGAATGCTCCTGATTTAAAGTATCCAAAATGTTGTCCAACTGGTTTTTAAATATGGCACACAATACTTCAACTACAAGTATAAAAATTCTGCCCTTTTTAACACTTATTATTTTGGAATTAAGCAATGCATTGAAAACAGTGATAACACTTGAGGGGATTGTACTGGTCGATACTTGTGTGGAACAGACTCTTGTCACATTAATTGTCATGATAATGTCATGTCAGTTCATTTTTCAATGAGTCGGGTATTTATTTTCCATCAAATTTAAAAAAAACTATAATTTTAAACGTCAAAGCAAGCAAAAGCAACCATGAAATGAGAAATGGTACTAGATTCGCCAACTTTAAGTACATTTAAGTCATCATTGGACAAGCATATGGACGTACATGGAGTAGTGTAGGTTAGATGGGCTTCAGATCGGTATGACAGGTTGGCACAACATCGAGGGCCGAAGGGCCTGTACTGTGCTGTAATGTTCTATGTTCTATGTTCTATGTCTCAAAAACCATTTGAAAGGCTCATGAGCGAACTTGAGTAGAAAGATGTTCAGGTGTAGTGATAATTTCAGCTGTTGACTAATTCTAAGTCTGTCTTGTGCCACTGGAATAGACTAATTTCATCCCCTGAATGCTGGATAATGTGACAACTGCATCTTTGTCATAATGCCAGGAACTAGCACTGTCCAAATATCATTTAGGGTTGACAATGCATAATCAAAAAACAGCAGAAATTTGCCGCCTGCTAAAGATAAATGCTTCTTAAAGTTTCAGTTATTAAACTCTGGCTGAACATTAAATATGTTGTCCTTCCTGGATAAAAATGACCAAAACTAAGGTTTCGTTATTTGTATCAGAAACTAGAGTTATATTGTTTGGCAGCATAGGTGAAGCAATGATCTAGCTGCCCAGAAACTTATCCTGCCATGAAAGATAATGGAACAGGGTTCAAATACTGCCTTGGCAGATTGTGGAAGTTTCCACAAAGAAAAGAATCTGGAATTGAGAGTCTAATGATGACCGTGAAACCATTGTTGATTGGCAGAAAAATCCATCTGGTTTACTAATCATCTTTAGGGAAGGAAATCTGCCATCCTTACCTGGTCTGGACTACATGTGACTCCAGGCTCACAGAAACATTGTTGACTGTTAACTGCCCACTTGTGCAGAGATGCCCACATCTTATGAGTGTATAAAAAACATGTTAATGAATTCCTGATTTTAAACAGCAAGACAGGGTCTGCTAGGTGGAATCACTGGAACCTGTTCTTCTGCAATATCCTCTGCAATATCCTGCCAAAGGCAGTTCCTCTTGAAGCTCTGAAAATCATTAAGGCATTGAAGTTTTATATCATTGAACAGAAATAGAAGTTGCTGGAAAAGTTCAGCAGGTCTGGCAACATCTGTGAGGAAGGGACACAGATTTCTCTTCACAGATGCTGCCAAGCCTGCTGAGCTTTTCCAGCAACTTCCGATTTTGTTTCTGATTTACAGCATTTGCATTTCTTTTGGTTTTTGTATCATTGAACCCTATCATTTGACTATAGAGCACAGATGCTAAACAAGCCAGATTCTAGCCAATTTCAGCAGAGATTCACACAGATGATCCCTGGAATGGTAGGTTTAACGTACGAAGAATGGCTACAGATCCTGGGATTGTATTCATTAGAATTTAGAAGGTTGAGGGGAGATCTAATAGAAACTTACAAGATAATGTATGGCTTAGAAAGGGTGGACGCTGGGAAGTTGTTTCCGTTAGGCGGGGAGACCAGGACCCGTGGGCACAGCCTTAGAATTAGAGGGGGTAAATTTAAAACGGTAATGAGGAGGCATTTCTTCAGCCAGGGAGTGGTGGGCCTGTGGAATTCATTGCCACAGAGCGCAGTGGAGGCTGGGACATTAAATGTCTTCAGGGCAGAGATTGATAAATTCTTGATCGCACAAGGAATCAAGGGCTCCGGGGAGAGTGAAGTTGAAATGCCCATCAGCCATGATTAAATGGCGGAGTGGTCTCGATGGGCCGAATGGCCTTACTTCCACTCCTATGTCTTATGGTTTTATGGTCTAAGCCAGTTCTAGTTCTGATGAAAGGTCATCAAACTGAAATATTAACTCTGTTCCCCTCTCCTCAAAATTAAACTTTTAGAGTGTTTTCAATATTTCCTGGCTTTATTCCACTATCCGTAGTATTTAACTTGTGCACAATTTGCTTGCAGCTAGAACTCAAGACTGATGCCTGTAGGAAAACATCTTTATCATGTTAACAGTAGAAAGAAGACATCCATTGGAAGGTGAATGGACTGGTAAACAGTTATCAGGCTTTTCAAGGTTCCAGGTGGCAAATGGGACCCTTGTAATCATGAGGACTCCATACTAACTCCATTACATGTGTTAACAGAAGAAATGCAAATCTATAATAATGCAGACTTCTCCATTGCCCATTTTCTGATGTTAATGGAGCGAGCATAAGAATGATATCTCTGATATCTACTGCAGCTAAGGCAGACTAAGTATCCAAAGGTACAATGAGACAATGAGACCTTAGTTTCCCCTGAGTTTCTCAGAAACAAATAATACTGAAGCAATGAAATTTATTGATTTGACTGGTCCGATAGTAATTCAACAGCAGCTCTTTGTTAACTGAAAGCAGACAGAATTGGAAGTTTCAGGTAAGCAACGAGGAAGAGCAATAAGGTGGCATGAAGAAATAATGTACAGTCAAGAAAGCTGATACTGAGCCTCCAAAAATGGTGGGTAGATTTCCAATGTCATCTCCATTTATGCCATTTTCCTGGAATCCATGAACCATCCAGAAAAGTTATGACACACAGGCTCCTTCTACTCACTACTTGCTATCATTGATTTTGCTTCTAGGTTGTCACATATTACTGAACCAAGAAACATCCATTTCATTTCCAGCATTTCTGTCAATTTTCTGTCCTCCATCCAGCACTGCTACTATCGAGTTTTGAGAAGATTTGTAGCTCATGTTGAGGTTCTGGATGTGAGTTTGCTCGCTGAGCTGGAAGGTTAGTTTTCAGACGTTTCGTCACCATTCTAGGTAACATCATCAGTGAGCCTCCGATGAAGTGCTGGTGTTATGTCCCGCTTTCTGTTTATCTGTTTAGGTAAAGGCTTGTTATAAACCTAAACAGATAAATAGAAAGTGGGACATAACACCAGCGCTTCATCGGAGGCTCACTGATGATGTTACCTAGAATGGTGAGGAAACATCTGAAAACTAACCTTCCAGCTCAGCGAGCAAACTCACATCCAGAACTGCTACTATTTCTATTCAGTCAAACACTAAATGTATTGAAGTTACAGTGAAGAAATATAACATTTCCTAGTTATTAAATACCATTCAGAATGTTAGGTGTGATGCATGGATGCTTTTGGTTCCATGTAATGTGTACTTGTTCTGTACACCAACCTCAGAAATCTTTTGGTGCTCACTGAGTGATGGAAGCTGTTGTTTGGTGCTATGGACTTGTTGAGATTGTTATGTCTTAACTTGCTTGCTACAGAATCATGTGATGCCTCTGTCAAAGCTGCAGCAATGTCTGAGAATGCAGTGCCTGCACCCTGTCTGGCACGTCCTCAGTCTTTTGAGGGACTTGGATAGAGAATATGTAGATGTCTTGAAAGGATATCACCATTCTTGAACCATTCTTATGCCACTTCCCCAAAGCTGGAATGTTCTGGCTGAATGCCCATCAAACTGAATGAGGGCAGTTAGCACAGGCATGTTCTTTCTTCAGACAATGTATAAATTCACTGGCTGAACCCTCAGGGAAATAAGCCGCAATGCATACACAAAGAGCTGCAAAGGTTCAAACAAGGGTTTTGCTTAAAAATACTAAGCTTCTTGCAATATATGAAATCAATTGTCATGTCATTTTGATTGTTTTGTTCTAAGATTTGAAAAAGCATGCAGCCTGGGTAGGAAGAACTGCCTCTTTAAATTGAAATCCTTATCCCCCGCCCCTAAAGGCAGCTGCTTCCTCTGTTATTTCCTTTTATTTATTTAGCATAAAATCACTTGTAGAAAGATTAGTAAATCTCAAGAGATTGCCCAGGAAATCAAATCGGACAAAAGATTATTTTCTATTGAAAACAATTTGAATGCTATTCATAACGTGATCTCATTGGTTGTCAGGTTTGTTCATGTGACAGTTTTTATACATGGGACTTAATAACTGAGAAAAGGCTTGTTATAAACCTTTTCCAAGGAACTTCCAATTTAACTAGTCCTTTGTATAAGAAAAATATATATCTGCTCAGATTTGGTCGGCCACATTGTTGTCTCTATTATCCTATCATTTTATGAAGATTGGCCCTAGGATGAAAAGGGCCAATGTTTTCAGTCTTTTCTCATCACTCTGAGCTTTAGCACCTGCTCACCCACTGTAGCTTCAGCAGAAAATCAATAAAAATCTCTAAATAATGACATAAACAGCTGCCAATTATGCATCTGCACTGATTTAGCCTATAACATAAAACCAGGAATAGAGATTGAGCACTTTTCTGGAACAGTGATAGTGCCCTTATCTTTGAACTGGAAGGACTAGCTTCAAGTCCCACCTGCACCACAGTTTGATTAAAAATGTACAGGAGTGGACATTTAGCCCTTTGAGTAGATCCATAACTCATCAAGATCAAGGCATTTTTCACCACAGTTATAGCTGGAAATCAGGAAATATTTTCCAATTTTCTACGGGTACGCATTAGTCTTGTGGATTTTATCTCCAATGGTACCTGAATGTTTCTCCCCATGAGACTGAGCAGGTTTGGTGAATGTTGGGAGAAAAATGGTGAAGACTGTTATGCATGTGGCCCTGTACCATTAGTCTGGAGTTGCCCCTGGACAGTTCATGACATTTTTCCTTGACATAGCGAATAAGGGGAAATTAGCATCTTGCTCGGTGGTCAGGGACTTGTTGTGTTCAATGGGATGTGTAAAAGAGAGACATCCTGTTCCTCTAGGACCAGTGGACGAGGCTATAACATCAGGCTCTGCAACATAGCTCAATGAGGCCTCAGTAATCTGGTTCAACCCCACCTCCCTACTAGAAGGAAGAAAGTCAGTGGCATTCTCCATAATACTAGGGGAAGAGTCCCCATTTTCTTTCTGAAACTTCATGCTCACTCTATTTCTCCCATTCAATGAGATATGGCTGATCAAGTCACGTACTTGCTTTTTGCTCATAGCCTTTAATTCCTTTGCTTAACAAAATAATATTTTAGATTTAACATTAACAACTGATTCTATATCCACTGTTGTTTTTGGAAGAGAGTTCTAAATATTTACTACCCTTTGTGTGTAGAAGTACTTCCTAACATCTCTCCTGAATGGTCTAGCCTTAATTCTCAGACTATGTGTTCTAGTTCTGATATCCCCAACCAGTGGAAATACTTTATTTGTATCTACCCTGTCTTTTCTTGTTAATATCTTGAAGATTTCAGTCAAATCACTCCTTAACCTTATAAATTCTAGAGAAAACATGCCTTAATTGCATGTTATCTCTCCTCATAATTGAAACTTTGAAGTCCAGGAATCATTTTCGTAAACCTGTATTGTACTCTCTCCAATGACCTTCCTACAGTGTGGCATCCAAATCTACTTACAGTACCCCAATTGCAGCCTAGCAAGGGTTTTGTATAACTGCAGCATAACTTCAACATCCTTGTATTCCAGTCTTCTAGACATAAAGGCTAGCATTCCATTAGCTTACTTGATTATTTTCAGCAGCTTTTCTTGACATTTTAAAGATCAAACCCTCAAGTCTCTTTGGACATCCACTGTATTTAACGTCATACCATCATAACCAAGTACCGTGACCTATTCTATTTTTGGTCCAAAATGGATGACCTCACACTTGCTTACTTTGAACTCCATCTGCCAGAGTTTTACTGATTCACTTAGTCTATCAATATCTCTTTGTAATTTTATGCCATCATCCTCACTGTCTGTAATGCTGCCTAACATTATGTCATCAACAAATCTGAATATACGACTTTCTATACCATTATCCAAGTCATTAATAAAATATATAAATAAGTGAGGCCCAAACACAGATTTTTGTGTGACGCCACTAGTCACATCCTGCCAATTTGATTACCTACACATTATTTCTATTTTCAGTCAACTGCCACTTGTGGATGTGTGACCACAGGTGCAAAGTTGGACATTCTAAATTGATCCTTGTGCTGGAGAAATTGAGCCTGACAGAAAATTGACCAAACTAAGTTAAACAGCAGTCAGCAGTTGATGTCCATAGAAAGGTTAATGAGGTCACAAAAGCTCCAACGAGTCGAGGGGTTGTGTATTGGAGAAGAATCGATCAGACTTTCTGGCACCTTGACTTTCCAGCCAGTGTCCGAGGACATGCACTTTACAACTTCCCAGTATGGCAACAGTGAAGGGCTTTGGCGTGAACCCTGCTCATGTCCAAACTCCATTGGTCAAAGGCCACAGAATATTTAGGACAGCCCAGGGTGAAGAGTGATAAAAACACATATCCGGGAGCCACCCCTTCAGCAAAAACTCGCACCAAGACTGTGGCAGAACTCTGCGGCAACCCAAGAAAATCCAGGAGAAGATCTGCCCTGACTTGTGAGACTCGTCTTCATGGAAGAGAGGCAGCTTTTTAATCAGAGAAGAAGGAAATTCCAACAGCCCAGCTCAAACACTATGGGTCATTGCGGGTAATATCTTTTTTCAGATGGAACTCTGAAAGACAATAGTTAGGGCACGGACAGCCTGCTTCCCTAATTCCTTTAACACCCTCCAATGGAAACAATCAGTTCCCAGGAATTTGTCACTCTTTAATTCTATTAATTTCCTCCTAACTGATGATTCACATACATTAATACTACTCAGTTCCTCTCCTCAATTCCCTAGTAATTTCCTCAGGACTTCTGGTAAATTATCCTCCTTTTCTACTGTGACTGCTAAGGCAAAGTATTATTCCACATATCTGCTATTTCCCCATAGTAATTGACAATATCTCCATTTACAGTCTTCAGTGGGCCAACATTGCTCCTGGCCACCTGCTTTCTCTTTATGTAACTATAAAATGTCTTCTTATTGCGTTTGATGACCCTGGCAAATTTCCTTTCATGATCCCTTTTAGTAGCTCTTATATGCTTTGTGGCTTTTTGCTGGTCTTTGTATCTTTCCTATTCAGCAGGATCTGTAGTTTAATGCTGTCTCTTATGTCTTTAGTTGTCCATGGTTTCTTTTTCCTCTGTGAAGCAGAGCTTCTCCCGCTCAGGAGCAAAAACTGCATCTGTGTTGCTTTAAAAGTTTTTAAAAATATCCTCCACTGTTTTTCAGTTGTTTCACTCATGAGCAGATTTTCCCAGTTTACTGTGAACAGTCTCTGTCTCATTTCATTAAATCAACCTTACTTAAATTAAAACTCTTGTAGCTGATTCATGCTTTTTGCTTTCAGCTGCTACGTTGAACTCAATTTTATTATCACTATTTGATAAATGCTGATTAAATCTGGCTCATTACTCATTACTAAAACCAGTATTGTTTGCATTCAGGACATATTGCTGCAGAAAACTAATTAGACACACTCCAGAAATTCACTGTTTCCAACTGGTGCATGTCTGCCTCTCTCAACCTATGTTAATGTTAAAATCGTCCCTACTCTGGATTTGCTACCTACTTGCTAATTTCTGCATTTATACAATATCGCACTTCAAAGTTGTTAACAGGAGGCTGTTCACACATCTATTACAATTTTAGATCCTTTACTGTTCCAACGTTCCACCCATTCATCCTCCACCAACTGTTTTGACTTCACTATATTCTCCTTCACCACTGAAGTAATTTTGTTTCCCCAGCATTCGCCATGTTGTCTCGTAAGCTATGCCTTTTCAAGTATACTTCTAAGTACTTACAATTATACAGTCATAGAGCTGTACAACATGGAAACAGGCCTTTCAGTCCAACTTGTCCATGCTGACCAGATGTCCTAACTTAATCTAGTCCCATTTGCCAGCAATTTGCCCAAATCCCTCAAAGCCTTTCTCATTCAAATATTCATCCAGATGCCTTTTAAATGTTGTAATTGTACCATTCTCCACCACTTCCTCTGGCAGCTCATTCCATATATGCATCATCCTCTGTGTGAAAAGGTTTCCCCTTGGGTCCCTTTTAAATCTTACCCCCTCACCTTAAACCTATGCCTTCTAGTTTTAGACTCCACTAACCTGAAGAAAGCACCTTGTCTATTCACCCTATCTATGCCCCTCATGATTATGTAAACTTCTATAAGATCACCCTTTAGCCTCCGACACTCCAGACAAAATAGCCCCAGTGTATTCACCTCTCATTATAACTCACACTCTTCAACCCTGGCAACATGCTTGTAAATCTTTTCTGAACCCTTTCAAGTTTCACAATATCTTTCCTATAGCATGGAGACCAGAATTGATTGCAGTATTCCAAAAGCGGGCTAACCAATGTCCTATACAGCTGCAACATGACCTCCCAATACCTATACTCAATGCACTGCCCAATAAAGGCAAGCATATCAAACACCTTCTTCGGTATCCTGTCAATCCAGGGCTCTACTTGCAAGGAAATATGAGCTGCACTCCAAGGTCTCCTAATTCAGCAACATTCCCCAGAACCTTACCATTAAGTGTATAAGTCCTGTCCTGATTTGCCTTTCTGAAATGCAACACCTCACATTTATTAAAATTAAACTCCTTGGCCCTTTGACCCATCTGATCAAGGTCCCATTGCACTCCGATGTAACCTTCTTTGCTGTCTACTACACTTCTGATTTTGGTGTCTTTGGTGTCTGCAAACTTACTAACAATACCTCCTATGTTTACATCCAAATCATTTATATAAATTATGAAAAGCAGTGGACCCAGCACTGATACTTGTGGCACACTGCCGGTCATAGGCCTCCAGTCTGAAAAGCAACTCTCCACTACCAAGCTCTGTCTTATAGCTTTGAACCAGTTCTGTATCCAAATGACTAGGTCTTTCTGTAATTGATGGGATGATCTAACCTTGCTAACCAGTGTCCCTGAAGTAACCTTGTCAAATGCCCTATTGACATCATTTTTTATCACGTCCACTGCTCTGCCCTCATCATTCTCTTTGTTACTTCTTCAAAAAACTCAATCAAGTCAGTGAGACATGATTTCCCATGCACAAAGCCATGTTGACTATCCCTAATCAGTCCTAGCCTTTCCAAATACATGTAAATCCTGTCCCTCAAGATTCCCTTCAAGAACTTGCCCACCACCAATGTCAGGTTCACAGGTCTATAGTTCCCTGGCTTTTCCTTACCACTTTTCTTAAATAAATGCAGCACGTTAACCAAACTCCAGTCTTCTGGAACTTCACCTATCAGTGATATGAATATCTCAGCAAGGAGCCCAATAATCACTTCTCTCATATCCCACAGAGTTCAGGGTACACCTGATCAGGTCACTAGGGTTCATCCACCTTGATGTGTTTTAAGACATCCAGCATCCCTTCCTCTGTAATACAGACATTTTTTCAAAATGTTGCTATTTATTTCCCCATGTTATCTATCTTCTATATCCTTCTCCACAGTAAACACTGATGCAAAATCCTTGTAGAGTATCTCCCCCATCTCCTGCAATACCACCCACAGGTGGCCTTGCTGATCTTTAAGGAGGCCTCTTCTCTCCCTTTCTCACCCCTTTGTCCTTAATGTATTGGTTCTTAAATGTTGTGATGATTCTTGCCTCAACCTTTCAGGCAGTGCACTCCAGATACCCACCGCTCCTTGGATGAAAAATTGTGGTTAGATCCCCTTAAATCTTCTGCCCCTTAGCTTAAATACATGCCATCCTAGACTGTGTGGAAATGTTCCTCCCTATCTACACTAGCTATGCTCCACACAATTTTATAGACTTCAAACAATTCTCCCTTGTGCCTTCTCTGCTCCAATGAAAACAATTGCAGCCCACTTAGCGCCTCTTCATGCTGATTGGCTCTAGCCCAGGCCACTACCTGGTGTATCACTTTGCACCCTCTCTACTGCACCCTTCCTCATACCATTCTGTATTGTGGTGGCCAGAACTACGCACAATGTGCACAGCTGTGGCCTATCTAATGCCTCATACAGTTCCTTTAAAACCTCCCTGCTTTTTTGTTCAATGTCTTAACTAATAAAGACAAGTATCAATATGCTTACTTACCC
The DNA here is from genome assembly GCF_030684315.1 of Stegostoma tigrinum. NCBI lineage: Eukaryota > Metazoa > Chordata > Chondrichthyes > Orectolobiformes > Stegostomatidae > Stegostoma > Stegostoma tigrinum. The sequence continues at coordinate 79,240,734 of NC_081357.1, read as the reverse complement.
ACCCTGTCTACCTCTTTTATTGCCATCAAGGATCTGTATACGTGCACACCACAGTTCCTCTGATTCTCTGTACTTCCCAAAGTCTTACCATTCATCGTGTACTGTCTTGCCTTGTTAGTCCTCCCAAAATGCATCACTTCACATTTATGAGGATTAAATTCCTGAAACAGACACCTGAAAATAAATTGTACTATTTATTTTTTAAAATAAATATCAAACCCTGTCGAAGAACACAACATGAGGATCATGGTGACAGTAAATGACACTGCCCTTCAGGTTAGTTCAGATAAGTAAAACAAACTGGTCACAGTGCTTACAATTGTCTTGTTACCACTTTACCATCGAGAGTAGCACATCACCATGGTGGTTAGCACTACTGCCTCACAGTACCAAGGACCTAGGTTTAATTCTAGCATTATCCGATTGTTTGTGGAGTTTGCAACTTCTCCCCATGTCTGTGTGCGTTTTTGCCAGGTGCTCCGGCTTTGTTCCACAGTCCAAAGGTATGTATGTTGGTATCCATTGACCATGCTAAAATTTCTCCATAGGGTCCAGGGATGTGCAGGCTAGGTGGATTAGCCTTGGTCTGGATAGGATGCTCTTCAGAGAGTGGTGTTGTCTTGATGGCTCAAATGTCTTCTATTTGCACTGTATGGATTCTAGGATTCAATGATCACAAACTGGCCTGTCTATACTGTCCTGTATTCTAAGACTTTTCTCCTTGCTACTTAAAACACCACTAATTTTTGTGTCAACAGCAGACCTTACTGTCCAGATCATTAATGTACAGGACAACCAGAGAAGGACTGAGCATTGAATGCTGTTGGAAACAAGCATTCAGTTACAAAATCACTCTTTAACCATTACCCTCTGCTTCCTGCCACTAAGCCAATTTTGAATCCAAATTGCCAAATTGTCCTGAATTCCATGGGCTCTTAGCTTCTTGATCTGTATCCCATGTGACACTACACTATTAAAGTCCACGTAGACTACATCAACTCTACTAACCACATTTATAGACATGGTCACCTCATTAAAAATGTAAATTTACTAGACATGATCTCATCCTTACAAAGACATGTTGAATACCTTTGATTAACCCTACCTAAGTAGAAATTAATATGCCCCTCACAAATATTTCCAAAGATTTCCTTATTACTGATGTTAGAATCATTGTCATAGAGTCATTGATTTATTGCATGCAGTCAGAGAGTGATACTTCCCTTGTTTAACTTTGTCACTCTTCTTGAATGGTACCATGTTAGCTGCGCCCTGAGTCTGGAGAATTAACAAATTTTTGCTTGAAGCATAAGGATAAGAATTAATGCTGTCCCCATGGAAGGTTTGGTGGCAAGGAGGGTGTTTAATCAAGTGGGAGGGTTGCAGATTATTACCCTACTTTGTCTCCAATTCCTTACCAATAAGCCCATAATGAAAAAGGTCCAAGGACTGCCTTTCCTACCCTGCTGCAAATTGGAACCTTTAAATGAGTAATTAGAGGCCAATTTAAGCTAAATCCCAGGGGATCTCTATGCAAGGAACACAACAGGCAGACTTATGCAGGTTTCCAGGATGGTTCCTTTGTTTGAAGGCTCTCAGAGGCCTATTCAGGGACTTGTCTTCTGGCACACCTAGGAAATCTGCATCCCAGGCTCAGGTCTGTCATTTATACCTGGAAGTAGGTATTCCAGGTTCTACAGTCCTGCTGTAGAATCAGAGGAGCTGGAATGAGGCAACCTTTCCCAAGTATGGAAGGAAAAGGAAACATCTCTAACTAGTCAGGTGTGAACAGAAGTGACCAAGGAAGACAGTAGCAGAGGTGTGTTCCCTCCAACCTGGAAACAGTGCACCAACCTGTTTTAGGACCTTGGAAAGGCTGAACAGTTGAATGGTGTAATGATTTCAAGTCCCATTCTGACTTTCCCAATATTGTCATGCACAGCAAATCTTAGACTCATACACATGGGTGAAACAGACAACAATCGCAGTCATCCTTATCTTATTACCTTTTTTCACCAATGCCTCACAGTCAGTCACTTTTTCACAACACAAGGCATTTCTAACATTATTAACCCTTTGCTTTCTCTCTTTGCAGGAGAAGGAGTGTTGGGATAGTTCTATTGTCACTAGACTAATAATCCAGGGACTCAGGTAAGGGTCTGAGGACCAATGTTCAAATCTCACTATAGTAGGTGCCAATTATCACTCTACATGCTATCATAAAACAACAAAGGCAATGGATACTGTAAAGGCAATAGGCTCTGAACACATTTCGAAAGATATACTGAAAATTTGTGTTCCAGAACTTCCCATGCCACTTACCAAACTGTTACAGTACAGCCATAATTCTTCCCAGTGATGTGAAAATTTGCCAAGGTATGTGCTGCCCACAAATACTGAAAGTCCAACCCACCCTATTACCACCCTGTCCGACTATTCTTGATCATCAGTAAAGGGATGGAAGGTGTCATCAACAGTACTATCAAGTGATGGGCAATAAATGCTGGCCTAGCAAGTTGTGCCCCCATCTGGTGAATGAATAAAATAAAAAGCATCACCTACTCAGCAATAACCTGCTCACTGATGCCCACTGTGGGTTCCAGCAAGGTCATCTGGCTCCTGAGTTCATTTTAGCTTTGATTCACAGTGAACCTCGGTGGTGACTTGATATTAAAGCTTCATTTGACTGTGAGGCATCAAGGATTCTTATCAAAATTGGAGTCAATGCGTTCCTGGGGAAAAATCTTCACTGGTTGGGGGCATATCTGGCAAAAAGAAAGATGGCTATATTTTTGGAGGTAGTTTATCTCAGCTGCAGGACACCTCTGCGGGTGATTCCTCAGGGTAGGGTCCTTAGCCCAATCATTGTCAATTGCTTCAATAATGATCTTTCCTCCATTAGAAGGTCAGAAGTGGGGATGTTCGCTGATGATTGCCCATGTTTAGCACCATTTGCAACTCCTCAAATGCTGAAGCAGCCTCTGTTCAAATGTAGCAAGATCTAGACAATATCTAGTCTTAGGCTGAAAAGTTGGAAGTACATTCACACAATTGCCAGGTAATGGCCATCTCTGATAAGAGACAAAATAGCCACCATCCTTTGACTTTCAATGGCATCACCAATGCTGAAACCTCCAATTTCAAAATCCAAAGGGTTACTGTTGATCAGAACCTCAACTGGATTAGCCACGAGCAGGTCAGAGGCTGGGAATACTATAGCGAGTAACTCCTGATTCCCTACAAGCCTGTCCACCATCTATAAGACACAGGTCAGAAATGTGATGGAACACTCTCTACTTGTTGTGTTGAGTGTAGCTCTAACAATGCTCAAGAAGCTTGATACCACCCAGGATAAAACAGCCAACTTGATTAGCTCAACATCTGCCAACATTCTTTCCTCTATCACTGACCCCTAGCAACTGTCTATAAGATGCACTATAGAATTTTGCTGAGGCTCCTTAGACAGCAATTTCTAAACCCACAACCACTACCATCAAGAAGGACAAGGGCAGCAGATAAAGTGAACGCCGTGATCTCCATTTTAACTTGCAAATATATCATCACTTCTACAGTGCCATTGGGTCAAAATCCTGGAATTTTCTTTCTAACAGTATTCTGGACTGCCACCAAAAAGGCAACAGTGGCACAAGAAGGTGGCTCCCATTACCAGGGTGGTATGGTGGCTCAGTGGTTAGCACTGCAGCCTCACAGCGCCAGGGGCCCGGGTTCAATTCCAGCCTCAGGTGACTGTCTGTGTGGAATTTGCACATTCTCCCCGTGCCTGTGTGGGTTTCCTTCAGGTGTTCTGGTTTCCTCCCACAGTCCAAAGATGTGCAGGCTAGGTGGATTGGCCTTGCTAAATTGCCTGTAGTGTTCAGGGGTGTGTGAGTTATAGGGGGATGGGTCTGGGTGGGATGCTGCAAGGGGCGGTGTAGACTTGTTGGGCTGAAGGGCCTGTTTCACACTGTAGGGGATCTAATCTAAACCTCCTTGGTGATGTTCAATAAGTGCTGGCCTAGCCAGTGAAGCCCACATCCTCTGAATGTATACAAAAACTGCACAAATTTAGGAGAAAAACAGAGACTCCAGTGACTTGAACTTTGATGACTGCTAGTCCACACTGAAGATCTTACTCTGGGAGACAGCAGGCATTGAATTTTGATACAACAGACAAACATTAGCTTATGCAATTAATGGTAAGGCCTTGGGTATTGTTGTAGAATAGAGGAACATTGGGGTTTAGGTTGAAGTTTGTGTCAGCGTGGTTAAGGGGGTGTTAAACAAGCTTGTCTTTATTTTTCAGTCCTTGGAGTATAGGAGTTGGGGAGTCATGATGAGGTTGTACAGGACCCTGATGAGATCTCTTCTGGAATACTGTGCACAGTTCTTGTCACCCAGTTTTAGGAAGGATATTATTAAGCTGGGCAGGGTCCAGAAGAGATTTTCCAGTATTTTTATAGGTTTGGAAGGTTTGGGTAATAAAGAAAGGCTGGGTAGGCTGGGACATTTTTTGCTAGAGCATAGGAGGTTGAGGTGTGACCTGAAAGAAGTTTATAAGATAATGAGGTATATAGATAGGGTGAATGGTAGTTGCCTTTTCCCTAGGATAGGGGCTTTCAAGACTAGGAGGCACATTTTTAAGGCGAGAAAAGAGAGATTTTAAAAAATATGAGGGGCAAATTTTTACATGTAGTGTAGTATGTGTGTGGAATGAACTTCCTGAGGAAGTGGTGGATGTGAGTGCAATTACAACATTTAAAAGGCATTTAGATAAGTACACGAATAGGAAAGGCTTGGAAAGATATGGGCCAGGAGCAGGCAGGTGGGATTAGTTAGTTAGGGATTATGTTTGGTATGGACTAGTTGAACCAAAGGGTCTGTTTCCATGCTGTATGACGCTATGATCCTATAACATTATATCAAATACTTTGAAACCTGAACTTCCTGAAAGCAGGACCTCAAGGGTAGTTATCTCTGGATAAAGTGCTGTGTGCCAGTAAGACGTGGAATAGGAGGATAGGGCTGTTAAATGTATGGCTGGGGAGCTGGTGCAGGGGGGCAGGGATTCAGATGTTTGGTCATTGGGATCTCTTCAAGTGCGGAGGTGACTGGTACAAGAGGGATGGCTTACACCTGAACTGAAGGGGGCCAATATCCTGGAAGGGATAGTTGTTAGAGCTACTTGGAAGGCTATATAAACTATTTTAGCAATGAGGTGTGACCCAAAACAGTAGTGTGACAAAAAGCGAAAGCTGAAGCTAGTACAAAAGTTAAAGACAGCAAGTTAAATAGGCAAGGAAAACAAGAAAATGTCATGGAATGAGGGAAGACTGATGAATTAAACTGCACTGATTTCAATGCAAGAGGCTCAACAGGTTAGGCAGATGAACTCAGGGCATGGGTGGGTACATGGGGCTGAGATATCATAGCTATTGCAGAAACATGGCTGAGTGAGGGGACAGGACTGACAGCTCCACATTTCAGATATAGATGACTGTGTTAGTGGGGTGGGGGTGGGGGGGTGGGGGAGAGACATTCGGCCCAGTGACCATAGTTCTATTTGCTTTAAAATAGTTATAGAAAAGGATAACAAGTTAAAGTTCTAAATTGAGGCTAGGCCAATTTTGATTGTATTAGGTAGGGACTTTCAAACGTTGACTTGACGAGGCTGTTTGCAGGTAAAGGGGTATCTGACAACTGGGAGGTTTTCAAAGGTGAGATAGCAAGGGTTCAGGGCCAACATGCTCCTGTTAGTGTGAAAGCAAGTCTGGCGGGAGTAGGAAACTCTGGATGATCTGAGATATTGAGGCTCTGGTCAAGAAAATGGAGGCATATTTGAGGTATTGGTATGAGATAGTTTTGTTAGATAAGGTAAAGGAGATTACCAAGTGATTCGAAAAGAACATTAAGGATGAACAAGTAACTAGGGAGAGAATAGGACCCCTTAATGATCAGCAAGCTCATCTATTTGTGGAGCACAGGAGATGGGTAAGATCCTCAATAAATATTTCTTGTCGGTATTTGAGAAAGACATGGAAGCTAGAGAACGTAAGGAAATAAATAGTGAGGTCTTGAAAAGAGTCTGCATTGCAGAAGAGGAGGAGCTGGAGGTCTTAAAACACATAAAAGTAGATAAATCCCTGGGACCTGAACAAGTGTATCCCAGGAGATTGTGGGAAGCTAGGAGAGAAATTGTGGGACCCCCGCAGCAGAAATATTGATATCATTGACAGTCAGAGGTAAGCCAGGGAACTACAGACCGGTAAACCCAACATCAGTGGTGGGTAAATTGCTGGAGGGGATTCTGAGAGACAGGATCTACAAACATTGGAAAGACAAGTGTTGATTAGGAATAGTCAGCATGGCATTGTACGTGGAAAATTCTGTCTCACAAACTTGATAGAATTTTTTGAAGAGATGACCAAGATGTTAGATGAGGGCAGCACAGTAGATGTAGTCTCCATGGACTTTAGCAAGGCCTTTGACAAGATGCCACTGGCAGACTGGTTACTAAAGTTAGATCATATGGGATCCAAGGAACACCTAACCAAGTAGATTCAAAATTGGTTTGATGATAGGAGACAGAGGGTGGTAGTAGAACGTTCTTTTTCAGAACAAAGGCCTGTGACCAGTGATGTGCCATTATGATCAATGCTTGAGTCCACTATCGTTCATCATTTATATAAAATGAGAATATAGGAAACATGGTTTGTAAGTTTGTAGATGACACCAAAATTGGTGGTAAAGTGGACAGTGAAGAAGGTTATCTAAGAGTACGATAGGATTTTGACCAACTTCAATGCAATGGGCCTGACAGATAAGGGAGTGGAACTCAGAACATGATTGGGAACATGGGACTGGGATATTATAGCTACTAGAGAAAGATGGCAGGACTGGCAGCTAATGTCCCAGGCTATGGATTCTATAGGAAAGCTAGAAAAGCAAGTAAGAAAGGAGAGGAAGTGATGTCTTTATTAGGGATAACATTACAGATGTACTTAGGCTGAATATTCTTAGGATTACATCCAGTGAAGTTATTTGGGTGGAACTAAGAAATAAGGAGGGGACAATCACCTTTTTTGAGGTTGTACTATAAGCCCTCCAATAGCCAGTGGGAAATTAAGAAGCAAACTTGTAAGGAGATCTCAGCTATCACTAAGTATTATAGGGCTGTGATGGTACGGTATTTTAACTTTCCAATCATAGACTGGAACTGCCATAGTATTGAGGACACAGATGGAGAAGAATTTGTTAATTGTGTGCAAGAAAATTTACTTATTTAGTACTTACTAAAACTTGACCTTCTCTTGAGAAATAAGACAGGACAAGTGGCTGAAGTGTCAGTGGGGAAGTAATTTGGGACCGGTGATCATAATTCTATTAGTTTTAAAATAGTTATGGGCCTGATCTAAAATTTAAAGTGCTAAATTGGAGTAAAGCCAATTTTGACAGTATTAGGCAAGCGCTTTCAAAAGCTGATTGGGAGAGGCTATTTGCATTTAAGGGGCAGTTGAAAAGTGGGAGCCCTTCAAAAATGAGATAACGAGAGTCTAGAGGCAGTATGTTCCTATTAGTATGAAGGGCAAAGCTGGTAGGTGTAGGGGATGCTGGATAGCTAGAAAAATTGATGTTCTGAGCAAGAAAAAGAATGAAGCATATGGCAGGTTTAGACAGCTGGGATCGGGCAAATCCCTCGGAGTTTACGAACAGTCAGAGTATACTCAAGAGGGAAATCAGGAGGGCAAAAGAGGGACATGAGACAGCTATGTCATATAGGGTTAAGGTAAAGGGGAATCCAAAGAGATTTTCTACAAGTATATTAAGGGCAAATGAGTAACTAGGAAGAAAATAGAGCCCCTTATTGATCAGCAAAGTCATCTTTTTGTGGAGCCACAGTGGGTGGGTAAGGTCCTAAATAAATATTTTCTGTCAGTATTTACTGTGGAGAAAGGCATGGAAGCCAAAGAATGTGACAAAGTAAATAGTGGTATCTTGAAAAGAGTCCACATTAGAGAGGTGGAGGAGCTGGAGGTCTTAAAATGCATAAAGCTAGATAAATCTCTGTGACTTGATCAAGTGTATCCCAGGACATTGTGGGAAGTTAGGGAAGAAATTGTGGGGCCTCCAGCAGAAATATTGATATCATTGACAGATAGACATGAGATACTGGAAGACTGGAGGGTGTCTAATGTTGTGCCATTATTTAAGAAAGACTGCAATGATATGCCGGGGAACTACAGACTGGTAAGGCTAACATCAGTGGTGGGTAAGTTGTTGGAGGAGATATGGAGAGATAGGATCCAAAAGCATTGGAAAGACAGTGACTGTTAAGGATAGTCAGACCAGCTTTCCTCATGGGAGATTGTGTCTCACAAATATGATGGAGTTTTTTTGAAGAAATGACGAAGAACATTAATGAAGGCAAAGCAGTAGATGCTGTCAGTATGAACTTTAGCAAGGCATTTGACAAGGTTACACACAGTAGACTGGTTAACAAGGTCAGATCATATGAATCCAGGGAGGGCTAGCCATTTGGATACGAAATAGCCTTGAAAGTAGGAAAGAGAAGAAGATAGTGGAGGTGGCCTGTGACCAGTGGTGGGTAACAAGGATTGGGGCTGGTTCTATGGCTTTTTGTCATGTATACAAATGATTTGGATGTGAATATAGGATGAATGGTTAGTAAGTTTGCAGATTCCACCAAAACTGGTGATGCAATGGACGAACAAGGTTATCTCAGACTACAACAAGACCTTGATCAGATGGCCGAAGAACTGAGGAGTGGCAGATGGAGTATAATTTAGATAAATGTGAGGTATTGCATTTTGGTAAGGCAAATCAGGGCAGGACTTACATAATTATTATAGGGTCATGGGGAGCATTGCCAAATAAATAGACATTAGGATGCAGGTTCATAGTTCCTTGAAGCTGGAGTCACAAATAGACAGGGTAGTGAAGAAGGCATTTGGTAAACTTGCCTTTATTGGTCAGTGCATCGAGTTTAGGACTTGGAATGTCATGTTGTGGCTATACAGGACATTGGTTACGGCCACTTTTGAATGCGGCGTTCAATTCTGGTTTCCCTGCTGTAGGAAAGATTTTATTTAACTTGAGAGGGAGCAGATAAGATTTCTAAATATATTGCTGGTTTTGGAAGGTTTGAGCTATAGGGACAGGGTGAATAGACTGGGGCTATTTTCCATGCAGCATCCAAGTTTGAGTGGAGACTGTGTAGAGGATTATAAAATCATGAGGGGCATGGATAGGGTGAATAGCCAAGGTCTTTCTCCAAGGGTAGGGAAGTCCAAAACTATAGATTTAAAGTGAGATCGAAAAGATGATAAAAGGGGCAAAGGGGCAACTTTTTCACACAGAGGGTGGTGAATGTATGGAATGAGCTGTTAGTGGAACTGGCAGAGGCTGGCAAAATTATGACATTTAAAAGGCATCTGGCTGGGTAAATGAATAAGAAGGGTTTAGAGGGTTGTGGACCAAATGTTGGTAAACAGGACTAAATTAATTTAGGATAGCTAGTCAGCATGGATGAGTTGGACCAAAGGGTCTGTTCCTGAGGTGTACAACTCTATGACACTATGATTCCATAACAGTGGGCCTAAGAATGGCAGATTGAGTGTAATTCAGATAAATGTGAGGTGTTGCATTTTGGTAAGACATTATCATTGCTGGTCTCTCTCAGTCATGGATGACTGCCTTCCACTCTCTACGTCAGTCGTAGTACAGCCTGATGCAGCTTCCACCGACTCTGCTACACTTTGAACAGAGGGTGGCCATGGGAAAAGCTGGGTGAGTCATTAGTGAGGCAGGACACCCTTCATGCTGCCTTCACCTGCCTTTTTGCTTTTTCTTGACAGCAAGACCAGAGGTGCTCGACACCTTGCCGGATGCTCCTTCCCCCACTTTGGATGGTTTTGGGCCAGCGATTCTCAGATATAGTCAGTACAATACCAAAGTTGCTGGAAAAGCTCAGCAAGTCTGGCAGCATCTGTGAAGGCAGACACAGAGTTAACGTTTTGGGTCCGGTGACCGTTCCTCAGAACAAGGATGGTCAGTGCCTTGATGCTGGAGTTGTTGGCCTAGTCGAGGATGCTGGTGTTGGTTGATCTGTCCTCCCAGCAGATTCACAGGATCTTGCACAGGCAACATTGTACTTTGAAATGTCTGCTGTAGATAGCCCATGTCTCGGAGCCATATAAGAGGGCAAGAACCACTGCAGCTCCGTAAACAATGGGCTTTGTGTCAGATGTGACGTTGTTTTCCTTGAACACCCTTTTCCGCAGGTGGTCAAAAGCTGCGCTAACACACTGGAGGCAGTACTGGACCTCTTTTTCACTAACTGCTTTGGTCAACAGTTCTCTAATGTCTCCCCATGGGCCTTGATGATCTAGGGTTTGTTCCACAATGCCAGGCCAGGTTGGTGGAGGATCTTCGTCTTGCAAGTTATCAGGTTGAGACCCATGCTCTCGTATGTCTCTGTAAAGGGGCTGACAATGGTCTGGCGCTTGTCCTCCGAGTTTATACATACATAAGCATCATTCACGTACTACAGCTTGATGTCACTGATTAGGGTGGATTTGATTTTGGTTCGAAGGGGGCAGAGGTTGAATAATTTCCCATTGGTTCTGTAAATTAACTCCATTCCAGCAGGGAGCTTGTTAGCGGTGAGCTGAAGCATTGCTGCTTGGCAGATCAAGAAAACTGTTGGGGTGATGACACAACCCTGATTGACACTGGTCCCAATGGAAATAGGTCATGGTGGAGCCATTTGTCTTTCCCATGATTTCCATGTCATTGTGGAGCAGGCAAAGAATGGTGACATGGTACAGCCAATGTGGAGAGGGACTCTTTATAATGCTTCCAAGTTGACAGTGTTAAAGGCTTTTGTAAGGTCAAAGAAGGTAATGTACAGGAGTAGGTTCTTTTCTCTATATTTTTCCTGCAGCTGTCATGCATTGAAAATTATGCTTGCTGGGCACCTTTGTGGCCAGAAACCACACTGCAATTCCAGGAGAACTGCCTCAGGTATAGGCAGGAGATGGTTGAAGAGGACTTTGGCGATGGCTTTTCCGATGGTCGACAGGAGGGAGATTCCCTGTAGTTACACAGTCAGGCTTGTTCCCAGTTTTGAAAATGCTCATGACTGTGACATCTCAGAGTTCTCCTTGGATGCTTTTCTCCCTCCAGTTAAGGCAGACAAGGGCTGCAGCAGGAGCTCTTTGCCTCCATGCTTCAATGTCTCAGTGGGGATGTCGTCTGCTCCTACAGCTTTGTTGTTCTTAAGCTGGCAGATGGCTTTGTTTAATTCATGCAGGGCTCAGGTGTTGCTGAGTTCGTGTTGTGTAGCATGTTGTGAGATGTGTTCAAGAGTGCTCGGACCAGTCATAGAGCCCTAGTTGAGGAGGTCTCTGAACTGCTTCCCCCATTGTTGTCTGATGGCTTCTTTGTCTTTGATAAGAGTCATTCCATTTTTGACCGGCAATGGGGCATGGCCTTGGGTGTTTGGTCTGTTAGTGGTCTTGACAGCACAGAAGAAATTTTGCATATCATAGTTGTTGGCCATTTGTTGGGCTTCCAGTGCTTTTTCCACCATACACTTATTCTTTACATTGCGGGTTATTTGTTGCACCTGGGTCTTTAGTCACCTGCCTTTTCTCTTTCACGTGCAGATGTTGCTTTACATTCAGAAATGCCAAGCACTTCCAGCTTATCAGTTCTTGGATCTCCTGATCATTCATTCATCCTGATCAGTCTTGGTGTTTCCTGGTGAGTGACCAATCAAGTTTTTGGAGGCATCGCTGATGGAAGTCTTGAGGTTGGACCAGAGGCTGTTGGAATCCTGCGACTTGTTTTTACTGAGGGTCGCTAGATTTGTGGAGAGGAGCTGGTTGTATGTCATTATCTTTTCCAGGTCATTGAGCGCTTCAATGTTGAACAACTTACAACACTGTTTCTGTTATCTCCACGTCGTGGGGTTATATTTATGTTGCTCCTGGCTTGGTTTAGGTGATGGTTCATCTTGCAGTTGCTGGCTCTTGTCATGGCCTAGGTGATTTTGATTCCTTTCCGATCCCTTGCTCTGACAGGCACCAGTGTTTGGAGCATGGGTGCTGCCACATTGTCTTGTATTTATCCACTTGGTGGAACAGTGCATTGGTGATGAGGAGATTGCATTCATATCTAGTCAGGAGAAGAGTACCATTGGAGTTTTTCTTCCCTACTCCCTCTTTCCTGATTATATTGGTAAGACAAACCAGGTCAGGACCCACATGGCAGGACCCAAGGAGTGTTATCAAACAGAGAGATCTAGGGGGTCCAGTTCCTTGAAAGTAGTGTCAAATGTAGATGGAGTTGTGAATAAGACATTTGGCATGCTTGCCTTCTTCAATCAGGGCATTGAGTACAGGGGTTGGCACATCATGTTACAATTTTACAAGATTTTGGTAAGGCCACATTTGGAATAATGCTTACATTTCTGCTTGCCCTACTAAAGGAAAGATTCTATTAAATTGGAAAGAGTGTAAAAATATTTTGAATGATGTTACCGAGACTGGAAAATGAGTTATAAGGAGAAGTTGGATAGGCTGGGTCTTTTTTTCCAGGTTGAGATTTTTAAAATCATGAGGGGCATAGACAAAGTGAATAGCAAAGGTCTTTTCCTCAGGGTAGTGACGAACAAAACTAGAGAGCATAGGCTTAAGGTGAGAGGGGAAAGAATCAAAAGGGAGTGAGCTGCCAGAGGAAATGTAGAGGTGGTTATAATTAACAAACTTAAAAGACATTTGGACAGGTACATGGACAGAAAATATTTAGAGGGATGTGGGCCAAATGCTGGCAGATGGGACTAATTTATTATAAGAAACCCGGTTGGCACAGACAAGTTGGGCCGAAAAGCCTGTTTCTGCACTGCGTATCTCTATGACTCCAAGTTGCTTTAGCTGATCCTAGCGTCTGTGTTGTTTCTTCTCTTGTTGTTCATCAGTGAATTGTTTCAATTGCTTCCATGCCATAGTGAAGGCTGGCATCACGGAAATACTACTGATAGTGAGTGAAGTGCAAGATGAGTGAACTGACTTCCATAAAGTTGGCAATCACCTGTCAAATACAGAAAGCATGCTATGGGAAAGAGTGCCGTGATCATCAACCTCTCACCTGCCACGGTTGGAGCTTAAAGCCTTCCATGCCTGTCAGTTTCACTGGAGACTGTTCTCCATTGTGCTCTCAATTCCTGGTAAAATAATTCCATACAATTCAGAACATAGCTCAACTGTATGTTAAAGAGAAAATGGTTTTGATAAAATATCAGTGAATTAACTATTAAAATACTTTAATTGTTTAACTAATGGTTCCAGTGTGTTCTACATTCAGCTGCAAATTGTGGAGTGAAATCTTGAAGCAGATGGGATGATATCTGGATGCAACATTACTTTTAGAGGATTTAACTGCCAGAAGCCCCCTCCCATTACCTGGGAGAATTCATCCCTGGTGTATTCTTCAACCTCAACTACCATTGGCACCACCACCCAGTAGAAAATTTTAATGGCATAATGGGCAAATTACAGGAGAAAGAGTGGATGACAAAATCTTTATGAAACTTAACATGGATGCTCAGGATGCTTAATACACGCATTGGCCTCCCGTATTTCGCTTGCATCTTCTGTTTATATCATGATTTCAATCATTCATACTGGTTCCTTTTTACCTCTATACCAGAATGCTTTTCAATAAGTTTGTTACTTCATTGATTATTAAGTTTAAGTTTATGTTTATGAGCTTCAGAGCATTTCATTTCTTGAGTGTTGTTTATTTGCAATCCAAAATCTGCATTTCCTCTTGAAACAGCATTCATTGAAGCAAAACTCAAAAGGAAATTGCAGTTAAAAATAATTCACATTAGTTAATTTCTCCTTCCCATGGTCCTTTTTACATATTATTTAAATGTTAGGGAAGGGGAGATGAAACACACAACATGCTCAGTTCATGTTGCAGATGTTCCGTTTATGGAAGTTAAGGGGGAGGCTTCCTTCCTTTAAAGAACAATGCTCACCTGTTGTTGTTTACATAAAATTATCTACTTTAACAGCCTGTTTTCACACGAGACTTGTGAAATAATTAAAGAAACAAAGAATGACTTGCGTTTGCAAAGTACTTTCATGACCTCAGGACATCCCATAGTACTTTACAGATATAGCATACTTTTAATGTACAGAGACCGTTGCAATGTACAAATAGCGCATTCGAAAATACTTAACAAACTGTATGAAAATACATTCAGGAACAATTATATGTACATAAAATGGCGAATTTAAACTGCCAGTAGATGGAGTTCTACACCTCTGCAATACCCTAAGAGCCAGCTACTGATGAAATATTTGGATTATATGATTCAAACTGTAGCATTGTATTACCTCAGGATTCTGGATAGATGTGTCACTAATTCAGATTTAATGCTTCTTGTGATCAATTTAATTGATCTGGCTGTTCTCATCTTGCCACTTGGTTTGAGCCATCCAAGCAGCACAATTGTTCTTTACTCATTCAGCACTTAACCCCAATAAATTCTTTATGAAATCAGTGCACAGCAGCCTTATGATTTCAGATTACATACAAACAGCACTCTAAAAATGCGCTGAAGCTTGTAAACAGGAGTTAAGCTTGTATCATAAAATAGTTATTAAAATTTTCCTTTAAGAATCACTTCCCAAGTCTAGAGTTCTGATTTGCAATCAGCTATTTTCTGATTTTTAAGTTGTTTGAATCACTCATGGATCCCTGGTTTTAGACATTGGACTTATTTCGGGTATGTGAAATGAAGAAGGCAATAGGCAGGTGTTTTCAGGGTAAAAAAATTTCTGCATTTATTTAAAATACAAAAGTTAAGTATGATACAAGAAATAAAGTTAAATGCAATAAACAGGGAAATTGGCTCAATTAGTTATAAAGAGTATAGTAATACTATTAAATGCACTATTAGCTAGATTAACCGCTATGCGAGCCAAAAAACCAACAGTTTTCATTTCAGAAACTTTAATCAGGCTTCCTACCCTTGAAGTCCCAATGCACTGTCACCACCCACCTTCCCCTCCCCTCCAGCTAGGTCAGAACTTTGGGGTCTTGGGAGTTTCAGCTCACCACTGAGGAAAACACAATTCTGAAGTACGCTCAGTTGCTGAGGTTCTTGATGTCGGTTCTCTTGGTTCAGAACAGTCCTGTGTTTGGTAGCTTTGGTTGGCTTCCCCTCCTCGGAAGCCTTTTCCTCAGAAGAGGCTCTTGGTTTGACTTCCCTGTTCTTGGTTCTTGGTTTGGCCTCTTGTGGTTCTTGATTCCGAAGTTGCTTTTTGGGAGTGGAAGCCTATAGGAAAGCTATTTATGCAGAAGCTTGTTGTTGAAAAAGGCTCCGTGAGGTGAGATCAGGGCTAGCAGTTATACTGAGTATGTGTTAAGAGTACGTGTGAATGGATTCTGACTGAAGTTGAATGTCTGGTATCTCTGTAGGCCCCATACTGTCTGTACTTGTGGCCCAGGGTGTAGATATCTTGTGCTAGATTTCCTCCAGCTGTGCTCATCCAGCTCCGCAGTGTTATCTCTGATTCCGGCATCGGCAGTTTTTGCTTTCTTTGGGCTGGAGTCTGTTAGTTTTGATTGATTGTCCTTTTAGAGAGGAGGTGTAAATTGAAATTCCAGGCTGAACAATGGTCCCAAACAGAAATCCCCATTCTGCTGGCTCTGTTGTGTGTTTGTTGCAGATTCAGTCCAGGGTTCTTCCCTGTATTTTAAATATTGTAAAAGTCCAGCATCTTGTCCAGTATTTTAGATGATGGGGATTTTGCTCGATCCTTCTACACAAGCATAGAGTTGCTTATTTTTTCTTTATCTGATCTTACATTCTACCATGCACCATAATCAACCAATTAATGAGAAGAATCAATCTCTGAAAGTCATAGTTTTAAGATCGTGATTTCTTTCAAATAATTGAATAATTAAAATCCAAAGTGCACAATACATCATTACAGTTCTCTCATGTTGTTTTACCGAAGTTTACTTTGATCTAGTCGCACTGTGCTGAATTAGCATTTTGGCAATCGGCAAACGAATAAAAAATGAGTTAAATAAGGACAATTGGCCATTAACATCCCATGGACACCTGATAACAGTATTAAGATGCTAACCTTGGTTCAGTGGTTGTATTCTCATCTTTGGGGTAAAAAAGTAATGAGTTTAAGATTGCCAATTTGATGTGGTACAGTGTGGTATCACTCTGAATTGTCACATTAAACTAAGACTATCGTTGACTGGGTGCTGGTTGTGTTGAATTTTTTGAAGTGGTTTTCACCCTGAGGCCTAGCAAGTTTTCTCATATCTTACAAAACTCACTGCATTAACTATCTTTCCCACCCAGTTGTATCTCCCATGCCCAATTATGTCCTCATCCTACCATCCACTGTTCCCAGAACAATTCAACACTCAGTGGATGTCTGCCGAAAGGCAAATTTGACCCATCCCAATTCCATCTTTGTAAGACAATTGTTCACCTGGATAGGTGTTGGCAGACTGGCATTGCCCTTCTCTGACCACATCACGGCATAGTAACCCAAAACCATGCTGTTCATGTCATACACCAGCATGGCTGACATTCCCTCACACATACAACTGCATTCTCTCACCTTGGTCATTGTTTAATCACTGGGGCACATACTTTACCTGTCTGTAGCTACATGCCATCTGAACATCTTCTTTAAGTCACTGTCTTTCTGTCCTGAATGATCACTGGACAAGCACGACTTATCACTGTCCAGTAGGGCAACATCACATCAGGCAAGCAATCAGAAAATTCCAAACATGAGCTTTTATTCACAGAAAGCAAGGAGAACACAAACAAAGCCAAAAGAGGCTGAAGTGCACTGCATAATTCAAATTAGATTCTGTCATGATGACCAATGAAATTTACAGTTCACAACTGTGTACTGCATACTGCTGTCATCTACTGGAATTGGGTATCAATGAGGTTCTGTCTAGCTTGTGGTGTTCAACACAGCTCAGCTCTCTCATGGACAGTTCCTCAATGCCAGGTTCCGCCTCATTAATATCCTAGACCTGCTCATTGGAACAATGCTCACTTTCCCTAAATTCTTCACATCCATCATTGCCTGCTCCATTTGTACAGAACATAACACACTAGGATGATTAAGCATACTCTGTCTGGAGAATAGTGGAGTGCTCCCTCTACTGGTCCAAGTTGCAGAGCCATTTTCCACAGCTATTTTGTCTATTTCACCATGGGCCTGGATTAGGCATGTTCAGAGTTAGATTGCCACTCGGCGTCAGTCAGGTAGCTGCACAACGATGTCATCAGCCATGGTTGCAATGGGTATACCTTGCCTGTCCAGTAACCAGCCATTCTTAGGCTCCTACACCCTCAAACATACTATGTACATGAGAGTGCACCATGATATCGCAGTTATAGCAGCTAACAGGATAGTGGGCACACACATCCAGTCAGTCACCTGGACATTAATGGGGGAATGAAACACCTTTCTGTTGATGGATTCTGTGGCATTGTGATACCGCTCTCTCAATATCACATATATAGTCAGTGGCACTCTACACCTGTGGGAAGCCAACTTTCTTCCTGAATCCTCCTGCCCAGCTGTACGTCTGACCTTGTCATCAGGGAAATGAACTAGTGTGGTCTTGCATTAGTCACTGTCCTAATGCATTTGAGGGGGCTCGACTGAGAGATTCCACACAGGTCATCCTTCGCTCCCCTGAAGAAGGCAGTCAGATAGAAGTTCAAAGCAACTGTTACTTTCAAGACACAGAAGAGGATGGCCTCCGACTCCAGCAGCTTTCAGATCCCTCTCCAACATCTGGCAATGTTTTATCACAGTTTCCTAGGACATACGGAGCCTGCATCAGCACTTTGTCCTTAGAGTTGGGGTTGAAAATCTCTGGTCTTGCTTGGATCCCATGCATCCTGAGGGCCCCTGCAGCACCGAATGCTCCATGAGCTGGATGATCTTCATTCTCTTCCGGGGACTTGCTGCTGCTCCTGGGCTTGCTGCTTCCTTCACCTTCTTTGGAAGGCAGCCACAATAAGCATCATGTTATCAGCGGCAAGATCCATGACTCTCAGTGGAAATGACCTAAAATAGGAGCAGAAGGAGCAAAAGTGTTTCTTAGATTTAAGAATACACATCTGTAGCAAACTTAGTGATGGGGGACAAGCACACTTCTCTATACAGTGCCATGCTGTATCTTGATGAAGGGCATGTCTCCAACATCCATCCACTTTCAGGCTAAGTCCGTGCCATAATTTTGTGAAGGTTTGAGGCTGATTGAGTGATTACCCAATGTCATTGATATAGAAATGCCTGTTGTACTCAAACACTGTACCTACCCCAGACCCACATCAAATACTCAAATTCTCACTTTATTTATTTTGGACCATTGTTACACCTACATAATGAGATGATGAAGCCATATTGTGTGGCTCAAGCATGATATTTGCAAGTGTAAAAAAGGTAATAACTTTTGCTAGAAGGAACAAGACCAGAGAGTGACAGAATTTTATCACTTCCTAATTAGTTGTTAGGATTTGATTACAAGATAATTTGGAGTCTTGTTGTCATCAGAAGATGGTATTAGCTATTTATTCTTATAGGTTCTCCTTCAATTTACAGATTCACAATGCAATTGTATAATAAATATAGAGGTGAAAAATTCACTCACCATTTCACCCATTCTTGGTAATGTCATTGAAAATTGGACTGAAACTCAGATATGTTAATGCACTCAGCTTTTAAGTTCACACCAACCACAAAAGACTCCAAAATGGCACCAGTGTAGGATTACTCAGCCAGAGCTCATCTGCTTCAGTGTTTCTTTTCTTTCTTTTTCTTTTCTCACGTTTTAATTTTCCTTTGTTCTTCTTACTCCCTGTCCTTGAGCCTCAAGATGAAGCCAGTGAGACTCTTGGACTCAAGGTGATTTCACAGCAAATGCCCAGCGCTCCCAGTCTCGAGAGTCTTGAGGTAAATCTTGATGCAATCTGGAGGCTGGGTGCTGGCACAGATTACATTGGAAGGACTGCCATTCTGAACTTTTAATTCTTTATTTTCTAATTTTTTTCTAAGAATTTGTACTTAAGAATCTGTACCTAGTTACATTTGTACCTAAGATGGTGCCATAAGCAGCGACTTGTAAACTTTTCATTGTACTCATGTGAGTATGTGAAATAAAGCTAGATTACACAGTGTGGAGCTGGAGGAACACACCAGGCCAGGCTGCATCAGAGGAGCAGAAAAGTTGACATTTCAAGTCAGGACTCTTCTTCAGAAATAGGGGAGAGCAATGTGGGCTCTGAAATAAATAGAGAGAGCGGGGTGGGGCTGGGGAAGGTAAGTGGGATGGTGATAGGTGAGTGCAGGTAGGCAGTGATGGGGATTGGTCAGTGAGATGGGAGGAGCGGATTGGTGGGAGAGAAGACGGACAGGTCAAGGAGGCGGGGATGGTTGGTCATGGGATGAGGCTGGGAGTGGGGAGATTTTGAAGCTAGTAAATCCACATTGAGACCATTGGGTTGTAGACTCCAAGGCGGAATATGAGGTGCCTCTCCTTCAATTTCCAGGCAGCATCATTGTGACACTGGAAGAGTGGACATGTCATCCAGGGAGTGGGAGGTGGAGTTAAAGCTAATTCTAATTCTACACCCCACCCCACACCACATAAAATTTAATTTGATTTACTGTTGTCATATGTGTCTATGTATAGTGAAAAGTTTTGATTTGTAACATAACGGGAAGGGGCATGGCAAATGGCAAAGACTCCCATGCTGGAAGGTATTTTATCCTTTAAATATTCAGCTTTATTTCAACCTTGAATCCATTAATTGACTAATTCTATGATATTCAAGGCACTTTCACTTCATTTGTATTTTTCTGATTGGGTTTCTTTATTTCTAATGGCCAGGATATGTAGAAAAGATCGATTTTGTTCTTCACTGCAGTTACAGAACACAGGAATTCGTTGATCACAACTTAAAGAATGAATATTATTTACTTAGGAATGGCAGGGGATAAAACACCCAGTACATGTGTTCACCCATTATCCCCTAGAAAGTCAACACTTCGTTGTCAACTAATACCAGATTATTTCCACAGAAGTGGATCTTTTTCTTGACAGGTATTTGAGAAAGAGATATCCTCACATTTTTGCTGTCCTGGCATCTATTCAATCTGGTTGATGGACTCTGGTGACTTTTTTCAGAGGATGAAGAGAGCTAATTGGTAAGATGCATGATGAATGTTTGGAAAAAACTTACAGAATCTTGATATTCTGCTGGATCTAGTTGCTAATTCTCAATGGCTAACAGCTTTGTTATTCCAGCTTTGGCTTTCATACACAAAAAGCTGCATTTGATAAAAGTTTAAATAACACCTTAGACTGACATGGTGCAAACTAATCAGAATTCTAGTTTTGCAAAGAGCACATAACCACACTTTGACACTGACTTAATTGCAAATGCAAAATTTGCACCTCAGCAAACTGAGACATGTAAATGACAAGCAGGACTGAACACCAACACTTCCCTGGTGACACACTGACGATGTTACCTAGCAGGGTGACGAGATGTCTGCAATCAAACACATCAGCTCGGCAAGCTGTCTGCACATGTCTGCAATCTCATCCATGACCTGACCTACAAACCTTCTCAAAAACTTTAAATATAAATGGGGACTACACCTTTAAAATAATGATATGCAGATTTTTGCACTATTTGAAATAAGTCAATTGGGTAAAATGTTCAAGGGATATTGCCTAGAACAAGTAATGGGAAATCAATAATTAGCACAAAAACGGAAATTGCCAGAGAAACACAGCAGGTCTGACAGTATCTGCAGAGATAAAGCAGAGTTAATGCTTTGGATCCAGCGACGCTTCTTTAGAACTGTGAAGACAACTAGTTTACATTTTGTTTTCACATATTTCATTTCCTTCTTTACAGGCAGGATTACTTGATATATTTAACTCATTTGTTTTCAGTCCTTTATACCAAAGGTTGATTTAATCATGCTACTAATCCAATAGAGGGGCCTATCAACATATCAGAAAATAACACACCAACCTTGCAAAATAAGACATTAATGTTCAACTGAAAATGCAACATATCATGGCTGTGACACTGCAAATACTTCTTTGTGAACATGGCATGTTTGCATATTTGCATGAGAATTATATCATTCCTTAAATGCCATATCTGTCCTGAGTTGCTGTTGCTTTGACATTGCTGTTAAAGTCTTCCAGGCCTTCTGCTGGGTTCCCACTATTGTAAGTTCTTTGCAGTTATTCTTCACAGCATTTCACATTTCCAATGTAATCAAAATTCACTGAAACAATGTTGTGGAAATCTGAAGCACTAGAACCTTCTGGAGAAAGATCCCGACCTGAAACGTCAACTTTCCTACTCCTCTGATGCTGCCTGGGCTGCGGTGTTCCTCCAGCTCCAGCTCCACACTGGAATTAAGGATGTGATATCATTTACACCTATAAGCTGTTTGTAAAGTTTTCAAGAATCATTCCATCACAATGAGTGGAAAGATTATAAGACTTTCTCGACAACAATTGTTAGTCCAGACCAGATGGATCTGTTAGCTAACAGGGAGCAGAGAGTAATAATAAATGAATAAATTTCTGGCTGGCAGGATGTAATGACTGATGTGCCACAGCAATCAGTCTTGGGGCCACAGCTTTTTGCAATTCATAGAAGTGATTTGCATGAAGGGACTGAAGGCATTTTTCTAGGGGCAAGTTCAGGGTCATAATTCTTGTTGAAGATTTGTTAGCAGCCACTGAGTTGCCTGATTGCAAGAATTGGCTGACTTTTCTATGTCAATATGGATACTGATTTCCCACCAGGAAACTCTGCTGAAAACAAGAATATGTTGGCCTGGATTGTAGTCATTAAAATACTTCTGTGTATAAATTGCTTCAATGTTTCATTGGAATTTAGCTGGATATAAAGAACTTTAATACGTTCTAAGGCTGTGAAAGGTGCTACATTAATACTTTTTAAAAAATTGAAATGAATGGTGTTCCTCTCATATATTTAAGGAATGCATTCACTGGAAGGGATCAAAATATAGACAGAATTTTAATTGGAAATCATACGTAAGAAATAATTTTATTTATCAAAACAGGATAATTAAAGAAAATACGCTCATTTATAGTTTGAAAAATATGTGCAGTTTATTAGAGTCACTGTCAAAAACAAAAATTGTTGGACAAACTCAGCAGGTCTGATAACATCTTTGGAAAGAAAATAGAGTTATCGTTTTGAGTCCAGTGATCCTTCTACAGAACCAGTTCTGTTAAGAAGTGTCACTGAACTTGAAACATTAACTCTGCTTTCTTTCCACAAAAGCTGTTAGACTTACAGAGTTTCTCCAACAATTTATGTTTTTGTTTCAGATTTGAGCACCTGCAGCTCTTTGTTTTATTGTTAGAGTAGCATGGGTTGTGGTAGTTAATGAAGAATGAGATGTGTAACTTGAACCATTTAGAGAGACAATTAATGTATTAGCATTCTAAATGTGATAAATTGGGCTCATTTTCCATCAGCTTGAACCTGTGAATTAAGTGCATGCGACATAAAACTGTACATGTGAAATCAAATGTATTGTGCTACAAGAGTCCTAAAATACCATTCTTATTACATCCATAAAGGTACAATACATGCAGGAAAAGAACCGAAGACATTTTGGATTTCAAACTAAGACTTTCAACAGCATCCAAAGTGTAGGAAATAATCAGGAGTGCAGTGATATTTATGATATGGTAAAATAAACAAGAGATGTTGGTGCTAGCTCCGGAGGATTACTGACACTTGACTCTTGTGATGGAAAATATCATGGCTTTTGCAGGTAATTTTCTCATGTATTTCCCAATAGCAAGGGATCTTGTTATGGTTAGGTGGTGAAGATGAAGGATGACAAAATCCCTGAAATTTTCCCTGCTTCAGGATATTCTATTTTAGGACTCTTGTAGCACAGTGGAAGTGCCCCTAACTCTGGACTAGAAGGTTTGGATTCAAGTTCCACCTCACCTGCCCCAGACATTATGTTTCATAACATGTCTGAGCATATTAATTTCAAAAAAATTGCCTTTTCAGCTGTTTTATGGACATCTACCGGTCTGTAAACCAGCAAACTGCTAGAATCATACTCGAATGGAATCCCTGGCCATGTATTCAAATCTGTGTGGACCAGCTGGCAAGAGTATTTGCTGACATCTTTAACTTACTTCAATCTGAAGCCACCACCTGCTTCAAGAAGATTACCATCATCCCAGTGTCAAAGAAAAATCATGCATTGTGCCTCAATAATTTGTGGCCCTGTTCTCCATAATTATGAAGTGCTTTGAAAGGTTAGTCATGGCTCACATCAACTCCACCTCCCAGATTGCCTTGATCTTTTGCAATTCGCCTGCCTGGTCCCAACAAATACCATTGCCCTGGCCCCACACTCCTCTCTGGAATATCTGGATAACAAGGATACCTACATCAGGCTCATACTGATATAGGATTGAGCAAAAATCCCTATTATTCAAAATATTGGATGAGACCATGTACTTCTCTAACTCAGGCTGCAACAAGTACACACAGAGTAAGAGTGATTTCAGTCTAGGACTACTATGCAGTCTGGAATTTAAATTTATATCTCCACTCTAAGAAAACAATCGACCAAACCTAACACTCCGGGCCAGAACTGGCACGGTGGCTCAGTGATTAACACTGCTGCCTCACAGCGCCAGGAACCCAGGTTCGATTTATTAATTACTTGTAGTGTTCAGGGATGTGTAAATTAGGTGGGTTTATAGGGGGATGGGTCCAGGTGGGATGTTTTGAGGGTTGGTGTGGACCTGTTGGGCTGAAGTGCCTGTTTCCACACTGTAGGGATTCTGTGATAAATTTCGCAAGTATCTCTTGAGTCAGTAGTTAGCACTGCTGCCTCACAGCACCAGGGGCTCAGGTTTGATTCCACCCTCGGGCAACTGTGTGGAGTTTGCACATTCTCCCCGTGTCTGCATGGGTTTCCTCCGGGTGCTCCGGTTTCCTCCCACAGTCCAAAGGTGTGCAGGCTAAGTGGATTAGCCATGTTAAATTGACCATAGTGTTCAGGGACGTGTAGATTAGGTGCATTATCGATGGATGGATTTGGGTAGGATGCTTTGAAGGTCAGTGTGGACTTGTTGGGCTGAAGGGCCTGTTTCCACACTGTAGGGATTCTATGGACTTCTATGGAGAGATAACTTTTATGCCTTGCGTTGCCTGGCACAAACAGTATGGTGTCTACATAGATACTAAACATTCAACTTCAATCAAAATATATTTACACATACTTCTAACTATCAGGAAGCCAAGTGACTTCAAAGGGAGCACTGGAAACTCAATGGCACAAAGATGACAAAGTGTGGAGCTGGATGAACACAGCAGGCCAAGCAGCATCTCAGGAGCACAAAAGCTGATGTTTCGGGCCTAGACCCTTCATGAGAGAGAGGGATGGGGAGAGGGAACTGGAATAAATAGGGAGGGGGGGGGGGGCGGGCCGAAGATGGAGAGAAAACAAGATAGGTAGAGAGGAGAGTATAGGTGAGGAGGTAGGGAGGGGATAGGTCAGTCCAGGGAAGATGGACAGGTCAAGGAGGTGGGATGAGGTGGTAGGTAGGAAATGGAGGTGTGGCTTGAGGTGGGAGGAAGGGATGGGTGAGCGGAAGAACAGGTTAGGGAAGCAGAGACAGGCTGGGCTGGTTTTGAGATGCAGTGGGGCGAGGGGAAGGACTGGGCTGGTTTTGGGATGCAGTGGGGGAAGGGGAGATTTTGAAGCTTGTGAAGTCCACATTGACACCATTGGGCTGCAGGGTTCCCAAGTGGAATATGAGTTGCTGTTCCTGCAACCTGCGGGTGGCATCATTGTGGCACTGCAGGAGGCCCATGATGGACATGTCGTCTGAGGAATGGGAGGGGGAGTTGAAATCGTTCACGACTGGGAGGTGCAGTTATTTGTTGCGAACCGAGCAGAGGTGTTCTGCAAAGCGGTCCCCAAGCCTCCGCTTGGTTTCCCCAATGCAGAGGAAGCCACACCGGGTACAATGTATACAATATACCACATTGGCAGATGTGCAGGTGAACATCTGCTTGATATGGAAGGTCATCTTGGGGCCTGGGATGGGGGTGAGGGAGGAGGTGTGTGGGCAAGTGTAGCACTTCCTGCGGTTGCAGTGGAAGGTGCCGGGTGTGGTGGGGTTGGAGGGGAGTGTTGAGCGGACAAGGGAGTTGTGGAGAGAGTGGTCTCTCCGGAAGGCAGACAAGGGTGGGGATGGAATAATAGCGTGGGTGGTGGGGCCGGATTGTAGATGGCGGAAGTGTCGGAGGATGATACATTGTATCCGGAGGTTGGTGGGGTGGTATGTGAGAACGAGGGGGATCCTCTGGGGGCGGTTGTGGTGGGGGCGGGGTGTGAGGGATGTGTTGTGGGAAATGTGGGAGATGCAGTCAAGGGCGTTCTCGACTACTGCGGGGGGGAAAGTTGTGGTCCTTGAAGAACGTGGACATCTGGGATGTGCAGGAGTGGAATGCCTCGTTCTGGGAGCAGATGCAGTGGAGGCGGAGGAATTGGGAATAGGGGATAGAATTTTTGCAGGAGGGTGGGTGGGATGAGGTGTATTCTAGGTAGCTGTGGGAGTTAGTGGGCTTGAAATGGACATCAGTTTCCAGCTGGTCACCTGAGATGGAGACTGAGAGGTCCAGGAAGGTGAGGGATGTGTTGGAGATGGCCCAGGTGAACTTGAGGTTGGGGTGGAAGGTGTTGGTAAAGTGGTTGAATTGTTCGAGCTCCTCTGGGGAGCAAGAGGCGGCGCCGATACAGTAATCAATGTAATGGCAGAAGAGGTGGGGTTTGGGGCCTGTGTAGGTGCGGAAGAGGGACTGTTCCACGTAACCTATAAATAGGCAGGCATAGCTTGGGCCCATGCGGGTACCCATGACCACCCCCTTTGTCTGTAGGAAGTGGGAGGAATCGAAAGAGAAGTTGTTGAGGGTGAGGATGAGTTTGGCTAGGCGGATGAGGATGTCGGTGGATGGGGATTGGTCAGGCCTGCGGGACAGGAAAAAGCGGAGGGCCTTGAGGCCATCTGCATGAGGAATACAGGTGTATAGGGACTGGACATCCATAGTGAAAATGAGGTGTTGGGGGCCAGGGAATCGGAAGTCCTGGAGATGAGGAGCCCACAATCAGTATAATTGTAAGCCCCGACCTCACCTGAAACAGCTATTCTCTGGGACCTATCCCCACAGCTATCCCAAGCAACTTACACAGAGTTATTCCCCAAATGGGGCCCAGGGAGCAATCCCCACAGCTATTCCCCCTGAGCGATTTTCAGAAGAACAATTCCAGCAGCCAGTTCCAAAAACTATCTCCAGTAGAGGAATCCTGACAGCAATTCCGAAAACTACTGACACAGGCCTATGCCGAGCCAGGGGAACCAACAACAAGACCGCAGCCAGCAGATCTCCAAACCAACAACCTCTGAAAACCCCTGACCCAGACAACTTCACAAGGCCTCAGACACATCCTGTGGTGAAAATCAGCCCACAAAGCCACCTGAAAGTAAGGAAAACCAAGTACTCCCCGGGGAGATCCAATACACAACCTACCGCATCAGTGGACTCAACCCAGAGCTGAAGGCATACACAGTCTGAATTCTTAATCGAGGCACTGACCCAGCAAGCGAGAACAGCCAGCTGTACTTCAAAATCATTTTTTCCTCAATGGTGAGCTTAAAACTCTGAGCCCCCAGAATTTAGCAAGGAGGGGAAGGCGGGAAAGCAGGTGCATCAGCACTAAGGGTAGGAAGCCTGATATTTTCTCTGAATAAAACTGTTGCTTCGGATCTAATAGTGTTTAATCTATATTTGATTTAATACTGTATTTAATTACTGTCTGCTGTATAATTGATAGTGTTCATTTCACTGCTTATTGCATTTACAGCCAGTTTTGCTATAATACATGTTCCGCCAAAGCAAATTGGCTATAACATGACTAACCAATAGGGGAATGCTATTTCTAAAACACGGGCTTGTGTTAGCTATAATGCGATTCCATTGTGTGCAGAGGAGTATGCATTGACATCACATGATTGTTTTGTGGGCATTTTCCTGAATACCTACAACGTTAGCATCGAAAATATCTCTGTGCCAGCATCATATGATCTTTTCACAGACTGTGAGAGGTATAGTACTTGGTGATTTTCTTTGTTTTTTGCAAATTCTGCATGTTAGCCACAAAAATGTGAGGACAGAGTGACAAGAATATTAGCAAGAAGCATCCTGGTGATAAAATTGTGGGTGGTGAACATGAAAGAAAGAACGTAAGAGCATTTTGAGGGTAATGAGAGAACATGTGATATAGTTCACGTAACAGGAATAAAGGAGTCTACCTTACACACCATTAGAGACAGTGCAGAAAAGATTAAAACAAGCTGTATTGCTGGAACAAGTCTGAGTGCTAGCAAATCTGTGAGGTCACAGACGAAGGAACTTGAGGAGTTGAAGCGACTTCTAAGTGTATGGATAGAAGATCAAACGAAAGAGCAATCTGGGACCACCCTTCTCACCATAAAAGAGAAAGCCTTATCAATTTATGAAGAACTAATAAAAAAAAAGCTGGGAGTCCCACAGATGTGCCTGCCTCTAGTGCTAGCAGTGGCTGCTCTGCCAGTTTTAAGAACTGCTTTGATTTTCACAATGTGAAGTTATGTGACCAAGCTGTCAGTGCAGACGATGGCATTTCCTCCCATAGTAAAATCATTAATTGGAGGAGAAGGCAACAATTTCGATCAAATTTTCAATTTGGATGAGACAGGTTTATACTGGAAGCAAACACCATCACTAACCCATATTTCTATGAATGAAGCACATGCTCCAGGCTTTAAGGTGGCAAAGGATCATATGACTATGCTTCTGGGTGCCAATGTTGGTGGACATGTAAAGCTTAATCCTGTGGTAGTGAGCCACTCTGCCAACCTGCGAGCCCTGAAAGGTTACCTTATGTTTACTCTCAGCATCTACTTTAGGTCAAGCAAAAGAGGTTGGATGACGAAGTAATTTTTTTCTCACCTTATTGCTGATGTTTTAAAAGATATTTTTAGAAAAATAATTGGGTTTCAAGATTTTCCTCATCCTGGGTAATGACCAACCCATTCTCTCACCATTGATGAGCTTTCTGAAAACACGAAAGTGCAATTTCTACCCCCAAACACGATCTGTCTACTTCAACCCGTGGACCAGGGTGCAATAGCAGCTTTTAAAGTCTATTATTTAAGACACACGTTTAAGAGGCTGACTGTAGCCACTGAGGGAGATAAGGTCGGTGTTCCTCAATTTTGGAAGAGCTTTAACATCAAGAATGCAATTGACATTATCGTGGAGGCCTGGGGTGATGTTAGTAAGGGCTGCTTGCATGAAGTTTTGTCAAAGTTTCTCCCAGATTTTTTCAAGATTTTAAAGACTTTGATCCATCAGAGGCACTCCCAAGAATCAAAGAACGTTGTGTAAATCTTGGAAAGCAATTTGGATTTGAAGAAGTGGAGAGTGAGGATGTTGAAGAGCTACTTGAGTTCCACTGTGAATACCTCTCTCTACAGCTGCTCTAAACAACTTGTCGCTGAGAGGGAAGTGGAAGCTGGAGGTGATTAAGGTGAAGCCCAGGATAAAGCACCATGACAGCTTTCCACTTTTGTTTTGTCTTCTATCCTGATGGAAATTGAGAAGTAGTTGCAGTTCTTAGAGGACAATGATTACAATGCAGAACACAGCAGGGTAGCAGTTTGTGGAAGACCTTATTTGACACCCTATGAACAGCTTCTTCATGAAAGAAGAAAAATGGCAAAACAGTAAAAACTAGATAACTTTTTTCAAGCCAACCCCTAAGAAACCGTCAGATGACAATGAACTGTAGCCATCCACTTCTGAATTAAGTATTTTTCAAAGCAACTGTTAAATGTATTTTTATTTCATTATTAGTTATGAATTAACTGTTCCAGTGTTGTATTGTTCTTGTTTCTTGTTCTTTGTTCAAGTAGAGTGGAGGGCATGCCCCATCAATGGTGCTGAGATGTAGATAGTTGAGAGAGTCAAGTCCATGAGATTGATGATCACTGGCAATTTGTCCTGACCCATACACATGAATATAACAGTTAAGAAAGCATCATGATGCCTCTACCTCCTCAGAAGGCAAAGGAAATCTGACATACTCATAAAGACCATTACTATTTTTTATAGATACAGCACAGAAAGCATCCTATCTGGATGCATTGCAGCGTGGTATGGCAATTGCTTTTTCAGAGATGGCAAGAAACTACAGAAAGTCATGAACACAGCCCAGTCCAAGATAAAAACAGCATTCCATCCATTGACTCCATCTACACTTCCCGTTGTCTCTGGAAAGCAACCAGTATAAGCAAAGACGCCTCCCACCTCAGTTATACTCTCTTCCATCCTCTTCTGTCAGGCAGAAGATATAAAAGTTTGACTGCAGGTACAACAGATTCAACAACAGTTTCTTCCCTGCTGTTATCAGATTTTTGGACCTCTCAAGTGTTAATGTCAATTTATCTGTCTGTACCTGCTCTGTGGCTGGAACACTTATTCTGTGCTCTATTCTGCTATCTGATGCATTTTGTATGGTACAATCTGCCTGCAGAGCATGCAAAACAACAATTTTCACTGTATCTTGGTACATGTGACAATAATAAATCAAATCAATTAAATCATTGGGAAACTTAACCACAGAACTTGGACATTCAAGAAGAAGTTCAACACCACCTTCTCATTGGAAATAAGGGAGATGCATTAAATGCTGGCTTTGCCAGTGATGCTCAGATCCAGGGAATGATTGAAAAAAGACCTCAGAGTTGCCTGTCAAGATGAATCCTGGCAGGACTTGGTGAGGTGAGAGTGACTGCCCTTGACGGTGGAATATATATATTAAAATGTATTTTTTTCAGGAGTTCTGGAAACAGCTCTGCAGATGGATGCCAGCATCCAGTGCTCTCCAGTGGGCTGGTAAATCAAATGTGCTCCTTCCTGGTATATGCCAAGTCTGTCTCAGGTCTGTGGATATGGAAGCACACATTCAAATCTCCTGCCCTCATCCTTGGTTCTCTTCTCCATCCTCTATGATTACATTAGCCTTGTAAAGAATGACGGCAGACTCAACATGCTCATGCGCTGTAGCATTGTCAAATTTGGCTCTAGATATTTTGGGTCCTAGCCTAAGTTCCTGCTTTCCAATTACAGTACAGTTAAAGTTGTGGCATGAGTGTACCAGAAAAGGAAAGGGTTGCTGGTCCCAATTAATTTTATGTAACAACTAATAAAATGTCATCAAATTGAATAATTGCAGGTCTTAAAACTGAGTATGATTTTTGATGGGCTTTATTTTTCTCATTTTTGTGATTATTTTCAGCCTTTATTGGTTTTACAAAATTCAGCATTTTTTCTATTCCAGAAGTATTGCAACAAGTAGAAACAAAATTATATGCACAAATTTAAAAAGCAGAAGGAAATTTTTCAGCTCATACTAACATAGAACATAGAACATAGAACATTACAGCACAGTACAGGCCCTTCGGCCCTCGATGTTGTGCCGACCTGTCATACCGATCTCAAGCCCAACTAACCCACACTATTCCATTTACGTCCATATGCTTATCCAATGACGACTTAAATGAGCAATTTATTCAGCACCATTCTCTTGCCAAATGTTTTGTTTCAGATACAAAATCAGTGTCTGAAATTAATTCCCTAGATCTGGGATTGGTTATTCAAAATTTTGGTTAAGAATCGTTGTGGGTTTTTGATGGTTTAATGCTATTGTGTTGCAAATACAGAAGTAGAAATGCTGTCTATCTTTGTGCTGTAACACTTGACATTCTTTCTGATCTGCAGCCCCCAGAACCACATGCAATCCCTTCGGTAAAGCTGAACTGGCATCTTGTCCTTCTGTTATATTCTGTGTCTCTATTAGTAAAGGACTAGGATACCACATGCTTTATTGACCACTCTGTCAACATGTCCTGCAATGTTCATTAACTGTTGTACTAATCAACCGAAGTCCTTATGCTTTCACACTGCTTTAGAATTGTGCCTTTTATTTTAAAGTGGCTGTCCACATTCTTCCTACTAAAATTAGTCACTTCACATTCCTCCACATTGAGCTTCAACTCCCATTTGTCCATCATTCCACCAATTTGCATCTTTTCGATGTTCTGCACTTCTCCCTCTTAGTCAATATTTCCAAGTTTTGTATCATTTACAAACTTGAAAATTGTGCCCTGTGCATCAAAGACTATGTCATTTTAAAATGCACTTCTCACTTGCCATTGTTTCACTGGAAGGCATCCGAGCTGAGTATAAACAAAAGTGCAAGCAAATAGGTGAGAATAGTTGGTTCTCAAAATATCAGAGGAACAGTGCCTCTGCAACTTGGGGAGGGCCACTGGTTATAAATAGACATCATTCCATGAATATCAGTAGATTGATATGACATCTGTGGGTCAAAGAATTGTTAGTGGTGACAATTCAAGTAAAGAAATGAAATCTTCAGATTGATGTTACAGTAAGCTTTTGCAGTGGTCTAAAGCCATGTGCATATTCAAACTCTAGCCATGGTTCCTTGAAAGTTCTTTCTCCTCTGAGTGAGGGCATTGTTTGGCTTAAGTCCCTACCCAAAGTTGAGCACATGATCTAGGCCACTGCATCCCAAATGTTTTCTCTTTGTGATCTCATTTTGAGCCATGGAAACCATTGTGAAGCCTCAGTGAATAATGGAGGAGGAGGCGAAGACCTGTTAGAGCAAGGAGTAGGTAGGGAGGTGCAGCCATTGCTGCCTATAAGCTCAAAACCACATTTGGTATCCTCTACCACATTCGGAAATCCTGACCTAGGCTAATACGCTAGTGAATGACTGAGAGACTGCTCAACACTTTGACATGCCATCTTTCAAACGAAAGACATTTAAGACAGAGATGAGGACAAATTTCTTCTCTCAGATGGTAGTGAATTTCTGGAATTTGTTACCACAGAGGATTGTAGAGGCTGGATCATTAAGTATGTTTAAGGCTCAGATAGACAGATTTTGAATCAGTAAATGAATCAAGGAAGAAGCACAAAAGTGGAATTGAGGATTATAAGATCAGTTGTGATCTCATAGGATGGTAGCGCATACCCGATGGCCTACTTCTGCTCCTTTACCATATAGTCTTATGAATTTATAGTGAATTTCAACTCGTCTCCTGTTTTGGATGGGTACAAAAGATCCTGTGGCTTTGCTTTGATGAAGAGCGGGTACCCTGGCCAATATTTGATCTCCTGTCGAGATCACTCAAAAAAATCGATTATCTGTCATTTATTAGTTTGCAGTTTGTTGGATCATTTCCATAGTCTAATCTTTGCCCCATTTCTCATAATGACAGCAGTGACTCTCCTTCAAAAGATTGTGAAACAATTTGCAATATCCTGAAGTTGTGAACAGTGTTGTATAAATGCAAGATTTTGATCCCGTGCTTGTGCAATGAATGTTTTATCTGGGTGTTGCTGTTTTAAAGTACTCATTGAAAGAACTTGATAACCCAATTTTTAATGCTACCTCCCGAATACAGGGTCGATTGACTTCCACTTTTGTGTCCCACTGTTTTTCTAGCTGTGTTTTGGTACTAGCCTGGTCTTTTGATGTCGTTGAGACTTAAATTTATTTGGAGGTCTGAATGAGAACAATGACAGGCAGGAGCTGGATCATGGAGGCACTGGAAACTGAGTAACATGAGAAGTTTTACCTGTGGGCTTCTGCTTAATTGAATCTAAAGCCCATCCCTTCATCACTTAGACA
The DNA here is from genome assembly GCF_030684315.1 of Stegostoma tigrinum. Taxonomy (NCBI): domain Eukaryota; kingdom Metazoa; phylum Chordata; class Chondrichthyes; order Orectolobiformes; family Stegostomatidae; genus Stegostoma; species Stegostoma tigrinum. The sequence goes on along the minus strand of NC_081357.1, from coordinate 79,207,777 downwards.
GATCCTGTTCTACTGCCTCACACAACCTCAATTGTGTTGCCACATCCAGTGGGAGCGAGTCTAACTAGGTAAGGCTGAGTCTTAGACATAACTTACTGGAACCAGACCTAGGTGTTAACTGTGATAACAAGGTGTAGAGCTGGATGGACACAGCAGGCCAAACAACAACAGAGGAGCAGGAAAGCTGACGTTTTGGGTGTGGACCCTTCTGGGTCTAGGCCTGAAACGTCAGCTTTCCTGCTCCTCTGATGCTGCTTGGCCTGCTGTGTTCATTCAGTTCAACATTGTTATCTCAGATTCTCCAGCATCTGCAGTTCCTACTATCTCTGTTAACTGTGCCTACACATCTCAAACTCCCTGTGTCCATTGTTCACTTTATGATTCAAATGCATTGAATTCACTACCTCCCATCCCCAAATGAAAAGCTAGGTCCGATAGATAAGTAAAGGAGTTAAGGCAGCACAAATACTGACGAGGGCAAGTTTTCATCAGGAGGGAACATGTCACCTAATTCTCTGCTGTACACAGTCACCTGGTGCAGAAGGTAAAGTTGGCTGAGATCTTTACTTCAATGAACTGATAATAAGTGTTTTGTCAGCTTTTGGCTTGGCCAGCAGTTGGCACTTGATCAATAGAAGTGACACCAATTATTTGTGCGATGTGTCCACTGGAAGCTGGAGATATATGAAACATCAGTGGAAGACCATCAATCATAGGACCACTGGGGCTCCAACCTCATCAAGTTTACAGAATATTGAGCATACAAGAGAACTCCTGAGGGCTGAATTCTCCCCTAGACAGTCAATCATCAAAATCAGTACTTTCGAAATCAAAAAGTAAGATGAAAATAAAGTCTATGACAAAATAGCTTTCAAAATTATCCTCAGTGAAAACAAGACAATTATTGACCAAAATGAATATAATACAATGGGCTAAAAATACTATCTTAAAATCCAGCTTAACTAAGATTTGCACTTGCGGCTGTTTAGTTCCAAGTTGATGTATAGTCTCAGAGTTATTATTAATGATTTTGTGATTTTACCTTTAAATTTTGGAGTGGATTATTTATTATGTCAGCACAATGTAGGCATGATCTATGAAAGGTAAAAATAATCTTTGTTCTTGGCCTCACCAGTTTTATGCACCGTAGCTATTAATTATATTAATCAAAAAAGGGGGAAGCAGCAACATAAAGATAGGTGAATCCCACTACAATCATTTTACAATATGTACTAAAAATACATATTATTAAAAAAAAACAAGGTGTTATCAATACATAATTGTAGAAGTAGAGACTACTCATCACACTGCACACTTGAGTAATTCTATTTACGGTGCAGTTTAGCTTGCAGTTAAAAAAAAAGTGTGAAAATAATATAAAATCCCGAAAGTGTGCAAGCAGGCCATTCAAGCCCATTGAGGCCACGATGATCCCCCAAAGAACATTCTACCCAGACCCAACCCTATATTTTCCATGGAAATGGGAACATCCCTGAGCACTATGGTCAATTCAGCATGGCCAATCCATCTAACGTGTACATGTTTGGACAGTGGGAAGAAACCAGAGCACCTAGAGGAAACTCACAGATATGGGGAGAACATGCAGGTAGTTGACTGAGGCTGGAATCGAATCCAAGTGTCTAGTGTTGTGAGGCAGCAGTATTGAGCCACCACACCATGCACATGAAAAGGGATCATTTTCACCTTTCCCATTTACACAGCAAATTGAAAAATTCCACCACCATTGTGGAATTTGATCATGTTCATTTACATTGATTTCATAAGAATGGATTGGCTCTGCCACATTGAGGTGAAACAAACTCCCGAAAAGGACAAACCAATGAACTGGCAAAAAAAATGCTATTTTCTTTAAAATATCCCTGTGTCTCATCTCTTAAATTTCTGTCAAACTTGACAATCAAAGTTACAAAGTTATTGGGACAGTTTTTAAAACGTTATATTTTGGAACCAACATTTAAGGAGATATTTCATTAAAGACATATCACATTGAGAAAGAAAGATTCCACGAGAAGATACTTCATTCATTACTAATTAAAGAAGTCAAAGATAGTATCAAATTGAAAGAAAAGAAACACAATCTTGTGAAAGTTAACTATAGACCTGAAGATTGGGAACATTTTCAAAACCAGTAGTGGATGACTGAAAGGAATAAAGAGAGAGAAGTTTGAATATCAGGGTAAACTAGTAAGAAATATAAGAGCAGAGAGTAAGACACTGTACAAAATTTTAAAAAGTAACTAAAGTAGATTTTGGTCACTTAGAGGATGAAACATAGACTTAATAATGGGGAACAAATAAATAGCAGAGACTTTGAATAAATGCTTTCTATCTGTCTTCATGGTAGAAGATACCAAAAGCATTACAAGAATTGTGAAAAATCAGATTGTAAAAGGGAAGAAGTAACAATCACTATTGCCGGAGTTCAATTAAAAAGAAAAATAATGGGACTATGGGCTGAAAAGTATTATGGACCTGATGGCCAATATTCTAAAGTCTTGAAAAGCATGGCTTTAGAGATAGTGGATGAATTGATTGTATTTTCTGTACAATTTTGGGCTCATTTATGCAAGGATATACATGCGTTATCAACAGTTCAGAGATGGATCACATGATTGGCTCCTTGGTATGGGAGGTACGGGGGAGGTTGTTGTGAGAAAATGTTGAACAAATTGTTAATCCAGTGGTCATACTGCTTCACATGCTCTTCATGGACCGGTTTCAGTTTTATGCAAAATCATGGATACCAAGGGGTAGAGAATCGTGGCAGCTATATAATGATGGCAAAAAGGAATCAACTCAGTTCCTGTAAAGTGAGTTGTGCATGTGTTAACAGGGAGGTTAGAGCAGGGCAGCCAACCCATTTCAATATAAGGAGGGGTTCAGGAACCAGGAACTTGGGGTTGTGCCTCCAGTGTGCCATTTGGCCATGTATCATGTGGTTGGTTTGAAAGGGAAGTGACAGAGGCTGCGTTACTCTATTGGAGCATCATGCTTATCTGGAGCATGAATGATGGAAAATGTGGAATAGTAAATTAATTGATCACAATTTGTGTATCTCTTTGCTATAGATGATAAAAATAAAATTATAGGAATAATTGTGAAACAAATAGTAGGTGCAAATGTGGAGTTGAGGCCAAAGTCAGATCAGCCTTGATATTATTGATTTATGGAACAGGCTTGAGAGATTGAATGACATACTCATGACATGTTCATACGTAGGACATATATTAGTGAATGGTGACATTTTAGAACAGTAGAGCAGGAGAAGGAATTTACATGGTATACGTAAATCTTTGAAAGTTGATAAAATTGCATAGGAAATATATAACGGGGCCCAGGTTTATAAATAAAGGTGTTGCACACAAATACCAAACATTACGCTAGATTTGGATCAGGTCTTAGTAGAATGTAGAATAAAATATGCAACTGGCATTATTTGCTCTCAACAGGAATGCAATGAGCACGGGATGGTGAAAAAGAAGCTTACTAGAAATGAGACTTACTAATTATGAGCAGACAGGACAGAAATTATAGAGAAATTACATGACTCATTTGAATAAATAAAGAGCGGATAGAGATTTCCAAGCTGATAAGAGATGTAGATATGATGAATGACTACGTATTTTATAAGGGTTATATAGGAGTTTTAAAGCATGTCACAGACAGCCACTGGCAGTACCAAAAGACCTAACAGAGTATAGAAACCCTTTATCTGAAGTTGCCTTAAACAGAGCGGATAAAGTGAATGGTGTCATCTGAACAGCTGTTTTCTTCTTGATCTTAATCTTCAGGATAGGTTTAATTATATCCGATCAGAAATACAGCAGATTATTCAGACAGCCAATTGGATGCTATGACTATTTCATCTGACCTGATAACTCTCAAACGTCAGAACTATTAATTAGGTATTACCAAGTTATCTAATAGAGATTTAGGCCACATCGTCTTATTTTACATTCTCCCCTGGTAGTGCTGCATTATACTGGACTAAGGGGAAGGTTTCACAGGGGCTGTATCATTCCACAGCCAAACTTCAGATGTTAGTTCAAACAATAGGGGCTATAATAATATTCCATAGCCTGAGCTTATGATATCCACACTGTTTTGACAGGTAAAACTAGTTAAAAGTTAGAAACAGGAAACTGATCTGATTTCCTTAAACCATAGCCCAGACTTGTTTATATTAACTATGGTGCAGGTCCATCCCCTCAAATGACACTAGCTAATTTAGCACAAAGTGACAATTGAATTTGAGCACAAATGATCTGTTTAGCTCCTTGATGGTGCTCATGTTTCTCACACAATGCTCCTGGCAGAACCTAAATTAAACATTGATGAGCAGACTGTTACTGAATACTGTAAGTGTCAATTAACATCACAGTCATCACTTTGATGATATTTGAACATTGCCTGACCACTAATCAGAAGGTTGTTTCTAACCTTCTAATGTTAATTCAAATGCAGCTGAAGAGGAGCATTCCCAACCTGTGCATATGAAAGTTAAGGACATGGGGATAAAACTGTTGTACAGGCAGGGTAATGAAGTCCACCAAGAATTAAATTGAGCTAATTGCCACATGCATGTAAAGCAATGTAAAAATAAAGGCTAAAAAAAATTTTACACATGGCAGAACTCTGAAGAGGAAAATCAGTCATGGGTCATGGTGGATGCACCTCAACAACATAAAGGCAACTGTAGGTCAGGCTTTCATGCAATACATGAGCATTCTAGTAAGGACCCAAAAGGACAGATTGACTATGGCATGATTTAAAAAAGAACAAATATCTCAGTCTTGATTTTTTTTTCACAGATCACTACTTTTATGCCAGATCTTTGGCCAACTTATTTCAACAGCTATACTGGTATTGCTGAAATTACACAAAAGACCCAGAAGTACAAATGCAGCAATGAGCAAACAAACAACATATAAAGACAGTGTCTTCAGCACTGCTGAGCAATGTGATGAGACAAGGTGTACTGAAGGCATTGAAACTACTTTGGGGTGGCACAGTGGCTCAATGGTTAGCACTGCTGCCTCACAGTGCCAGGGACCCAGGTTCAATTTCAGCCGCTCATGACTGTCTGTGTGGAGTTTGCACATTCTCCCTGTGTCTACCTGGGTTTCATCTGGGTACTCTGGTTTCGTCCCACAGTCCAAAGATGTGCAGCGTAGGTGGATTGGCTATGCTAAATTGCACATAGTTCACACGGATGTTTTGGTTAGGTGTGTTAGATATGGGAAATGCAGTATTAGGGGAATTGGTCTGCGTGGGATGTTCTTTGGAGGGGCAGTGTGAACCAATTGGGTTAAATAGCCTGTATATACACTGTAGGGATTCTATGATTCTATAAGTGAAAGACAGCACAAGTCTCTGCAAGACGAGAGACACTACTATGTGCGCAACCTCCTACAGAACGACCTGTAGCTGCACAGTTTAGCCGGCAGTGGCGATTGCCCACAACATTGAATATCACAGCCACTTTGAACTATGTAGACACTAGCTGCTTCCAAAGCTTAACAAGGCATACAAAAGATATCTCATAGTTGGCAGCCCAAAAATGTAGTAGTGAGTTCTCTGATGTCTTTTACAAGAAAGCATACAATTTGCGCAGATCACCTTGGACCTGAGAGCAAGCTGCCTGAGCCATCAGATTTGCCTCCATTGTTAGATTGCCTCAGGCACAAGGAGTCACCATCTGCACTTAAGTGATGCTCAGAGCTCTATGGCATTATCCAGCCGGATTCCTGAAAATTGAAAGGATTTCTCTGCCTCAATGTCCAGCTCACAGGCATTCCTGCCTCAAGGGAATACTTGTCTCTATACCTTTGAAATACTCAGATATTTTACTTGCCATGGATTGTAGAGTTATTTTGTTGTCTTTACACCAGTAATCTCCCATTTAGTTTTCTTGCCAATGTAATGAATGAACATATTTAGGGTTGACAAAATGGAGTGAATGTCACCTTGCATATCCAGCACATAAGACCATAGGACATAGGAGTATAATTAGGACATTTAGCCCATTGAGTCTACTCCACTGCCTGGTCATGGCTGATACGTTTCTCAAATCCATTTTCCCTTCTTCTCCCGTCACCCTTCATCCCTCCACCAATCAAGAACCTATCTGTATAAAAATTGAAAGAACTGCGGATGCTGCAAATCAGAAACAAAAACAGATGTTGGTGGAAAAGCTTAGCAGGTCCAGCACCATCTGTGAAGAGAAATCAGAGTTAGCATTTCGAGTCCAGTGACCTTTCCTCAGAACTCAGGTTCATTGCATTTACCTTTCTACTGCCAACTGCATCTGTGTGGTAACCATAAGTGAAGCCTGAACTAGGACTCCCAAGTCACATGTGATTTGGATTTCCAAAGCTTTTTCCTGTTTAGAAGATAATCAATGTCTCTGTTCTTCTCATCAAAGTGCATAACCTCACACCTTCCTGCATTGTATTCTTTCTGCTACTTTTCCCATTCTCTTAGCCTGTCCAATTTTGCAGCCCCCTGGCTTCCTCAATACACTTATCCTTCCTCCTATCTTTGTGGCATCTGAAAGCTTAGCATCAATGCCTTCAGTTCCTTCGTCCAGATTGTTGATGTAAAATGTGAATAGCTGTGGTTCCAACACAATCCCGTGATACTCCACTAGGTACTGGCTGCCATCATGGGAAAAACCCCTTTACCCCTCTTTGCCTTCTGCCAGTCAGCAAATCCTCTATACATGCCAGTACTTGCCCCTAACACCATGGGGTCTTGTCTTATTTAGCAGCCTCCTATGTGGCACCTTGTCAAAGACCTTCTGAAAATCCAAATAGATCATGTCTACTGTCTCTCCTTTGTCTAACTTGCTTGTTACCCCCTCAAAGAATTTAACAGATTTGTCAGACATGACTACCTATTGAAGAAATCGTGCTTACTCAGCCTAATTTACTATGCACTTCTAAGTACTTCACAATCTCATTCTTAACAATGGACTCTAGAATTTTAACAATTGCTGATGTCAGGCCAACTGGCCCATTGTTTCCTGTCTTCTGCCCACCTCCCTTCTTAAACAGTGGAGTTGCATTGGCTATTTTCCAGTCTTCTAGGACCCTTACTGACTCCCGTGATTCTTGAAGAATCACCACTGATGCTTCCACAATCTCCTTAGGTATCTCCTTCAGAACTTTGTGGTGATTTTTTTAAATTCATTTGTGAGATGTGGGCATTGCTGGCTGGCCAGCATTTCTTGCCCATCCCTAGTTGCCTTTTTGAAACGCTGCATTCCTCCTGCTGTGGGTTGACCCACAATGCTATTAGGGACAGAATTCCAGGATTTTGACTCGGTAAGTGAAGGAACAGTGATATATTTCCAAGTCAGAATGGGAATGACTTGGAGGGGAACTTGGAGGTGGTGGTGTTCCCATATGTCTGATGCCCTTGCCCTTCTAGACGGAAGTAGTCATGGGTTTAAAAGGCACTGTCTGAGGATCTTTGATGAATTTCTGCAGTGCATCTTGTAGATACTACATACTGCCGCTAAGTGTCACTGGTAGGGGGAGTGGGTGCTAGTGGATGTAGTGCCAGTCAAGTGAACTGCTTTGTCCTAGATGGTGTCAAGCTTCTTAAATGTTGTTGGGGCTGCATTCATCCAGAAAAGAAAAGAGTATTCTATCGCACTCTTGACTTGTGTCTTATAGACGGCAGACAGGCTTTGAGGAGCCAGAAGGTGAGTTACTCACAGTGGTATTCTTAGATTCTGGTCTGTTCTTGTAGCCGCTCTGTTAATGTGGTGAGTCCAGTTCAGTTTCTGGTCAATGATAACCCCCAGGATATTGATAGTGGATGTTTTGGTGATGGTAGCACCATTGAATGTCAAGTGACAGTGGTTAGATTGTCTCTTATTGGTGATGGTCAGAGCCTGGTATTTGTGTGGCATGAATGCCACTTGCCACTTGTCAGCCCAAGCCTGAATATTGTCCAGATCTTGTTGCATGTGAACATGAACTGTTTCAGTGTCTGAGGAGTCACAAATGGTTCTGAACATTGTGCAATCATCGGTGAACATTCTCACACCTGGCCTCATGATGGAGGCAAGGTCATTGATGAATCAGTTGAAGATGGTTAGAACTAAGACTCTACCTTGGGAAACTCCTGCATAGATGTCCTGAAGCTGAGATGACTAACCCTCAACAACTATGACCATCATCCTTTGTGTCAGGTATGATTCCAACCACTGGGGGTGTTTAGATACCTGTTGATTCCAGTTTTGCTAGGGCTCCTGGGTGCCACACTCAGTAGAAATCAATCTTCATATCAAGGGCTGTCACTCACCTTGCCTCTAGAATTCAACTCTTTTGTCCATGTTTGAACCAAGGCTATAATGAGATCAGGAGCTGAATGATCCTGGCAAAAACCCAACTGGGTGTCACTGGGCAGGTGCTGCTTGATAGCACTGCTGATGACACCTTCAATCACTTCACTGATGATTGAGAATAGACTGAGGGGCGGTAATTGGTTGGGTTGGATTTGTCTTGCTTTTTATGTACAGGACATACTTGGGGATTTTCCACATTGTTGGGTAGATACCAGTGTTGTAACTGTATTGGAAAAGCTTGGTTAGGGGAGCAGCAAGTTCTGGAGCACAAGTCCCCTGTACTATTGCTGGAATGTTGTCAGGGCCCATAACCTTTGCAGTATCCAGCATCTCCAACGATTTCTTGATATCATGTGGAGTGAATTTAATTGGCTGAAGACAAATATCTGTAATGCTGGGGACCACTGGGGGAGGCCGAGATGGATCATAAACTCGGCAATTCTGGCTGAAGATTGCTGTGAACGCTTCAGCCTTATCTTTTGCACTGATGTGCTGGGCTCTTCTGTCATTGGGAGTGGGGATATTTGTGGAGCCTCCTCCTCCAGTGAGTTGTTTAATTGTCCACTACCATTCACGAATGGATGTGCCAGGACTGCAGAGCTTAGATCCGATCCATTGATTGTGTGATCACTTAGCTCTATCACTTTCCGCTTTCGCTGTTTGGTGTGCAAGTAGTTCCGTTTGGTGGCTTCACCAGGTTGATGCCTTAACATCAGGTATGCCTGGTGCTGCTCCTAGCATGCCCTTCTGCACTCTCCATTGAACCAGGGTTGATCAGAGTGCCTCATGGATACCCAATCTTGAGCTGCTACATCTGTGCGAAGTCTGTCCCATTTAGCATGGTGATTGGCCACACAAAGCGGTGGAGACTGTTCTCAATGTGAAGGCAGGACTTTGCCTCCACAAGGACTGTGCAATGGTCATTTTTACTGATACTGTCATGGACGGACGCGACTGCAGCTGGAAGATCAGTAAGGATGAGGTCAAATATGTTTTTCCCTCTTGTTGGTTCATATGGTGCAAGTGATTTATCCACCTTCAGGCTTTCAGCTTCCCTGGCACCTTTTCCTTAGTGATGGCCATACACTCCTTCTAACAGGACTTGACAGGGTAGATGCAGGTAGGATGGTCCCGATGGTGGGTGTGTCCAGAACCAGGGATCACAGCCTGAGGATTCAGGGTAGACAATTTAGGACGGAGATCATTCTTCACCCAGAGTGGTGAGCCTGTGGAATTCATTACCACAGGAAATAGTTGAAACCAAAACATTGAATGCATTCAAGAGGTGACTATATACAGCATTTGGGGCAAATAGGATCAAAGTTTATGGGGAGAAGGCAGGATGAGGTAATTGAGTTGGACAATCAGCTACAATCGTGAACATTGGTGGAGCAGACTCAAAGAGCAAAATGGCCTCCTCCTGCTCCTATCTTCCATGTTTCTATGTTTCTGCCCCTCAATTCTCTTGAAATTCTGGTATACTGCTTGTTTCCTTCATTGCAAAAACAAATTACCTATTCAGTTCTTCTGTCATTTTCTTGTTCCCCATTACTACTTCTCTAGCCTTCGCTTCCAGTGTTCATATGTTCACACTTGTTTACCTTTAGATATCTTAAAAATCTTGTAATCTCCTTTTATATTACTAGCTGGCTTACTCTCACATTTCATCTTTTCCCCTCTTATGCTTTTTTTAGTTATCCTCAGCTGGATTTAAAGGCTTTTCAATCCCATGGATTCCCACTAGTGTTCACCATATTCTTCCATCTCAACCTCAAGTTCACCTGGACTATCTCCAACACCTCCCTCACCTTCCTGGGCCTCTCTGTCTCCATCTCAGGCAACCACCTAGAAACCAATATTCATTTCAAGCCCACCGATTTCTACAGCTACCTAGAAAACACCTCTTCCCACCCACCTTCCTGCTTAAATTCCATCCCCTTTCCCCAATTCCTTCGCCTCCACCACATCTGCTCCCAGGATGAGGCATTGCACTCCCGTACATCGCGGATTCCTTGTTCTTCAAGGACTGCAAATTCCCCTCCCACAGTGGTCGATAATGCCCTCGACTGTGTCTCCCGCATTTCCCACAACTCATCCCTCACACCCCGTCCCCACAATAACCACCAAAAGAGAATCCTCCTCATCCTCATGTACCATCCCACCAACCTCTGGATCCAACGTATCATCCTCCAACACTTCGGCCATCTGCAATCTGACCCCACCACCAAAGACATTTTTCCCTCCCACCCTTGTCTGCTTTCCAGAGGGACCACTCTCTCCATGACTCTCTTGTCCGCTCCACACTCCCCTCCAACCCCACCACTCCCGGCACTTTCCCCTGCAACCACAGGAAGTGCTACATCTGCCCCCATACCTCCTCCCTCACCCCAATCCCAGGCACCAAGAAGACTTTCCATATCAAGCAGATGTTCACCTGCACATCTGCCAATGTGGTATACTGCATCCGCTGTACCCGTTGTGGCCTCTTCTTCATTGCGAAAACCAAGCGGAGGCTTGGGACCACTTTGCAGAACACCTACATACAGTTCGCAATAAACAACTGCACCTCCCAGTCGCGAACTATTTCAACTCCCCCTCCCATTCCTTAGATGACATGTCCATCCTGGGTCTCCTGCAGTGCCACAATGATGCCACCTGAAGGTTGCAGGAACAGCACTCATATTCCGCTAGGGAACCCTACAGCCCAAAGGTATCAATGTGGATTTCATAAGCTTCAAAGTCTCCCCTCGCCCCACTGCATCCCAAAACCAGCCCAGCTCATCCCCTGCTTTTCTAGCCTGTTCTTCCTCCCACCTCAAGCTGCAACCCCATTTCCGACCTACTAACCTCATTCCGACCCTTTGACCTGTCCGTCCTCCCCAGACTAACCTATCCCCTCGCTACGTCCCCACCGACACTCACCTCTACTGGCTCCATCCTTGCCTCTTTAACTTGTCTGTCTCCTCTCCACCTATCTTCTCCTCTATCCAGCTTCGATCTGCACCCCCCTCCCTATTCATTTCAGAATCCTCTCCCCCCCCCACTTTCTGATAAAGGGTCAAGGCCCGAAACGTCAGCTTTTGTGCTCCTAAGATGCTGCTTGGCCTGCTGTGTTCATCCAGCTCCACACTTTGTTACCTCAGATTCTCCAGCATCTGCAGTTCCCATTATCTCATCTGCTTTCTCGTTTGCTTTTATACTGTCCCTAGCATTCCTTGTCAGCCATCATTGCCTTGTCCTTTCCTTCTTCTTCTTTAGCACGAACTTTTGCTGTGCCTCCCAAATTACCCCAGAAACTCCTGCCATTGCTGCTCTATCATCTTCCATGCTAGCCTACCTTTCCAATCAGTTCTGGCCAGCTCGTCCCTCATGTCTTTGTAGTTACCTTTACTCAGTTGTACCTTTATGTCTGATTCCAGCTTCTCCCTCTTAAATTGCTGAATGAACCCTGTCATATTATTGTCAACGCCTCCTCGGTATGTTCTTCATCTTAAGCTCCCTCATCAAGTTTTGCCTCATCACATGTTACAAAATCAAAAATTGCCTGTTCGCTTGTAGGCTGTCTACTACAAGCTGCTCTGAAAAAACTATCTCATAGACATTCCATGAATTCCTTTAATTGAACTCTGTTACCAATCTGATTTCCCCAATCCACCTCTGTATTGAAGTCCCTCAAGCTTATTTTCCTAGTGCCTTTCTTGCATATCTTTTCTATCTCCAGATTTATTTACTTCCCCATATATAACTAGGAAGTCTGTTCATAACTCTATCCAGGGTCTTTTTTTCCCTTTGTGGTTCCTCAACTCTGCCCACACCTATTCTATGCCTTCCAATTCTATATCACTTCTTGCTATCAATTTAATTTCATTTTGTATTAACAAGACACTGCATCCCCTCTGCCCATCTGCCTGCCCTTTTGAAAGGATGTGTTATCCTTGCACATTTAATTCACAGCCACATCTTGCAGCCATATTTCTGTGATACCCACAGCATTGTACTTGCCTTTTTCAATCTGTGTTCAAAAGTTCAAAAGCTTGCCTTGCCTTGTATACTGTGTGCTGTGTGCATTTAAATAAAACACCCTTGGTGCTGCATTGACTCACCCACCCCCAATGACTTCTCATAGTTGTCCCTCATCTGCTGTGCCTGGAGCTAGCTTCTGATCCTTTCCAAACCTTTTAGAACATAGAACATTACAGCAGAGTACAGGCCCTTTGGCCCTTGATGTTGTGCCAATCTGTCATATCGATCTGAAGCCTGTCTAACCTACACTATTCCATGTACGTCCATATGTTCATCCAATGACGACTTAAATGTACCTAAAGTTGACGAATCTACTACCGTTGCAGGCAAAGTGTTCCATTCCCTTACTACTCTCTGAGTAAAGAAACTACCTCTGACATCTGTCCTATATCTTTCACCCCTCAATTTAAAGCTATGCCCCCTCATGCTCGCCGTCACCATCCTAGGAAAAAGGCTCTCCCTATCCACCCTAATCTAACCCTCTTGATTATTTTATATGTTTCAATTAAATCACCTCTCAACCTTCTTCTCTCTAATGAAAACAGCCTCAAGTCCCTCAGCCTTTCCTCGTAAGACCTTCCCTCCATGCCAGGCAACATCCTAGTAAATCTCCGCTGCACCCTTTCCAAAGCTTCCACATCCTTCTTACAATGCGGTGACCAGAACTGTACACAATACTCCAAGTGCAGCTGCACCAGAGTGTTGTACAGTTCCACCATAACCTCTTGGTTCCGGAACTCAATCCCTCTATTAATAAAAGCTAAAACACTGTATGCCTTCTTAACAGCCCTGTCAACCTGGGTGGCAACTTTCAATGATCTGTGTACATGGACACCGAGATCTCTCTGCTCATCTACACTACTAAGAATCTTACCATTAGCCCTGTACTTTGCCTTCTGGTTACTCCTACCAGACACTTGTCTGCATTAAACTCCATTTGCCACCTCTCAGCCCAGCTCTGCAGCTTATCGATGTTTCTCTGCAACCTACAGCATCCTTCATCACTACCCACAACTCCACCGACCTTAGTGTCGTCTGCAAATTTACTAACCCATCCTTCTACGCCCTCATCCAGGCCATTTATAAAAATGACAAACAGCAGTGGACCCAACACCAACCCTTGCGGTACACCACTAGTAACTCTTCTCCAGGATGAACATTTCCCATCAACTACCACCCTCTGTCTTCTTTCAGCAAGCCAATTTCCGATCCAAACTGCTATATCTCCCACAATTCCATTCCTCCGCATTTTGTACAATAGCCTACTGTGGGGAACCTTATCGAACGCCTTGCTGAAATACATATACACCACATCAACTGGTTTACTCTCATCTACCTGTTTGGTCACCTTCTCAAAGAACTCAATAAGGTTTGTGAGGCACGACCTTCCCTTCACAAAACCGTGCTGACTATCCCTAATCAAGTTATTCTTTTCTAGATGATTATAAATCCTGTCCCTTTTAACCTTTTCCAACACTTTACCAACAACTGAGGTAAGGCTCACTGGTCTATAATTACCAGGGTTGTCTCTACTCCCCTTCTTGAACAGGGGAACCACATTTGCTATCCTCCAGTCGTCTGGCACTATTCCTGTAGACAATGACGAGTTAAAGATCAATGCCAAATGCTCGGCAATCTCCTCCCTGGCTTCCCAGAGGATCCTAGGATAAATCCCATCCGGCCCAGGGGACTTATCTATCTTCACCCTTTGTAGGATTTCTAATACCTCTTCCTTGTGAACCTCAATCCCACCTAGTCTAGTAGCCTGTATCTCAGTATTCTCCTCGACAACATTGTCGTTTTCTAGAGTGAATACTGTTGAAAAATATTCATTTAGTGCTTCCCCTATCTCATCTGACTCCACACACAACTTACCACTACTATCCTTGATTGGGCCTAATCTTACTTTTGTCATTCTTTTATTCCTTAAATACCTATAGAAAGCCTTAGGGTTTACCCTGATCCTATCCACCAACAACTTCTCATGTCTCCTTCTGGCTCTTCTGAGCTCTCTCTTTCGGTCTTTCCTGGCTACCTCGTAGCCCTCAAGCGCCCTAACTGAGCCTTCACATCTCTTCCTAACATAAGCCTTCTTCTTCCTCTGGACCAGAGATTCCACCTCCTTCGTAAACCATGGCTCCCGCACTCTACAGCTTCCTCCCTGCCTGACAGGTACATACTTATCTAGGACACACAGGAGCTTTTCCTTGAATAAGCTCCACATTTCTAATGTGCCCATCCCCTGCAGTTTCCTTCCCCATCCTATGCTCCCTAAATCTTGCCTAATCTCATCGTAATTGCCTTTCCCCCAGCTATAACTCTTGCCCAGTTGTATACACCTATCCTTTTCCATCACTAAAGTAAACATAACAGAATTGTGATCGCTATCACCAAAGTGCTCACCTACTTCCAAATCTAACACCTGGCCAGGCTCATTACCCAGTACCAAATCTAATGTGGCTTCGCCCCTTGTTGCCCTATCTACATACTATGTCAGGAAGCCCTCCTGCACACACTGAACAAAAACTGACCCATCTATAGTACTCGAACTATAGTATTCCCAGTCAATATTTGGAAAGTTGAAGTCCCCCATGGCAACTATCCTGTCCCCTTTTGTTCTATTCCATGCAACTGAATGTGCTCCCCCACAATTTAGTTTAAAGCCCTAGTCATAGCACTAGTTATGTGATTTGACAGGTGTTGGTGAGGTAGATGAACTGTTTGAGCTCCTCATCGGAACATGAGGCAGCAGCGATACAGTAGTCAATGTAGCAAAGCAAGAGGTGAGCGATGGTGCCAGTGTGTGGACAAGTTCAACTCCTGAACATCCCAGGTGTCTTCCTACTTCAAGGATCGTAAATTCCCCTCTCCCATGATCCATAATGCCCTCAACCGCAGCTCCTGCATTTCCTGCACTTCTGCCATCAACCACAACACCCCCAACAACAAGTTCAGCGTCCCGCTGGTCTTCACATAACACCCCACCAATCTTCAAGTCCAACGCATAATCCTCTGCCATTTTTGCCACCTGCAATCAGACCCCACAACCAAAAAGATGTGTCCTCCCTTACCCCCATGTGCTTTCCATCAGGAATGCTTACTCTGCATCTTTTGCATCCACTCCACTCTCCCCACCAACACTTCTCCCACACTTGGCACCTTTCCCTGCAACCACAGGAAGCACTATACCTGTCCCTATACCTCCCCTCTCACCTCTGCCCAAGGCCCCAAACAATCCTTCCAAATTCAGCAAAGATTTACCTGTATGTGTTCTAATCTGGTCTGTTGCATCTGTTGTGCCCGATGTGGTCTCCTCTATATCAGAGAGATCAAGTGCAGACTCAGTGATTGAATTGCACAGTATCTGCCCTCTATATGCTCTAATCAAGACCAACTTCTGGTTGCCAGCTATTTCAACTCCCCCTTTCACTCCCTTGGCAATATGTCCATCCTGGGCCTCCTCCAATGTCACAATGACATCACACATAGGTTCGGTTTGATTCCTCCCTCAGGCAACTCTCTGTGCGGAGTTTGCACATTCTCCTTGTGTTTGCATGCATTGCCTCTGGCTACTCCAGTTTCCTCCCACAGCGTAAAGATGTGCAGGCTAGGCGGATTGGCCATGCCAAATTTTCCATAGTGTTTAGGGATGTGCAGATTAGGCAGATTATAGGGGAATAGGTCAGGGTGGAATACTCAGAGGGTCGGTGTGGACTTGTTGCACCACAGGGCCTGTTTCCACACTGTAGTGATTCTATGAATTCTAAAAAAAGGAGCTTACAGCCCAATGATCTCAACATAGAGTTCACCAGCTTCAAAATCTCCCCTCGCCCAACCTCAACCCATGTAGAGCCCTCCCTCTCATCTCTGCGTCCTTGACCTGTCACAACCCGTCTATCTCTGTTCTAACCTATCCACCCCATCCTTCTTACTGACAATCTCTACAACCCCATACCTGCATCCACCTACCTTCCCCCAGTCCCCTCCCCTGCCTCTATTTATTTCTAAGCTCCCTTCCGCCTCCCCAGACCTGATGAAGGGTTCTGACCAAAAGTGTTGATGTTTCTGCTCCTCAGATGCTGCCCAGCCTGCTGTGCTCCTCCAGCTCCAAATTTTATTGACACATATTTTTAGGGAAGGAGGATTAAAATACTCAAAACTCAAAATGAACTTTAGAAACAGTGCTACTGAATAAATACTAGTCTAACATCATGCATTAAACACACACATGTGGAATTCATTGGTCTCTGATTGCTTAGTAAGTTAAAGAATAATCTCTGCTTCCTGTAATTAAACAATATCTTGAGTAGTGAACAGTAAGAGCTGATTTAGTTGCTGAGGATATGAGTTTATTGTTAACACATTTTTAGATCCTCCTTCCTGGTGCTCTGAATGAAATAAACCAATAATAAGGGATACCTTCATGGTATTTTAAAAATAAACTAATGTTTGTCCTTCTTTCTGAACACTGAAATAAATTATCCAGGGTAAATGATAGTTGGTCAACAGTGATAGTGTAGGGTGTCAGGTGATGGGATGGGGGATGAGATCGAAAAATTATCAATGGTAAGGCAAGGGCAATGAACGAATAAATCAAACAGGACTGTGACTTCATTGTATTCTAGCTTAGAATCCGGGACCTACAATACCTCTTGATCTCCTCATGAAATTTCACAATCTAAGTGCTATTAGATTCAGCAATTGCAAATTTCTCACAGTCATATGGGTACTGCTGGTTTGCAAGCCTTGGGTGCTGGCTTCATGCTGTTTAAATATGATATCTGCACCCTTGATTTTGTAAAGTAACAGTGGGTTCAGCAATTTCCTGTTGTTATTTGTCACATGTTTACCTAAGGCCTTGTGTGTGCCTAATTCACCGTCTCTCCACCTCCAAATAGAGCTGCCACATTCAACTCACAATGTGAGAAGATGATTCTGCCAAAGGGCCCATCAAACCTGCTACAGAAAATTAATTAGTCACGTAAGTACCGTTTTTACAAAGTATCAGTTGCTAATGACTTCCAATCAACTTCACTTGCTTAGAAAACAAACAATTACTAAATGTGGTCTAATCCTTCAGAAGTGAAATGTTGCAGGAACTTTATTAAAGTGCAAAATGTGAAAACATTCTGAAAGTAATTTGTTATCCTTTCCAGCTTTTTCCCTTTCTCTCTTAAGCCAATAGTTCTTTCCCTCTCTTGTTGCTGATTTGAAGCAGGAGAGAGGCCGACCTGGAGAAAGTCACCAACTTGTAAACAAGTGAGAAAGTGGATTCTGTGCATCTGAAAATGTGTGAGAGAAAAGGGGAACATAAAATTCATAAAGAGTGAGAGACTGCACTGCATCTGCTGCTTCATAAAGGGAAAAGTGGTCATATGTGAGAAGGGCAGTAGCAACAGGAGCTATAAGCTAGAGCACTGGTAAGGCCAGATCTGGAGTATTGTGTACGATATCTGCATTTTGCGCAATATCAGTTATTTCGACACATGCAAACATTATAGTATATATCTTAGTAATATCAGAAATATTTGGGTAGGCATGTTTTAAACTGCCCACATGTCAACATCGAAAGTTTGTCCAAAGCAAATATTGAGAGCACACTTCTAGGCAGTGCATTCCAGACACTAACTACCTCCTGTATGTAAAAGGTATTTTATCACATTGCACTTTCTTCCCTTGTAAAATTAATCTGTATCCTCTTACACTTCATCCTCTTACAAGCAGGAGCAGTTTCCTACTATCTACTCCATCAAGTCCCCTCATAATTTTGGAAACTGCTATCAAATCTCAATTTAGCCTTTTACTGCCCAAAGAAAGTAATCACAACTTCTCCAAATTATCTTCATTGCTAAAGTTTTCCAACACTGGACCATGTGGTCAGGTGGCCAACTGGAGAAATATTTATGAGATTGGTTAAGAGCTACAATTAAGCATGCTGGGAATTTTGGTTAAAATAGTTTAAACTCTGGGAATGCTTCTTGTCTCTCCCTCCTTCCCCTTCTCCAATATGTTCTCATTCCTGCTGATGTTTGGTCTCCAAAACTGTATGCAACAATCCAGCAGCATTTAATACAAGTACAGCATAGCTCGCTTGCTCTTGTACCTTATTCTTCTATTAATAAATCCTCGGATGGTTTATACTTTATTAACTGCCCTCTCCAACTGTTCTGTCATCCTTAATGACCAGGTCTCTCTGCTTCAGCATATCCTTTATAGTAGAATGCAACATAATAGTTTGCATGTCACACTGTGACTTTAGCAGCTATCTCTCACTTGCCATGTGACAGGTTAATCTAACAATAATTGTATTGAGTTACACTTTGATTTTGTTTTCAAAAATTATCCCCAATTATAGCAGTAAATATGTTGATAAACTGACAATAAGGAATTTTCACACGAAACTGATATACTATGCTTAACTCAGATAAACTCCAAGAAGGCATACAGTGTTTTAGCTTTTATTAATACAGGGATCGAGTTCCAGAACCAAGAGGTTACGGTGGAACTGTACAAAACTCTGGTGCGGCCGCACTTGGAGTATTGTGTACAGTTCTGGTCACCGCATTATAAGAAGGATGTGGAAGCTTTGGAAAGGGTGCAGCGGAGATTTACTAGGATGTTGCCTGGCATGGAGGGAAGGTCTTACGAGAAAAGGCTGATGGACTTGAGGCTGTTTTCATTAGAGAGAAGAAGGTTGAGAGGTGACTTAATTGAGACATATAAAATAATCAGAGGGTTAGATAGGGTGCATAGGGAGAGCCTTTTTCCTAGGATGGTGACGGCGAGCATGAGGGGGCATAGCTTTAAATTGAGGGGTGAAAGATATAGGACAGATGTCAGAGGTAGTTTCTTTACTCAGAGAGTAGTAAGGGAATAGAACGCTTTGCCTGCAACGGTAGTAGATTCGCCAACTTTAGCTACATTTAAGTTGTCATTGGATAAGCATATGGACGTACATGGAATAGTGTAGGTTAGATGGGCTTGAGATCGGTATGACAGGTCGGCACAACATCGAGGGCCGAAGGGCCTGTACTGTGCTGTAATGTTCTACGTTCTATGTTCTGTATTGATTTTATTTGATGTTATTCGGGGTGCAAAATGACAGGGCAACATCAAGTGCCAGGGACAGTTCGAAGCACAAGGCAGTAGACAGAAACATCACTTTTGGCATCAACGACATATGAGTGATGAACTCTATCAACTCACCATAGGTAATGTCCTAGGAGACCTGCTAACAAAGTGAGTTTGTCAGAAATTACTACTTGAAATTTAATGGGATTATATGAGCTGCACTATGTAGATAAGAAATTAGTTTCTCTCTGGTATCATCAATTGAGTCAGCATTGCCACTTATTCCATGTGTATGCGGAATATGCAAATGTGGAATGAACTGCCAGAGGAAGAGGTAGAGGCAGATAGAAATTAAAATACATTTGGACATGTACATGAATAGGAAAGGTTTAGAGAGTTAAGGGCCAAATTTACTCAAATTGGGCTATTTTTGTTTGGGAAACCTGGTGGGAATGGACAAGTTGGACCGAAGGGTCTGTTTCTAAAACACAGAACATAGAACAGTACAGCATAGTCCAAGCCCTTCGGCCCACGATGTTGTGCCAAACTTTTAACCTAATCCTAAGGTCTATCTAACCTTCACCCCTACATTATACTATTATCCACATGCCTATCTAATAGCTGCTTAAATACCCCTAAAGAGGCCAACTCCACTACCCTGTCCGGCAATGCATTCCATGCCCCGACCACTATCTGAGTAGAACATATAGAACATAGAACAATACAGCGCAGAGCAGACCCTTCAGCCCTCGATGTTGCATCGACCTGTGAACTAATCTAAGCCCATCCCCCACACTATCCCATCATCATCCATATGCTTATCCAAGGACTGTTTAAATGCCCCTAATGTGGCTGAGCTCACTACATTGGCAGCCAGGGTGTTCCACGCCCTTACCACTCTCCGAATAAAGAACCTGCCTCTGACATCTGTCTTAAATCTATCACCCCTTAATTTGTAGCTGTGCCCCCTCGTACAAGCTGACGTATTCATCCTCGGAAAAAGACTGTCACTGTCCACCCTATCTAACCTTCTGATCATCTTGAATGTCTCTATTAAGTCCTCTCTTAGCCTTCTTCTCTCCAATGAAAACAGACCCAAGTCCCTCAGCCTTTCTTCATAAGGCCTTCGCTCCAGATCAGGCAACAACTCCTCTGCACCTTTTCCAATGCTTCCACATCCTTCCTGTACTTAGGCGACCAGAACTGCACGCAATATTCCAAGTGAGGCTACACTAGCATTTTGTACAGTTGCAGCATGACATCATGGCTCTGGAACTCAATCCCTCTACCAATAAAACCTGACACACCGTAAACATTTTTAACAGCACTATCAACCTGGGTGGCAACTTTCAGGGATCTATGTACATGGACACCAAGATCCCACTGCACATCCACACTACCAAGAATCTTTCCATTGACCCAGTATTGTGCCTTCCTATTATTCTTCCCAAAGTGAATCACCTCACATTTATCCGCATTGAACTCCATTTGCCACGTTTCAGCCCAATTCTGCAGTTTATCCAAGTCTCCCTGCAACCTGCAACATTCTTCCACACTGTCCACCACTCCACCGACTTTAGTGTCATCTGCAAACTTACTAACCCATCCACCTATTCCAGCGTCCAAGTCATTTATAAAAATGTCAAATAGCAGTGGTCCCAAAACAGATCCTTGAGGCACACCACTCGTAACCGGACTCCAGGCTGAATATTTTCCATCAACCACCACTCGTTGCCTTTTTACAGAAAGCCAGTTTCTAATCCAAACTGCTAAATCTCCCTCAATCCCATGCCTCTGTATTTTCTCCAATAGCCTACCAAGTGGAACCTTATCAAAAGCTTTACTGAAGCCCATGTACACCACATCAACTGCCCTACCATCATCCACATGCTTGGCCACCTTCTCAAAAAACTCAATGAGGTTTGTGAGACACGACCTGCCCTTGACAAATCCTCCAGTCCTCTGGTACTAAACCTGTAGACAATGAGGACTCAATGATCAAGGGCAAAGGCTCCACCACCTCCTTCCTAGCTTCCCAGCGAATCCTCAGAAAAATCCCATCCGGCCCAGGGGATTTATCTACTTTCACACCTTCTAGAATTGATAACACCTCCTCCTTACTAGCCTCAATCCTTTCAATTTTAGTAGCCCATAACTCAGTCTTCTCCTCTACAATATTCTCCTTTTCCTCAGTGAAAACAGATGAGAAATATTTGTTTAGCACCTCTCCGATCTCCACAGGGTCCACACACAACTTCCCACTTCTATCTTTGACTGGCCCTATTCCTACCCTGGTCATCCTCTTATTCCTCACATACCTAGAGAAAGCTTTAGGGTTCTCCCTTATTCTAACTGCTAATGTCAGCTCATGTCCCCTCCTTGCTCTTCTTAACTCTCTCTTTAAATCCTTCCTAGAAAATCTGTAATTCTCCATCACTTCACCTGAGCCATCTCATCTCATCTTCACATAAGCCACCCTATTCCGCTTAACAAGAGATACAATTTCTTTAGTAAGCTACAGTTCCCTTATCTTATCACTTCCTCCCTGCCTGACCTGTCAAGGACACGCAATATCTGTTCCTTAAACCAGCTCCACATTTCGTTTGTCCCAATCCCCTGCATTTTCCTACCCTATTCTATGCTTCCTAAGTCTTGCCTAATCACATTATAATTGCCCTTTCCCCATCTATAACTCTTGCAATTGCTAATCTAAACGTAACCAAATTATGGTCACTCTCTGGATAAATGCGAGGTGATGCATTTTGGAAGGTCGAATTTGAAAGCTGAGTACAGGATTAAGGATAGGATTCTTGGCAGCGTGGAGGAACAGAGGGATCTTGGTGTGCAGATACATAGATCCCTTAAAATGGCCACCCAAGTGGACAGGGTTGTTAAGAAAGCATATGGTGTTTTGGCTTTCATTAACAGGGGGATTGAGTTTAAGAGTCGTGAGATCTTGTTGCAGCTCTATAAAACTTTGGTTAGACTGCACTTGGAATACTGCGTCCAGTTCTGGGCACCCTATTATAGGAAAGATGTGGATGCTTTGGAGACGGTTCAGAGGAGGTTTACCAGGATGCTGCCTGGACTGGAGGGCTTATCTTATGAAGAGAGGTTGACTGAGCTCGGTCTCTTTTCATTGGAGAAAAGGAGGAGGAGAGGAGACCTAATTGAGGTATACAAGATAATGAGAGGCATAGATAGAGTTGATAGCCAGAGACTATTTCCCAGGGCAGAAATGGCTAGCACGAGGGGTCATAGTTTTAAGCTGGTTGGTGGAAAGTATAGAGGGGATGTCAGAGGCAGGTTCTTTACACAGAGAGTTGTGAGAGCATGGAATGCGTTGCCAGCAGCAGTTGTGGAAGCAAGGTCTTTGGGGTCATTTAAGAGACTGCTGGACATGTATATGGTCACAGAAATTTGAGGGTGCATACATGAGGATCAATGGTCGGCACAACATTGTGGGCTGAAGGGCCTGTTCTGTGCTGTACTGTTCTATGTTCTATGTTCTATGTTCTCTCCGAAGTGCTCACCTACCACTAAATCAGACACCTGGCCTGGGTCATTACCAAGTACCAGATCCAGTAACGAACCTACCTCCGACGTCTCCCGTATATCTACCTCCACTCACTTCAAAACTATGCCCCCTCATAATAGTTACCTTCACCCTAGGAAAAAGTCTCTGGCTGTCTACTCTATCTGTACCTTTGATCATTTTGTACACCTCTATCAAGTCACCTCTCATCCTTCCTTGTTCTAAAGAGAAAGGCCCTAGCTCTCTCAACCTTTCCTTGTAAGACCTTCCCTCCATTCCAGGCAACATCCTGGTAACTCTCCTCTGCACCTTTTCCAATGCTTGCACATCTTTCCTGTAATGAGGTGACCAGAACTGGACATAGTACTTCAGATGTGGCCCAACCAGGCTTTTGTATACCTGGAGCATAACTTCACGGCCTTTCAACTCGATCCCTCTATTAATGAAAGCTAACACACCAAATGCCTTCTTAACAACTCTATCCACCTGGATGGTAGCTCTCAGGGAACTGTGAAAATGAACCCCAAAATCCCTCTGCTCCTCCACACTGCCAAGAATCTTCCTGGTAACCCTGTATTCTTCTTTCAAGTTTGTCCTTCCTCACACTTTTCAGGGTTAAACTCCACCTGCCACTTCTCAGCCCAGCTCTGCATCCTATCAATGCTCCTTTGTAACCTAGAACACCCCTCCACACTGTCCACAATATGACCCACATTCGTATCATCCGCGAACTTGCTAATCCACCCTTCCACTCCTTCATTCAAATCATTTACAAAAATCACAAATAGAAGAGGACCAAGGACAGATCCTTGTGGTACACCACTCATAACTGAGCATCGTGTTGAATATTTTCTGTCCACTACCACCCTTTGTCTTCTAAGGGTCAGCCAATTCTGAATCCAATCTGCCATATTTCCCCCTAGCCCATGCCTCCTTACCTTCTGCATGAGCCTACCATGGGGAACCTTATTATACACCTTAGTTATATCCATGCATATCACATCCGCTGCTCTACCTTCATCCTCTTCAAAGAATTCAATAAGGTTTGTGAGGCATGATCTACCCCTCACAATTCCATGCTGACTGCTGTGCTGTATAACTCTATGATGCTAAGGGTGTGTATTGTAGTTAAGTAACAACATCGGATATACATTGGCAGAAGAAAGAGCATCAATTGTTAAAGACGTAGAGGAATTAAAATCATTTGGCAGAATTTTTCCATTTAAGTATGAAATGAAGTATTTAGTCAAGTGAGATTCATGGCGGTTGGCTTACCATGGCTCACAGTGACGTTTGTGAACATGCTCTATACCCCATCCCATGAAATCCTGTGGCAGAGGATGTGGAAGAGCTTGCTACTGTTGGGACCTTCTGGAGTTCATGTCACTAGTGTCAAATTTGAAAGCCTAGCTGCATACTTCTTCAGATGCTGCATGTTAGGAACTGGCCTTCACAGAGCAGTGTTTCAACATATAATTGAGGACAAGGCCCATAAATCAAAGCTCACTCCCCCATTTCACAGAAAGCAGCCTGAGTTATCAGTGAACGTGTTGGTGGAGCAGACACTGGTATTTTTCCTGCAGACTGCTAAAGGAAGCCATGTCACCAGACTCAAAGTCTGGACATAGATAGTGGCCCTGGTTAATGTGGGAATAGCCAGTAATGCCATTAAAATTAATGATTTTCTATGCTCCACAAGAGTAAATGCCATCACCTTCTTTCTGCTACATCACACTCAAGGCCATCACTCACTCTAACTTTACACACCTTTCATCAAGCTTCATGGACCACAGCTCTCCCTATTGCATGGATTGCATCATGTTCACTCAACAGCTCCTACTCATGTCTTCTTCCCAAACCAGTAAACCTGTCCTCTGTGGTTCCTATTCACAAACTGGGGACACCTCACCTCCATGTCTTCGCATGCATCACCACCAATTCATCTTCTATCCACCTCCATCATACTCAATCCATCTCTTTGACTCACTGCAAGAAAAATTGGTCTAACCCAGGGCTAAGGGACTGAGACTAGTAAGAAGATGGTGTAAACATACAAGAACAGAAATTGCTGTAGAAACTCAGCAGGTCTGTCAGCATCTGTGGAGAGAAAACAGTTAACATTTCGAGCCACAGAGACCCTTCTTTAGAACTGGTGTACACAGATATTAGGCTCCTCACTTTGTACAAGGAGAAAATTCTCAATCTGGTCAGAGAAGAACACAACCACTCACATTGGCACTTCAAGGGCCAACCAACTCAGTAAGCTTCATTGCAATTCTCTGCCATTACCACGAGTAACAAATCATCTTTAATCTGCACAAGATTTATCCTATTTACCTGACTAATTCCCCCTGTTATCCAGGAACTTGAAGCATTCAGCAAACATCCACCAGGAAGAGGTTAGTCTCAGGCACTCTCAACTCCACATTTACCTCTGATGTAGAAGCCACTGAATCTTCAGGGGATGCATTGGCAAGGCTTTCAACTACATCCTAATCAGTTCAGAGATTATCTGTTCAGTAGTACTGTATCTAGATTACACTTGGCATCACAACGTAGCACTGACAATTCTCCGGCTCCAGGTGGACTTTATCCTAGGGTGTCAAAAAAGGTAGCTAATGAGGTAGTAGATGTATTGGTGTTAATTAGCCAAAATCTCCTTAATTCAGGAAATGTCCAGTCAGACTGGAATGTACATATATAACGCTTCTATTCAAGAGAGCAGAGAAGCAGAAAATAAGAAACTATAGGCTAGTTAGTTTGATGCCTGTAGTAGAGGAAGTGTTAGAATCGATCATAAAGAGATTATAGTTGGACACTTAGAAAAGGGAATTGTAGTGTGGTTTTGCAAAATGGAAATCATATTTAACCAGTTACTCCATTGTTATTCAATGGGATGTATTATACTTGGATTTCCAGAAGGCATTTGATATGGTGCTTTATCTAAGATAATTGTGGAAAACAAAAGCTCACAGTGAGGGGTAAAATATTAGCATGAATAGAAAAGCAGTGGAATATGATGACTAGAATGCTTCAGGGGCCTGTCCTGGAGCCTCAACAATTTACAATTTACATTAATGACTTAGAAGAGTGAAACAGAAGCATGGTAGCTAAATTCACAGATGACACCTAGACAAGTAAGAAAGTGTTGTGAAGAAGACACAAAGAAGTTGCAGACAGATATAGATAGTGCCATTATGACTAGTGGCCATAATAGTGAGTAAGCAAAAATCTGGAAGACAGAGTATTTTTTGCTGCGGCATAATCCTTTCCGAACTATGTTGCAAAATCCAACCTAAGCAGTAAACTATCAAAACCATGTCTTAAAGACTTGACAAATGTTTGCAAGATGTACGCCTTACCTCCGACAGTGATTCCTGTATGCCCCGAGGATCTTGGAAGAAAGCAGAAAACTGTGAGGGCTTTACCATGTAAGAGTCATGATAGCTGTCAGGATTTCTGGCACAGATCTCCAAGATTTGACGTCAATGGCCAAATATAATTTGAACATTGCTGGACTGGAAGCCTTTTTTGTTGATAGACTCTCCAGGTTAGTGACATGGCACTGTCAAAGCAAAATGGATGCAGCTGATAGTGCTCAGCTCCTGGAGGGAGGTACTGATGGTGGAGAAATGGACTGGAAGATGCCATACATATCCCAGTTGCTCCTTGAGACATACTAGTGGCATAAAGTTCCAAGGTAGCTGTGACTTTGATACCCACCGGGATAGGTTTGCCACCTAGTATGTCTGAGCATAAATCCCGCTCCAGCAGATGACACAGTTTGGTGATATGACCCAGGACATCTTTAATCCATAGTTTCACAATCTTTCAGAGAGTTGAAGAAAATGAACATGAGACCTATAGATATTATGATTTATCTCTGCTTCTTTGGTGGCTTTTCACCCACTGTTTTGTCCTCTGGAGAGTTGGCAGCAGGAGTTGGAGGGTTGCTGTACTTGATGGCTTGGTGACAATGCTGTCTCGTTCTACCTTGTCTTTGAAGTTGAAAGTAGGTCACAAGGACTTCAGCCACAGTGGTGTTTGTAACAACTTTGTGATCAGATAATTTGTGCAAAGGTTAGAAGGAGAGCTCTATTTTACTAGTGATACTCCTGAGCCCTCAAATCAATCTCATTGAGCTTCATTACCTCCTCAAGAAGGTAAATGCCATGCCTATATAAAGATCTCTGAGATATATAACCTTATTCAAATGTAATCTGCACAGTCAAAATGCTCATGCTACACTGCAAGAGTGGGATTCCATCATCAGGCCAAATGGCAGGCTCCCTATCAAAGAAAGGTACCGTTTCATATCACAGATCACATCCTTGCAAACTTACTGTTGCCATTATGCAGTATTGTCTTCCAACGCTTGCTATGGAATTTGATTCTGAAATACAAAGCTTCTATGTACATTTCTCTGATTAGATTTATTTAGCTGACATGACAAGAAAGCAATTAGTGCGCACAATACAGTGATCATGTCCACTTAACGCAATTATTCTTAAATCAAATTTTGGACAGTAAATGACCTGCCAATGAAATGAAATGCAATGAAATTCTGATGAAAGGTCTAGGCCCGACACGTCAGCTTTTGAGCTCCTAAGATGCTGCTTGGCCTGCTGTGTTCATCCAGCTCCACACTTTGTTACCTTAAATGCAAACAGAATCTAGGTTGGTGGCAATACTGAATCACTGCAGTCATGATTATTGCGATTGCTGCTTGAGGCGGGGGGGGGGGGGGGTGTTAAATTCCAAACATTTTGCTTCAACTCCAAAAAAAATACAGTAACTTATTATAGCCTGTTATAGATGAGGTCAGCTATTTCGTGTGGGTACTGCACAGCTGACTTTTGATTCAAGACAGCAAGTCTCCAACTTTTTATTCTTGTGAGTGAGTTGCAGATACATGAGAACACCACCACACTTAAGTTCCCCTCCAAGCCATGTACCATCTGACTTGGAAATGTATCATCATTCTTTTAAATGTTGCTGGGTCAATATCCTGGAATTCCCTCCCTAATGGCATTGTGTATCAACACATAGCAGGGGGACTGCAGCTGTTCAAGAAGGCAACTCACCACCACCTTCTCAAGGACAATGTTATAGGGGCAGCACAGTGGCTCAGTGGTTAGCACTGCAGCCTCACAGCGCCAGGCACCTGGGTTCGATTCCAGCCTCGGGCGACTGTCTGTGTGGAATTTGCACATTCTCCCCGTGTCTGTGTGGGTTTCCTCCAGGTGCTCCGGTTTCCTCCCACAGTCTAAAGATGTGCAGGATAGGTGGATCGGCCATGCTAAATTGCTTGTAGTGTTCAGCGGTGTGTGGGTTATAGGGGGAATGGGTATGGGTGGGATGTTGCAAGGGAAGGTGTGGACTTGTTGGGCCGAAGAGCCTATTTCCATACTGTAGGGAATCTAATCTTAAATGCTGGTCAGCCAGTGATGCCCAATTCCAATAAGTAAATTAATGCCGGCATAGACTCATTTTATTCTAGGAAAATTGGCCAGGCCAGGACCGCATTGGTAAACTGCCCTAACGCTTTTATTTTCATTATTTTCTTGTACTCCAACCTCCAAAGTCCTGGGGAAATTCAGCCCAATATGTTTGGAAATGCTACCACCTAATTCATTAATTGCATACAATTAAATGGGATACACAGCATAGAACACAAAAGGAAATTGCTGGAGAAGCTCAACATGTCCATCCGCATCTGCAGAAAGAAAACAAAACCTTAAAAAAAACAGTTAACATTTCTGGTCCAGTGACCCATCTTCGGAACAACAGAAACTCTGTTTGGCTCAATCAGTCCACGTGGCTTCCAGGTTCAATTTGAACATGGTAATCAAGTATTTTTGCAATTTCATTAGTTGCTTCCTTTGAATAGTTGAACAGGACTGGAGTCTCCATCCATGCTTATATTGAGCTCAAGGGCCTGGAACCACTGTTTAAATTACGTAAAATTTGATGATCCATTTACTGAACATTTCTAACAATACAAATAGATATTCTCCTAACAGCTAAAATCAATATTTTAGTTGTTAAAATTAATTTCTTTAAATAACAAAAGCATTCTGATTATAATCACTGTCAGTGGTGTTTTGAATACTTAAAAATCTAAATCATCCTCATCGAACACGCTGTTACCAGGCTTTGATCTGTTTCTCAGAGAAGCATTTTGATCTGCATCTGGATCTGAAGTGTTGCCTGCATCTTTCTCATCTCCAGGTATTTCCGAACTTGTGTAATTACTTTTTGTATCTTCATCTGATGAACTTTCTGGGTACATTTGATGAGAGGATTTGTTTCCTCGACTGTTTGAGCTGCTACTTGTAGCTTCTTTAGTGTAAGCCAGAATGTTACCACTAACATTGTCCTCCTTCGCAGAATCTTCTGTTACTCCACTGCCAGAATGCTGTGGGCAACCAATAACAACTAATGAATCACTCTGTTCCAGAGATTCTTTTGAATTCATGACATCTAACCCACCTTCATTTGGATTTTTAATAACATTAGATTTTACAAACTCATCAGAAAGTTCTGAGAGATCATTATCCACATGTTTAGTTCTGTGTAGCACTTGACTGTTATTCTCCATAGCGTCTCTTACATCAGTTTCTAAAATCTTGTACTCTTGTTGACTGTCAATAGAATGTGGTTCTTCTAATTTGTTAGTTTTCATCTCAGGATCTGTATTGTTGCCTGATTCATTATCTTTTACATCCTGTTTCCCACATTGCATACTTGCAGTACTAGCCATTTCCTTATTGTGTTCTGTGTAATCAGTTTCACACACAATAAATTCAGACTCTTCTTTGTTGTTTTTGTGTTCATTTTCATCTTTATAGACATCACTTACTTCATCTTCATTCGGTTCCAGGGCACCTTCTGATGTTGTATTTAATGAGTCTCCACCTCCTTCACTTTTACATTCAATATCACCTGTGCATTTATCTACTTGCTTGCTCCTCTGATCAGTTTCCTTCAATTTCAAACCAACCACATGATTACTACTTGGCATCTTCTCCTTAACCTGTTCCAAAGTTCTATCTAATTTGTGATTTTGATATTCATTATTCAAAACTACATTTTCTTGACTCATGTTCATTGGTTCAACATGTTGAATTGCATGTTCTATTCTGTTTTGAACATGTTTGATGGATTCACTCGCAGCACAATCATGATTATTAAGTTCCAAATCCAATAATTGCCCAGACCAATCTATGTCAGTGACCTGTTCCTTTAGTTGATTATTAGGTTTATTCATCTTTATCCTAAGGATCTCTCTCAGGTCAAAGTCTTTAAAAATAGGGATATTTGTATGCATTGAATTTGTTGCATATTTTGGAGCCTTATTTTTCTCTGTGCACAAATCACAAGGACAGAACTTATCAAGGCTAAATTGCTCATCTGCATCAGTATTATCACCTAACATTTCTTCAAAAGTCAACACCTCATCACTTATTAGAGAAGTATCTTTTGTGCTACATTGATGCTCTGGTTTCTTAGGCTGCGGAGAAAATATTTGCATTTTATGCATAGCCTTTAGCCGTTTACATCGTTGTTCTGTTTGTTCAGATGACTCACATCTACGTGGTTCTTTTGGAGGTGATGGCTTGATTCTTCTGGCTATACATTGGACCTTTCTTAGTTCTCTTTCAACGCTTCCTCGGACTCTCCTACTAACATCTTCTCTTAGCTCTTCAATCATCAGATCTAATCTATCATCAGCTTCTAAATTCCACTTAATTTTAAATTCATTCATTGCATGTATATAATCTGTAATGAACTGCTTTTCTATTTTTTTCAGCAGTTTCAGTAACCAGGCTGGA
Organism: Stegostoma tigrinum; assembly: GCF_030684315.1. Classification (NCBI taxonomy): domain Eukaryota; kingdom Metazoa; phylum Chordata; class Chondrichthyes; order Orectolobiformes; family Stegostomatidae; genus Stegostoma; species Stegostoma tigrinum. Next base: position 79,176,936 of record NC_081357.1, on the reverse strand, counting down.
TCAGGATTAAATGATTTCCTTTGTGTTGGTTCATGTTCTTGGTCTGCTATAGCAGCTTGTGCTCCACAATGGTGGTCTATTATTTGCTGTGATGATTTTATTACTCCGGCATCCTCACATTTTTCTATTTCTTTTTTATATACATGTTGCCCTTTCTCAGAATAATCTTCATGCAATGTCTCATTATGGTCTTGTGCCATCGTCAGATGAACATTTTTTTCCAAGTCACAGCTGGCTCCAGCAGATGGTTTCATTCTCTCTATGTCTGAAGCAGATTGCTTCTTGAAGTCTTGATTTGTGTCCTCTGGGCTTTGCCTACTGTTGATGTGTATATTTTCATTCAAGTCCTCACCATTATCACTTTGTTCCCCGCTGTTCCACTGAACACGATAAGCTATGTCTGGAGTGACTGGACTGGATGGTGTAACATCTGACTGTGATATTCTTGAGTTTCTTGAAAGGGATCTTTCCTCAATGTTATTATTATCCTCTAATTTGCTATTTGTATTCCTGGATTTTCTTAACTTTGGTTCTTTACAGGAAGTATTAACCTTTGTTGAATCAGCAAATGATATTGAGTATTCTTCAGTTTCATCATTCTGTTTATTTTGTATCTCAGAAATTTCATCAACTGAGCTTTTCATTAAAGAAAATTGATTTTGTTCTGATACATTGCCTTCATTGTTAGAATGGGCATTTAAATACAAGTCACATTTCTTTTTCTCTACTGTTTGAGAGACAGCAGTTGCTCCACCCATGCTACCATCTCCTGATCCTCCAGATCCACTATTGATATCCACTCCTGAGGAAGACAGTGGGGTGACATTATCATCTGCTGAATTGTGGCCTTTAAATGTTTTAGAATGTTTTTCAGCAGTTTGTGATTCCTTTCCCTCACCTTCTTTCATGATATCAGTAAACTGGAGTGACTTTAGGTCACTTACAATCTCTTTCTGTGCAGCACTATTCGTATCATTTAATTTGTTTTTATGATCTGAAGACTGTTTGTTAAAAAATTGAAAACTGGCAAGGCATGTCAACAGGGACTTAGCTGAATGGCTTAGATTTCTTTCAAATGTAAGGTTTAAACTTGGCAGACTGCTTGATCGCTCCAACATTATTCTCTGTCTAGAAGAAAGAAGGACTTTTATGGCCTCAACAGGGGAATGCATGTTGTGTGGCAAAATGCTCTCATGCAGCTGATTGGTTGTGGCTGGTACAGAACAGGAAAAATTAATTGGCTTCGCCTGTAAAACATCCAGCTCTTTGACCATCTCTTGGCCAGAACTTTTACCTTCTGCTGTTAGTCTTCCACTATTTTCCAACCTTACTATCGTCAAATCATTTTTCTCTTTTGATTTCTGATCACTTACAGTAGATTCAATTCCAAATGGTTTCAGTTCTAATGTTGTTATAGCTTCTGTGTTGCTTTTTTGTTCTTCTAGCATCACTTCTGTTGCAGATTTTTCACACTTGTCTTGGAATTCCTCTGTGTTGTCATATTTCACAAGCATGTTTTCAGATGGAATTTTTTTCAGCCATTCATGAACAATATCTTCAAATGATGCATTTGGGAGTACACTAGGTACAAGATCATGATTTTCACAGGTGACTACACTAGTACATGTGGATTTTTTATTTTTATTCTTATTTTTATTATTTCTATCCTTACATTTTCCATTACTATCCACTTCTTCACTCTTTCTGTCACTGTCACTTTTGTTGACATTTACTTTGTGAGGTTTATTAGTGGTGCTTTTTTCACTTGGATTGGATGTTGAGGTTGTTAGCCTAGATGTGGGTGATTTTTGACCTGAAACTTTATCAGTAGTTGTACTGCTTTTACTCTTGAGTGCAGGCTCCAATAATACCTGTTTGGTAGTTATACCACCTACTGTTCGCTGTTGTGCAAATGACAGGGGCACATTCTCAACAGAGAAAATTTTCTCTACCTCTGTTACCTTTGATAATTTTGAAATATCAGTTCGATGAAATTCATTTTCAATATGATTTTGTTCTTGATTTTCATTTGCAGTATTTTCTCTCGATGCTTTAGAAACTGTAGATAGATTGCTGCAAGCTGATTTACATGTCTCAGGCTCCATTTTTATGTTGGTTTCCAATTGCAAATCTTCTGAAAAACCTAATGTTTTTAAATTTGGCATTTTATCCTCATTGCTTGTGTTTCCTTCACCAGGTTCTAAATTTGGATCTGAATTATCAGAGACAGATGTAGAAGGCCTGTACTCAATTTCTGACTTGGCCCTTTTACTTCTACTGGTATTGCTAGAGCTGCAAGGATTTAACGAATCAGAGTCGGATGATATTTTATTTTTGTTAATAGAGTTTGTCAGAATAACTTCTGCATGGCCGCTCAGTGACGACTGTTTGGAATGAATGGAAGCAGTTGACTGAAATCTTGGTTTCACTTTATTCATTTCACTCAAGTTTCCTGAAGATGATGCATTGCTGTCTTTACCTGAAGCGAGTGTTGGTGGCTTCTTGTGTCCTGCTGAAGATGTTGATGACCAGGAGAGAACAGGATGTGAGTGGCCTTCTTCTGTATTCATATTTTTTGTATACTCATTGCTTCTTTTGGAAGGTGAGTGAATTGTGTTTCTTACTGATCTTCCATGCGTGTCATTATTTTGGAAATGTATCTCATGACTAGTACCCTGGATTTCAGGAAAAGATTGTCTTTCTGATATATTCAAGTCAGTTTCGGATTTTCCTGAACATAATGAAATATCACTATCTGATATACTGTTTTCATATGTTTCTCTATTTATACTTTTATCATCATGGAGGGAGTCATTCGATACCACTTTGATTCCATCAGCACATCCAGCATTCGTAATGGCATTTTTTTTCCCATTGAATTGATGGGAACAGTGCAATGCATTGCTTGAACATAAATGGTTCAATGCAGTTGATTCTTTACAGTCATCAGCTGAATCTTTGGAACAATTTGAAGGTACATTCTGATCTCTTCCTTCTGAACTACCCTGGCCTTCGATTTGTTTGTTGCATTTCAAGCAATGAAATGCTTCAGAGGCATTATTTTCATGCTCATCATCTGCTGCAGTACAATCAACTTCTTTTAAATCAATTGAAGCTTCCTCTGAGTTGGTGCATGATGTTGCTGGATCAACATTTTCTGCTAAATTTATGTTTTTGACCACAACCTTCCTTTTCAAACAAACTGTGGAATTGTTTGGTGAAACACAAGAAATTGGTCCATCATGCAAGTTTTGGTAACTAATACCTGTAGAAAAACATGATAAACGATGGTTGCTACTGCCACTATGATTTCTGGAAATAGATGCTGTACTTTTGCAATATCTTGCAGTTTTAGAATCAAATGTGCAGCTACCAGTTTGGCTACTGCAGTGACTGACAGAACGATATTCTACTCCTCTGCTTCCATTTTGAACAGTCTTTGATTTGTTTTTGGCCTGCTGGTGTACAAAATGTTTTGAATATTCTTCACTAGATGTTGTCTGTATGCTCTCAGTGGATTTCCTCTGGTAGATAACTTTATGGTAAGGTGATGAACTTGAGAAAGAAGAATGAGTGGCAGTGCTTTTTATCGAGTTTTCATCTATAATTTGACCATCATACAATGGATTTTTCCAAATATCATACCCCTGATCATGTTTGCAACAGTTCTCACAATGGTTTTCTTCAGATTCAGCTCCATTGAGCTTTGAAGCATAAATATCATCAGAATTGCTTGGATGAAATGATTCACTGCCATTGTCAGCATTTACTTCCTCAACCTGTTCGGTGGCACATAAAAGTTCATTACTGCTTTTCCCTTTTAAACTGGACCTCCTGATCTGTGTTGACCACTGAAGTGTCTCACGATTGAGCAAACGAAAACGAACCTTCATTTCTACTGAAAGACTTCCATCTTTGTTCACATGCACTTTCTTCTCAATGTTATCATCTATCATGGAATCAGTAATTTCTCTTTTTTTGCGTGGGAGCGAGTTTACAACTGAAGCATAACCATTGTTACTTGATGACATGTTCAAGCCATTAGTATAGGATTTATCTGGTGATAATGAAAGTCTGGATGATCTGGAAGGTGATCTGGGATGTATTACACTTTTCTTGGCTTCTAATCCAAAATTAACTATAAAATATGGAATGATATTTCAGCAGAACAATTGAATAATTCCAGAAGTACCATAGAGGAAAAAAATTATCAAACAAAATTAAATGTAGCGAAGGGAGAGAGAAAGGAAAAAAGGAGAGAAAATATGTTTAATTTTATAAACAACCATAATTAACTTGCATAATATTTAAATTTTACATGACAAAATAATTTGAAATATGTTGTTAAGTTAAGCAAGGACAACATAGCAGATAGGGGTCATGAAATTGTTTTTCTACACTACTGTTACCACTGCTACGGAAAAGCCCCGGTGGCACTGTTTGGTCTTCCTAGAGTGATACAGTACAAAAGATTTACTTTGGCCCATTGAGTCTGTACCACCAAGAATTTACCATGATTGACTGTAGTCCTACTTTCCAACACTGGGCCTATAGCCTTGAATGTTATGACACCTCAAATGCTCATCTAAGTATTTTTTAAAGGTTGTGAGGCTTTCAGCCTCAATTACTTTCCCAGGCAGTGCATTCCAGATCCCCACCACTCTCTGGGTGAAAAATATTTTCTCAAATCCCCTTTAAACATACTGCTTTTCACTTTAAAATTGTGCTCCCTTGTTATTGACCCTTCAACAAAGGGGAACAGTTGCTTTCTATTTATCCTGTCCTTGCCCCTCTATCAAGTTCCCCTTAGACCTCTCTGCACCAAAGAAAATAACCAAAGTTTATCCAATCTCCCTTCAAAACTGAAATGTTCATCTCACGCAACATTCTGTTGAATCTCCTTTGCAACCCCTTCACTGCAATCACATCCTTCCAATAGTGTGGGAATCAGACTGCCCGCAGTACTCCAGCTGTGGCCTAAACAAAGTTCAGTTATCTCCAACATAATCTCGCTGCTATTATAATCCAAGCCAAAACTGTAAATGCCCTGCATCCCTTCTTAACTGCTGTATTAACTTGCCCTGCCATCTTGCTCTGTATCTTTGAAAAAGCACCCTAAGATTCCTCTGTTCGTCTGAGCTTCCTATTGTCTCCCTTTACTTGCTTCTTCTCCCAAAATGTATCACCTCACATTTATCAGGGTTAAATTCCAACTGCCAACTAATCTGTCCATCTGACCAAAACATTTACAACCTCCTATAACTTAACAACTTACTCCTCACTGTCAACTGTCCAGCAAATTTGTGTCATCTATAAACTTATTACATCACTATATACCTGGACCCCAAACCCTCATTCCCACCTACGTCATTAATGAACATCAAAAACAATAAGGGACCCAGCCTGATCCCTTTGTTTTATCACAGCACACAGGGTTCAAGTCACACAAACATCCTTCTCCCACCACCTTATGTTTCCTGTGATGAAGGAAATTTTCAATTTAACTTGCCAAGTTTCTCTGGATCCCATAAGCTTTTACCATCTCTTGTGACTGATGATGCACCCCTTGCTGGGAAGAGTGATTGTGCAGGCATACTGTGCCAGCACCAGAAAAGACAAGACTGGTTTCACCATGATGTCAAACAACTGATTTGATCTTAATTTCAGGGAATTGGCCTGAACATACCCAAATACTATCTGTGTGGACTATTCCCATCAAATTAGACATTCAGCACAACAAAGGCCTCCCAAATAATAAACACTAGGCGCTAACTTCACCTGACAAATTTTTAACTTAACTTTAAATTTGTGTAAGTACTATGGGGTACTTTTGGATATCTTTTGGCAATCTGGTGCATAAAATTAGGGGAAGACACAGAATAAGGTGATCAAGGTATACGAGCTGTGCATCTTTGGACTGTGGGAGGAAACTGGAGCACCTGGAGAAAACCCACTCAGACACAGGGAGAATGTGCAAACTCTGCACAGACAGTCACCCAAGGCTGGAATTGAACCTGGGTCCCTGGTGCTGTGAGGCTGCAGTGCTAACCACAGAGCCACCGTGCCACCCCCATCCCCCCTTTTCCTGTGTAAAATTAAATCATTAGACCTTTGCACATTTTCCACATGCAAGGAGTTTGTTGAAATAAAATTAAAGGGAATTCAAAATTGACCATGGTTTGCAAAAAGACAAATCTTGCCAAAATTTTACACTTGGAGTCACACATTTAACTATTTTTGAATTAAAGTTATGTGGGTTAATTTGGTAACCTCTCATTCACAGGTTTGGTTCTGCCCATGGCTGCATAAAATTTTTACATTTTAGTAAAATGAATGAAAGAAAATTACTAACCATTTGTCTTCAAATCAATGGATTGGTTATCAACGTGAGATTGCCTTGACAAGTCAGGCTGCTTTTCAGAAAGTCTTCTGAATTTTTCATTCACAATTGGTTCGAGTGCTTCATGACCAACACATATCAGAACACCAGGGCAATGAAAAAGAGCTTGCAGAGTGTCAACCTGTCAAAAAAGCATGATTGATTCTGATTAGGAAATGCTTTCCATCATAAAACCTGCCCATAATTTAGTCATTTTATTTTTCTTTGACAGGTGAGCCATCTTTTACTTCATTCTCTTCTTGGTCAGAAATCAAGAAAAATGGAAAGAAACTGGGTAGACTCAAAGGACTGAAATTCTATGGAAATTTTCAAGTCGACAGAGTGCAGGTGTTGTGTCCATTTGTTCAATCTGCTAACGACCCTATCTGCAATCCCAGGGATGAAGTAATTCAATTATGTAGAGTGCTTCTGCCATTATGGGCTGAGTAGTTCCTATGAAGGCGGATAAGGTTGGGACGGAAAATATCTCTTTGGTTGTAGGGTCGCATTGTGGGTGGCAGAATTGTTGGAGAATGATATGTTGGATGCAGAAGTTAGTGGGGTGATATGTGAGGACAATGGAGATTTTTTTTGAGGGGAGGGGTTGTGAGGGCAGAGGTGCGGGTAACGCAAGTGATGCAGTTGAGAGCATTTTTGACTACCGAAGGGGTGTGGGTGGGGGGGTGTAGTTACGGTTCTTGAAATAGGAGGACATCTGGAATGTGTGGGAGTGGAATGCCCCATCTTGGGAGCAGGCTCAGCAGAGGTGGAGGAATTGGGAGTAGAATAGATTGTGATATATTCCTTTGGAAATAATTACCTTGCCTTGCTTCAGCATCAGAATCTTCATCTGTTAGGTCTGTGAGGTGTTGCTCCTGAATATAATGGATAGAAGTACTTGCCTTTTTAGGGTTTAATATCTGGCAAGACTTATGAGCAGCAGCGGGGGAGAGGGAAGGATATGCTACAATGGGGGTAAGGGTGGGGGAGCGGTACGTGGGTCTTAAATTCAGCACTTTGATTTATCGGTAGCACAGCTCTACGATAATTCCTGTCTCCTTGAATTTCTTTGCTGTTCCCAAACAGCAAATCAAAAGTGCAGCTGTTGGAAGTCACTGGATGAGTATTTGAACTCACACACTATTTAGCATTAATCCTATCTCAGACCATGATTTGATCACAATGTATAACTTTTTGATATGATTATTCTATACATGTAATATACTAAACAACAAAACGTAATAATTAGATTGCTCAGAATATCATACACGCCAAGATAAAGTTATCCAATTATTACATGGAACACTACAAGACAATCATAGCAGTTCTAATCAGTACTTTCAATAAAGCACATAAATGACAATAGAATGCAATTCACTGAATATCTGTGTGACACCCAGCTAAGCAGAAAGTCAAAGAAAAGTGAAATTGAAGCAGTTTAGAACAACCCTAAATGTTCCCAAAATTATTTGGAAAGGCATAAAAGACACTGGGAGCATCTGGACCTGATTCAACAGGATGATTCTATAGAAGAATTATGTTTGTGAAGTGAAACCCACGATGCTGATTATATATCCAGTGGAGTGGAGGTGGCTACAACAAAATCTAATAAAGATTTCAAAGGTATGAAAGGTCTTGTAGAATCATAGAATCATTACGGCGTAGGAGGAAGTCATTAACCCAATGTGTCTTTGCTTGCTTTCTGTAAGAGCAGCTCAGTGGCTCACACTCTCCCAACTTTTCCCTCGAGTCCTGCAAGTGTTTTTCTCTTCAGACTATTATTGAATAAGCTTTATAAAGACAAAATTAAATCTGTGTCCACCACACTCTCAGGCAGTGCATTCCAGATCCCATCCATTCATTGCAACATAAAGATTTTCTTTTAATCACTATTGTTTCTTTTGTAGTTACCTTAAATTGGTGTCCTCCAGTTCATGACATTTCTGCCAATGGGAACAGTTATTTTTTATTTACTCTGTCCTGATTCTCATGATTTTTAATATCTTTACAAAGTCTCCTCTCAACCTTCTCTTCCCTAAGAAGTGGAGCCTCAGCTAATATATCCCCTTGTAATGCAAATCCAATATCTTTCGAACTATGCTCTTAAATCCTTTCTAATGCCCTTTATATTACTCCTCAATGTGGTGCCTGAACTGGACACTATTCTGGGTCGGCTCAATCCGGTGTTTTATAAATGTTCACTGTAATTGTTTTGGCTTTCGTATTCCACAACTTTGTAAATATCAGGATTCTTGGCTTATTATATACCTTATTAACAACTTTCTCAATGTGCCGTGTCATACTTATTTGTGAAAATACACACCCATATCTCTCTGTTCCTGCACTGCCTTTAGAATTATTTTTCGTTGCCTTTCCTTGTTCTTTCTCCCAAAATGTTTGCAATTCTCTGCATTCAATTTCATCTGGCTTGCAGTCACTCATTCCACCATTCACTTATGTCCTCATGATGCCTATCACTGTACTCCTTCAAAGTTGCTGAAAGGTTTTGAGTCAATTTCACTATTTTGAGAGATTTCCCATAACTTTCTTGCTAATTAGAAACTTCATAGTAAAATGCACTTTGTGAAAAACATATCTGAAAAGTTTCAGGTAAATATTATGTAAAATCAATAATTGATAGCTTTCACCTGGTCCAGATTTTTGTTAGTTTTTGTTAGTTGTTTTTAAATATTATTGTTTCCATGGTTCCCCAGTCAACATTTTTATTTTTCAACGAGCGCTTCACATTGTTCCTTAAAGCTTTTTGAGGGTGCTAATAGCATGCTAGGTAAGAGGGAACAGGGGATGTGGGATTTCTGGATTTCCAGAAGGCATTTGAAAAATACCACACAGATTAATACTTAAGGATTAACAAATTGGTTTAACCTACTTTTTGGACATGGAGCTAGAATTCTGCAAATGGCTTACAGTCACTTCGATCAAGACAGGCAACAACAAAATTGGGATACTCACCTCATCCATACGATTCTACCATCTGGTCAAGTGGGTCCTGTATGAATTTGTTCCTTTTAATCCTATCAGCTTCGTCTGCCTTCAGCAAGGCATCCAAGTAGCATTTTCCAGAACCATTAAAAGCAGGCCAAAGGGAAAAATTGTTGCAACTTAAAACAAAGAAATTTGAACAGCAGGACTGGGAAAGAGTTTTAGAGTGAAACATGTGACATTGAAGGTGGGAAGAAGGTAAAAATTCCTGATTCTGAAGGAGGTTCCTAAGAGTCAATGGAAGGGAGCAGGAGTATTTGGTTAAGCAGGTCAATTTTAGGATTCTTGGCCAAAGGACCTAGCAGCAATGCCCCAAAGGCCTGATGGCCTCATAACAGTTAATATCAGTGTACACACCTTCACATGAAATCACCTACACACCAAAAGGACACCAGTACCTTCTGCATTATACAGAGGAGATGGCTGTCAGCATCATTGGGTTGGTATGCTTCATTTGCCATCCCAGTTCCAGTGCAGAGGACATTGATGAAGGAAACTCCCTGGGGGTGATATACAAGAGGATGCTGATGGCCATGCAAACCAAGACATTGGATAAATTTATCCATCTGCTATGTGGCCCCCTTTCATCATTAGGGCGTATGCAAAAATCTAGTTCCAGGTTTACAAAGGGCATTGCACAGACTTGTCGTCTCCACTGCATCCACTCCATCTCCCTATACCCATCTGTCTCAGTGCCAGAGGCACTGCTGCCGCTATCCCTTCAGCTGTTGCATGTGTACCTTGGTTTTAAGGGGCTTCGACTTTAAGGACTCTGGATGTTGCATGCATCCAGTATTGCAAATTTTCCTGGCAGTTAGCTTGCTTTGACTCGCAAATAGCGCAAATAGAAATCGGTTGATTTCTGTAATGCCTACCTTATATCTTATAATGTGCTTTACTGTTTTGAATGAACAAACCCAATAAATTCTTCAATTCCTGGGAAATAAGGGGGTCATCAATTAAGACTGCAAAAAGGAAAGATTTCCTCACTCCAGGAGTTATGAATCTTTGGGATTTTCTGCTCTAGCAAGCTGTGAATGGTCAACCAATTAGTATATTCAAGACTGATATTTATTTATTTTTGGGCACCAAGGGAATTGATGATGATGATGGAGCAGGAAAGTGAATATGATGCACAGATTCAGCTTGGATCTTATTTAGTGGTGTAGAAATCTCAACAGTCACTAAAGCCTACTGCTGCTTCTATTTCTTCAATTCTTACGATATTTCACATCCTTGTTGAAAATTGATTCACAGTCCCAAACAAAGATCACCTGGTTTGACAATGTAACATTTAGTTAGCTCTTTTACATCTGACACAACCATTGCTTTAAAAAAATTAGGATCAGCATCCAGAGCTTGGAAAAGCAAAAATCCCAAAGTCCTGGCCACTGACTAATGTACCAGATACCTTTTCCAGCACAATTGCTTTCATCCTATTCTTAAAATTTGTGCTTAATCATGAGACAGTAATCAGGCTGAACACATACTTTGTAATTGTGAGTTCTAACATTTGGCGGAACTAAGCAAGTACTTACATTTTTTCCATCCATTGTATAAAGTTTCTTTACATTGTACTGCATGAGCTCAGAGATTTCATCAAGAAAGCTTCTGAAATTGTGAGTATTTTTCTTGTGAAGAACAATTGAGTAATAAATGTCAACATTCCCATTTTTAATAAGAATTATATTTTTATGGCCCGTTTGAGTGTGGTGTACATCACCATATTCCTGCTTTCCTCCCTTTCTAGTATGTCGACGGGTACTCCGTGGGTTAACGCCCTGCCATGTAGCTGGCTTTCTGCCAGTTAAGTCCATATTGATTGGTTTGACATATTTTTTATGAGAACAGATATATGACCCTCCGTCTTCCAACTGCTCTAAGCTGTTGATGTTGTGAATACCATGAGGGGTAGTCACTGTTCGTACAGCAAATGGAAGTGAAATCTTCTGGGTGAGATCATCTAAGAGTGCATCAAAGGTCTTGAAGGTCCGTTTGTTTACAGTCATCTTCACTCCAGTGAGCTGAGGGTCACCACTTTTGTAGAAGGTTATTTTCTTTGCTGGAATTATTTCAGTTAAGTTCGTGGCCTTGCTTGTTGTGGACAGAGGATACTCAAAGTTGAATGGATAATTAGCAGAAGAATAACCCAGAGGCTCTTGGTTCATCTTGATCTGTCAGGTAAACCTGAAGGAACAGATCACCGAGTTACATATCTTCGAACTTAATTCAAAGAAATGCATTTTTAGTACAACTCAACTTTTGCCACAACAATTCCACCACATCCTCTCCTCTTCAGCAATGCTGATTCATGCTAGGACCAGCAATTCATCAGTAATTTACCTCTGACCAATAAAACTTAGAAACAGTGGGATGAATTTTCCTACCCCAGTCTTACAGTCACATCAGTGTCAATGTAAAGCAGCTCCCTCTACAAATGGAGGCCACTGGCTCAATCAAGGCACCGGTTGAAGGAGTTATTGTAGCCAAAGAATCAAGTGATACGGTCAAGAGCACTGAAGATGAGGACCCCAACCCAAATGATTCCTTGAGAGGTGTTTTCCCTTTGTTTTGAGACTGGCATTATGAAAGAAATAATCAAAGAATTTTTTTTTAATTTGAACTGCTCCTCCAGCAGGTGCTTCTACATTTAGGTGAGCTTGAGGTCTTTGACCTTCCTCAGCAGTGCCCACTTCTTCTGGTGGGGCTGAGACTCCATTGCTGACATTTCTCTGACTGGCTTGGCAGCACTGGAATGATATGTGTGGAGGCAATCAATAAAGAGGCAGTCTCTGGGAAGTTTGCTGAGTTTGTCAAACTGGCAGGAAGAATGGGCTTGAGTATCCCATTTAATCTTGACACCAGGGTCCCGAAGCCCATGCAAAAATCTGTTTGAATGTGTCAGTAGATTCTTCAAATCCCATGGATATAAGGGAACAACACACTCCAAAAATAATGTTATGTTCACCTAATGCTCAGAATACGCCTGCTTGCAAGGCTTGCTGCTGAATAAATTAGAAATGGACTCATAATCACGAAGGCTGTGGAATGTCACAACAGCCCAAGTGGTTCAATACTAGCCTATAACGACAGTAACTTGCCATTACAATTTGGTCTGGTCTGGCCTATATACGCTTGTCCCACACTTGTTGCAGACTTGAATGATGTTAGTGAACCTAGAAATTCAAGTGTTGTCTTTCCAGTCTTGAAATATCCCGAGGATAGAAAAGTGATCAAGGTGTGCAATATAGTTTATATGTAAGTGCTGGAATCATTTAGGAACCGATGCAATAGTGGAGATTGCAGGATTATTCGGAATGCATAAGCTGAGATGGTAAAATTGTTTTCTACTTTTAATTACAGGAAATATTTAAGCCAGAACTGATTGGCACTCCACCAATTTAAAGGTTTTAGCTGCCTTAGTTTAAAACTGGACAGGCATCAATTTTATAGTGCTATATACCCAGGAAAGCTTTTAAAGACAAAAATGTCTGGAGTCTGTTATCAAGTTACACTCAGCCTGATAATCAAAGGGAAACCCCATGAACCTCCATGTTCCTTTCTTCCTGACACTCCCTGTCCAACCCAACAATACCAATTTGACTTATAGCTTCACTGTCTGAACATTACCTGTTGCAGGCTAGCCTACAGTTTGGTCATGCCCACCACTGTGCTGCACGGCCCACTGTTGAAACCATGTTGCTAGCGACCACTGAAAAATTTCGCCCACCAGATTCCATGTCTTCCAAATGTATTATTGTCTCCTGCCCTTATATGTTGAGATTACCCCCATCACAACTATTGACCCTTTGGATCCCAACATGCTGCCTCCAATCCTCAGGCTGAGTTTCCTCGCTGCCCTCCCTGTAGTGGCATCTAATAAACCACCCTTGACTTTCATTGATCTGACCCCCAGGACTGACTGTGGTCCAACCCACTGACTGAAATCTGCAGCTAGACCTGACTGACGACTGACCAGTCCCCTGACTGATTGTGAGCAGTTCCCCAACTGACTTAATATGGCTCCCTGAGCTGTTTGCACGTAGTTTACAGACTGACCATGGCCCGTTTCTTGGATTTGGTGATTTGGACACCCTGACATGACCATCTTAAGTAACTGACTATGTCCATGCCCCTGGACTGATATCAGGCAATACCCCTAACCTATGCATGCCATGAATGAAGGCTGTCATCCTTGACTTGTCTAAGAGCTACTCCCCTTGGGCTTGGAATAATGGCTAATTATTTGATGTACATATCATGTAATTACTACTTTTGCTGCTGAGATTGAGCTCAGCACAGCAAAATGTCCATTCCTTGACTGATCAGTATTGACAACTATACAATTTATCTGACTTTGTGTCTGTGCTAAGTAGCAAGACAAGACAATATCATGAGGTTTTCAGGTCTAAGGACAAAGCACAAAGAGGCAAGGCAAGTCAAGGCAGGGTAGGGATTGTCTGAGCATCCAAGTAGGCATAAAATGAGTTAACCGAGAGAGCAAGCTAGCAGCCCTCAGATGCACCCTGGTTGAAATCATGAGTTGGCTGCCTGTACCTCTATGCTGGGTGTCCTTTCAGCAATGTTCCAATGCATTCTAAAGTGCAAAGCCATCTTGCAAATGGATCTGAGATGTCTCATAAGAGTGTGGTGAGGCTGTGGATAGGGGTTCAATGTGTCACTGATCATGGATATGCCCTAAGATTTTTTTTAATGTTCAAGGTGAGGTGCCGGAGGAGCAAGTGGTGAGTTCGAGGTGCATATTGGGAATTTCTCTACCTAGTTTCTAGGTGGCAGGTGGGAAAATGGGAAATTGCACATCAATGAGGCGAGAATATTGAAACGTTAGTGCATACTAATACATGTATATAGAACTCCTGTCATTCACGAGAGAGAATCTCATCTCGTTGTTCAATGCTTGATTACAAAATGGGTATTTTTGGTGTTGATGTCAAGAAACTCCTAACGGCCTATCTCATCAGCTTTTCCAAAATTTTCACTGATGCCTGGGTAGATTCCATGCCATATTTTACTGGAAGCATGTCATCACCCAGTTTGGCTTCTCAAGCATATCTTCTCCATCTTTGCATCTGTGTATGAACAGTAACCAGTGGATCTTTCAAATTCCCATCACCAAGAAAGGGTATTAGAGTGAGCTAATTCTGAATTTCTGCTAATTAAGATTTAAGATTTAAGTTTTACTTTGTCACCCGTGAATACTGCCCCTTGTGTCCATTTGAATGTGCATGTATAGAGGACTGCACGCTCCACTCTTATTCATAACGAGGGTATAATGGTTATTTTCCCAAAAAATGATAGAATTCATACAATCCCTATTGTATGGAAACAGGCCATTCGGTCCAACAAGTCCACACCAACTCTCTGGAGAGCATCCTAGGCAGACTCATCCCCCTACCCTATAACACTGCATTTCCCACGGCTAATCTGCCTAACTTACACATACATCCCTAAACACCATGGCCAATTTAGCACAGCCAATCCACCTAACCTACAGATCTTCGGACAGTGGAAGGAAGCCACAGCAAACACGAGGAGAACGTGAAAACTCTACACATACAGTTGCCTAAGACTGGATGCAACCTGGGTCCTGGCACTATGCAGCAGCAGTACTGACCACTGAGCCACCATGTTCTCCACTGATATAAGCCCTGAGCATCATAAAAAAAAATCCCTGCATAAAATGCTAATTATTGTGAGATTTTTCCTGGCAATATTGCAACAAACTTGCACACCACAGGTGTTTCAGCAGTTTGAAAGTTGTAGAGATGTTCAGCACGGAAACAGACCCTTTGGTCCAATTCATCCATGCCGACCAGATAGCCTAAATTAATCTGGTCCCACCTGCCAGCATTTAACCAATATTCCCCTAAACCCTTCCTATTCATGTAAACCCATCCAGATATCTTTTAAATAGCGTAATTGTACCAGCCTCCACCAGTTCCTCTGGCTGTTCATTCCATACATGCACACCCTCTACAAAGAACAAAGAGAACAAAGAAACCTACAGCACAGGAACAGGCCCTTCGGCCCTCCAAGCCTGCGCTGATCAAGATCCTCTGTCTAACCTGTCATCTATTTTCTAACGGTCGTGTCCATTTGCTCCCTGCCCATCCATGTACCTGTCCAAATATATCTTAAAAGACGCTAACTTGTCTGCATCTACCACCTCCGCTGGCAATGCGTTCCAGGCACCCACCACACTGTGTAAAGAACTTTCCACGCATATCTTCCTTAAACTTTCCTCCTCTCACTTTGAACTCATGACCCCTAGTAATTGCGTCCCCGACTCTGGGAAAAAGCTTTTTGCTATCCACCCTGTCTATACCCCTCATGATTTTGTAGACTTCAATCAGGTCCCCCCTCAATCTCCGTCTTCCTAATGAAAATAATCCTAACCTACTCAACCTCTCTTCATAACTAGCACCCTCCATAACAGGCAACATCCTTGTGAACCTCCTCTGCACCCTCTCCAAAGCATCCACATCCTTTTGGTAATGTGGCGACCAGACCTGCACACAGTACTCCAAATCTGACCGAACCAAAGTCCTATACAACTGCAACATGACCTGCAAACACTGGTACTCAATACCCCGTCTGATGAAGGAAAGCATGCCATATGCCTTTTTGATCACCCTACTGACCTGCGTTGTCACCTTCAGGAAACAATGGACCTGAACACCCAGATCTCTCTGTTCATCAATTTTCCCTAGGACTTTTCCATTTACTGTATAGTTCACCCTTGAATTTGATCTTCCAAAACGCGTCACCTCACATTTGCCTGGATTGAATGCCATCTGCCATTTATCTGCCCAACTCTCCAGTCTATCTATATTCTGCTGTAATCTCTGACAGTCCCCTTCACTATCAGCTACTCCACCAATCTTAGTCTCATCAGCAAACTTGCTGATCAGACCACCTACACCTTCCTCCAGATCATTTACATATATCACAAACAACAGTGGTCCCAACACAGATCCCTGTGGAACACCACTGGTCACAGATCTCCAATTTGAGAAACTCCCTTCTACTACTACCCTCTGTCTCCTGTTGCCTAGCCAATTTTTTTACCCATCTAGCTAGCACACCCTGGACACCATGTGACTCCACTTTCTCCATCAGCCTGCCATGGGGAACCTTATCAAACACCTTACTGAAGTCCATGTATATGACATCTACAGACTTTTCCCTCATCAATCAACTTTGTCACGTCCTCAAAGAATTCTATTAAGTTGGTAAGACATGACCTTCCCTGCACAAAACCATGTTGCCTATCACTGATAAACCCATTTTCTTCCAAATGGGAACAGATCCTATCCCTCAGTATCTTCTCCAGTAGCTTCCCTACCACTGACGTCAGGCTCACTAGTCAATAATTACCTGGATTATCCTTGCTGCCCTTCTTAAACAAGGGGACAACATTAACAAGTCTCCAGTCCTCTGGGACCTCACCTGTGTCTAAGAAAGCTGCAAAGATATCTGTTAAGGCCCTGGCTATTTCGTCTCTCGCTTCCCTCAGCAACCTGGGATAGATCCCATCCGGACCTGGGGACTTGTCCACCTTAATGTCTTTTAGGATACCTAACACTTCCTCGTTCCTTATGTCAACTTGTCCTAGATTAAGCAAACATCTATCCCTAACCTCAATATCCGTCATGTCCCTCTCCTTGGTGAATACTGATACAAAGTACTACATGAACAATTTTCCCCTTAGTTCCCTTTTAAATCTTTCCTCTTCACAAATTTATGCCATCTAGTTCTGGACTTCCCTTCCTTGGGGAAAAGACATTAGCTATTCATCTCATTCATGCCCCTCATGATTTTATAAACTTCTATAAGGCCACACCTCAGCCTTTGACGCTGTAGGGAAAGTAGCTCCAGCCTATTCAGCCTGTCGCTATAGCACAAATCCTCTAACCGTGGCAACATCCCAGTTACTTCCCTGCTGTTATTCGACTCGTGACTGGATTCTCGAACTTCAAATAGCACTGATCTCACTAATGTTGATCTCGTCTAGCATATGCCCTGTGTAACGTAACTTGAATGCCTCAGTCCAGTTTTATTTTCACCCAATGATCTGTATGTCCTTGCTTACTCTGATCTGCCTGAATTGCTTATAAACAAATCTTTTCATTGTACTGAGGTACACAAGACAATAAATCAATCAAATCAAATAAATCTTTTCTGAACCCTTTCAAGTTTAACAACCTCTTTCCATAGCAAGGAGACCAGAACTGAATGCAATATTCAAAAACTGGCGTAAGCAATGTCCTATACAGCCACAACTTGACCAACTAACTCCTATACTCTATGCATTAACCAATAAAGGCAAGGATACCAAATGCCTTTTTCTCTACCCTGTCTACCTGGGACTCCACCTTCAAGGATCTATGAGCCCGCACTACAAGGTCTCTTTGCTCAGCAACAGTCCCCAGGACCTTACCATTAAGTGTATAAGTCCCTCCCTGATTTGTCCTATCAAAATGCAGTATCTCACATTCATCTAGATTAACCTCCATCTGCTCCTCCTCTGCCTATTGGCTCATAAGCCTGCCTGATCAAAATACCATTATACTCCAAGATAACCTTCTTCACCACCAATTTTGATGGAATCTGCAAGCTTACTAACAACACCTGCTACATTCACTCCCAAATCATTTGGATAAATGACAAAAAACAGCAGACCCAGCACCAATCCCTGTAGCATAACACTGGTCACATGCCTCCAGTCCAAAAGCAACACTCCACCACCACTACCCTCTGTCTCCTTTCTTCAAGGCAATTTTGGTTTCAAAAAGCTATTGCTCCCTGTATTCCATGTGATCTAACCGAGGGCGGCATGGTGGCTCAGTGGTTAGCGCTGCAGCCTCACAGCACCATGGACCTGGGTTCAATTCCAGCCTCAGGCCATTGTCTGTGTGGAGTTTGCACATTCTCCCCATGTCTGCGTGGGTTTCCTATGGGTACTCTGGTTTCCTCCCACAGTCCAAAGATGTGCAGGTTAGGTGGATTGGCCATGCTAAATTGCCCGTAGTGTTCAGGGGTGTGTGGGTTATAGGGGGATGGGTCTGGGTGGGATGCTTCAAGGGACGGTGTGGACTTGTTGAGCCAAAGGGCCAGTTTCCACACTGTAGGTAATCTAATCTAAAAAAAGCCTTGTTAACCAGTCTACAATGTGGAACTTTGGTGAATGTCCTACGGAAATCTTACTTGATGATAGTAATAAGGTAGGGGTGGAGGTTAGATAGATCTTAGATTTAGGGTAAAGGTTTGGCAGAACATCATGGGCCGAAGGTCCTGTACTGTTCAATGCGCTATGTTCTATGAAGTCCATATAGACAATGTCCACTGCTCTGCATTAGTTAATCCTCTTCATCACTTCGTCAAAAAAACACAATCAAGTTTGGGAGACATGAATTCCCAGGCATAAATTCATGTTGATTATTCCTAATCAGTCCTTGCCTTTCTAAATACATGTAAATAGTGTCCCTCAAAATTCCCTGCAACAGCTTGCCCACCACTGCTGTCAGGCTCAAAGTCAAATTGAAACTTAAGATTCCTGGAGGTTGCAGAACATACTGTACATATATTCAACCAAAATTGATGCTTCTTTCAAGATGAGCGTCATTGGAGCATAATGTAAAGTAACCATAGCCCCAGAGGGTTGCTCTCTCTTTACAGTGGTAGTTTAACCTGATGTAAAGGTAGAAATTGAAAATGAAAGCCTACCACAGTAACCTCAGTGCAAGAACTGAACCCATGCTATTAACATCACTCTGTATTACAAACCACCCATCCCACCTACTGAACTAACTGATATAATTTTTATTGATTTGCTGGGTGACCAGCTAGTCATGCCATGCTATATTAAAGTTAATTCCTCTACTGGCAGGATTTGCATGCTGGGTGGGCAATTCAGCAGTAGTGCAAGTATTGCCAGCTTCCAGCAACTTGCTGTTCTCAGCATACACCAGAATCGCTGAGCACAGGGCCTGCCCTATTTCTAACTCAGCAGGATTCCTGCGACATCAGGAAAACCCAACTCAAGAGATCAAACATAAATTAGCTTGGAAGATACTTAAGTTTACAGGGTACAGGCAGTCTTTCACAATAATACTAATTGCATGTTAAACATATCCCAATAATGTTTACAAGCTTTGAACCAATCTCATGCTTCCTGATTACATTGTCATTTTAATGTTATATTTTGTAATTGGAACAGAAGTTGAATTTTCAAAATATCTTCTAAATATCAACATCAAAAGGTAGAAAATGAAGTAAACTGCAATAGGTTTTTAATTTATGTAAGTTTCATGAATACAATGCTCTGTTCAAAACAAGCTGTTTGAAATTATTTTTGAATTCCTTTTAAATACATCTGCAGGGAAAAAAAATACTTCCATCATGCAATGTGGAAGTATTACAGCCACTACTATTTAACTTTAATGGCAAATTACTTCTTGCATTACCTGCAAGCATTGAACAAATAGTAAGAAGTTACAGGATCATTTTAAAGACTTTTACACTGTGGCAATCCACATTTTAAAGACTTATAAACTAAGATTTCTAAAATCAAAATTATATGGGAGAAGTTCAACTTACTTCACAAAGGATCATGATAACTCAGTCATGCAATTTTTCAATAAAAATATGTAGACACACTTCACTACAGTGAACAGGCTGAGCCTGCTACACAGTCCCCTGTGATGGCCAACCCAACTGCACTCTTCAGCATGGCTGACAATCACGAGGACCTAATCAGTCTTCTAATGTCAATCATCCAACTATAAACCATCTAATCTCTGAGAACAAGCTTTAAAAGCTCTGGAACAATTCATATAGTTTAAAATATTGTATTAATATGCAATCTGAGTTCACAGAAACTTCAAGAAAATTATATTTTTATTAAAGTTTATGTTTTTAGTTTGTATGTGTAGATAAATTAACTTACTGTTCAGTACAATAACAGACGAAGCAAAAACCATGCAGTTAGTCTTAACTTTGATTAAAAAATGAACAAAACAAGTTACATTTGGAATTGCTGAACATTATTATGATATTTTGTAATTTTTTAAAAAAAATTTCCATTCCCACTTACCTCTATGGTGGATTTAATTCAATTCTCAACCTATTTTAACTCCCTTGTCCTTTTCTATGTGTCTGTCTGATCAGAGTTAGAACCAAGCTTAATTCCTATGTAGCATTGGACAAATGCCTATATTCTGCAACTCATTTGTATTCCCAGCTCTGCAGTTTTTTTTAGCATTTCTAAATATAAAATATTTCTTATAATCTAATGTTAAAAAGCTTCTAAATAATAAATTCTTAATAATTGGCAAGTGTTTCTCCTCTGGTTAGATTCTTATGGAGAAGATTAGATTGTGCATAAAGAAGATTATTACTTGAGACATCTGTACTCTGCATAATTAACCCATACATTACAGCATGTACAAAGATTGCAGACAAAGGGCTCTTACTATTTTGCTTCTGAGGGCTCCACTAGCATTATGAAATTTCCACAGATCGTCACTGTCATCACATATGTATGTTTTATGCATAAAAATTCGCTTAGTGCATCTGACATTCACCATGTTAAGGCTGCTGTTTCTATCTCAGCAGTGCTGAAAACATTGGGCTCATCACACAAATCTCAATTATCGGTACATCAAGTGATCCAGTTCTCAACAGACAATAGACAACAGACCATAAGCAATAGGTACAGGAGTAGGCCATTCGGCCCTTTCAGCCAGCAACACAATTGATTATGATCATGGCTGATCATCCACAATCAGTATCCTGTTCCTGCCTTATCCACATAACCCATGATTCCACTATCTTTAAGAGCTCCATCCATCACTTTCTTGAAAGTATCCAGAGGCTTGGCCTCCACTGCTTTCTGGGGCAGAGAATTCCATATATCCACCACTCTCTGGGTGAAGACGTTTTGCCTCAACTTTGTTTTAAACGGCCTACCCCTTATTTTTAACTGTGTCCTCTGGTTCTGGCCTCATGCATCAGTGGAAACATGCTTCCTGTCTCCAGAGTGTCCAATCCCTTAATAATCTTATACGTCTCAATCAGATCCCCTCTCCTTCTAAACTCAAGTGTATACAAGCCCAAGATAATAAAATGTGAGGCTGGATGAACACAGCTGGCCAAGCAGCATCTCAGGAGCACAAAAGCTGACGTTTCGGGCCTAGACCCTTCATCAGAGGCTCTGATGAAGGGTCTAGGCCCGAAACGTCAGCTTTTGTGCTCCTGAGATGCTACTTGGCCTGCTGTGTTCATCCAGCCTCACATTTTATTAGCTTGGAATTCTCCAGCATCTGCAGTTCCCATTATCTCTGTATACAAGCCCAGCCGCTCCAATCTTTCAACATATGATAGTCCCGCCATTCTGGGAATTGACCTTGTGAACCTATGCTGCACTCCCTCAATAGCAAGAATGTCCTTCCTCAAATTTGGAGACCAAAACTGCACACAACACTCCAGGTATGGTCTCACTAGGGCCCTGTTCAGATGCAGAAGGACCTCTTTGCTCCTATACACAATTCCTCTTGTTATGAAGGCCAGCATGCCATTAGCTTTCTTCACTGCCTGCCGTACCTGCATGCTTGTTTTCATTGACTGATGTATAAGAACACCTAGATCTCGTTGCATGTCCCCTGTACCTAACTTGACTCCATTTAGATAGTAATCTGCCTTCCTTTCCTTGCCACCAAAGTGGATAACCTCACATTTATCCACATTAAACTGCATCTGCCATGCATCCGTCCACTCACCTAGCCTGTCCAAGTCACCCTGTACTCTCATAACATCCTCCTCACATTTCACACTGCCACCCAGCTTTGTGTCATCAGCAAATTTGCTAATATTACTTTTAATGCCTTCATCTATATCATTAATGTATATTGTAAACAGCTGTGTTCCCAACACCAAACCTTGCGGTACCCCACTGACCACCGCCTGCCATTCCGAAAGCGTCCCTTTTATCACTACTATTTGCTTCCTGTCAGCCAGCCAACTTTCAATCCAAGTCAATATTTTTCCCCCAATACCATGTGCCCTAATTTTGTTCACCAATCTCCTATGTGGGTCTTTATCTAAGGCTTGCTGAAAGTCCAGGTACACTACATCCACTGGGTCTCCCTTGTCTATCTTCATAGATACATCCTCAAAAAATTCCAAAAGATTAGTCAAGCACGATTTCCTCTTCGTAAATCCATGCTGACTCTGACCTATCCTGTCACTGCTATCCAAATGAGTCATAATTTCATCTTTTATAATTGACTCCAGCATCTTTCCCATGAATGACGTCAGGCTAACCAGTCTATAATTCCCTGTTTTCTCTCTCCCTCCTTTCTTGCAAAGTGGGACAACATCAGCTACCCTCCAATCCACAGGAACTGATCCTGAATCTATAAAACATTGGAAAATGATTACCAACGCGTCCACGATTTCTAGAGCCTCCTTAAGTGCCCTGGGATGCAGACCATCAGATCCCGAGGACTTATCAGCCTTCAGACCTAACAGTCTATCCAACACCATTTCCTGCCTAATATAAATTCCCTTCAGTTCATCCATTACCCTAGGTCCTTCAGCCACTATTACATCTGGGAGATTGTTTGTATCTTCCCTAGTGAAGAAAGATCCAAAGTACATATTCAACTCTTCTGCCATTTCCTTGTTCCCCATAATACATTTATCTGCTTTTGTCTTCAAGGGCCCAATTTTAGTCTAAACCATTTTTTTTCTTCTTTTCACATACCTAAAAAAAGCTTTTACTATCTTCCTTTATACTTTTGGCCAGTTTGCCTTCATGCCTCATTTTTTCTCGGCGTATTGCCTTTTTATATCTTCTGTTGCTCTTTAAAAGTTTCCCAGTCCTCTGGCTTCCTGCTCATCTTTGCTATGTTATACTTCTCTTTTATCTTTATACAGTCCTTAATTTCACTCATCAGCCATGGCTGCCCCTGTCTGCCCTTAGGATCTTTCTTCCTCTTTGGAATGAACTGATCCTGCACCTTCTGCATTATATCCAGAAATACCTGCTCGGGTATTGTACCATTAAACTTTGGCCAGCTCCTCCCTCATAGCTCCATAGTTCCCTCTATTCAACTGCAGTACTGACGCTTCCGATTCTCCCTTCTCCCTCTCAAATTGCAGATTAAAACTTATCATATTATGGTCACTACCTCTTAATGGCTCCTTTACTTGGAGGTCCCTGATCAAATCCGGTTCGTTGCACAACACCAGATCCAGAATTGCCTTCTCCCTGGTAGGCTCCAGTACACACTGTTCTAAGAATCCATCTCAGAGGCACTCCACAAACTCCCTTTCTTGGGGTCCAGTACCATCCTGATTCTCCCAGTCTACCTGCATGTTGAAATCCCCCATAACAACAGTAGTAATACCTTTGCGACATGCCAATTTCAACTCCTGATTCAACTTACACCCTACATCCAGACTACTGTTTAGGGGCCTGTAGATAACTCCCATTAGGGTCTTTCTACCCTTAGAATTTCTCAGCTGTATCCATACTGACTCTACATCTCCTGATTCTATGACCAGCCTCGCAAGGGACTGAATATTATTCCTCACGAACAGGGCCACCCCACCCCCTCTGCCCGTCAGTCTGTCCTTTCGATAGCACGTGTAGCCTTGAATATTCATTTCCCAGGCCCTGTCCACTTGAAGCCACGTCTCAATTATCCCCACAACATCACACCTGCCAATTTCCAACTGAGCCTCAAGATCATCCACGTTATTTCTTATGCTTCGTGCATTCATATATAATGCTTTTAATTCATTACTCTCTTCACCCTTCTTATCAATCCCTATTTCACCTGGCCATACTGTACGATCCCTTCATGAGTTTTCTGCTCCGTTGATTCTGTTGTTTTTCTTAACTTCTCTTATTTTCACTTTCCCTTTAACTTCATTCTTAAATTTCCAGTTTGTCCCCTCCGCCCACTCCTTAGTTTAAACACACCTGTGTTGCAGTGGCAAACCTGCCTTCCAGAACGCTGGTCCCCCACTTATTAAGGTGCAACCCATCCCTTACACCAAAACTGACCCAGTGATCCTAGAGTGTAAATCCTTGCTTCCTGCACTAGTTCCTCAGTCACAAATTCAAGTCCATTATTTCCCTGTTCCTGCCCTCTCCAGCCCGAGGAACTGGAAGCAAACTGGAGATAACCACACTGGAAGTCTTGCTCTTCATCCTTCTTCTGAGTTCTTTGAAGTGCCGCTGTAGAATGTCCCTCCTCTTCTCCCCCGCATCATTTGTGCCGACATGCACCACCACCTCTGGCTCTTCACCTTCGCCCTTGAGGATTCCCTGCAATCTGTCAGTGACGTCCTGGATCCTGGCACCAAGAAGGCAACACACCATCTTCAAATCCCACCTGTTGCTGCAGAAACCCCTTTCAGTCCCTCTCACTAGGGAGTCCCCTATTACCACGGCTCTGTGTGATGTCTAACTCCTCGGCTCTGCCTCTACGCCAATTTTCGACTTGCAGACCTCTCGGACTGGCAGTGTCGTCTGTCTCGACAGTTTCCAAGAGAGTCAACCTGTTTACGAGAGGTACTTCCCCCGGGGTCTCTTGTACTTCAAGCATCTCTTCCTTCCTCATCGTCATCCCCCTTCTCTCTTCTGGTATCCTCAGTGTAATGTTGCTGAAGGTCCTGTCCAGAAAACTCTCGAGCCTGAGGTCATCTAATTCTTTCTTCCGTGCTGCAACGTGCTCCTTCAGAAGCTGAATGTGGACACACTTTCCACAGCTATAGGAGCCAGAGGCACCATCAGTGTCCCTGACCTCCCACATCATGCACGCAACACACTGAATCAGCTTGGCGGTCATGTCTTCACCCTCTTCAACTGTGGCATAATCTCCTCACTCAGCCTCTTTGCCAAAGACTCTTGAGCCAAAGACTTGCACTTTTCTCACCAGACACTTCCCTCGACCCTTTTTTTTTGCTGCGAGTCTGTGGACTCTTAAGTAGGTTAGAGGAGGAGGGTGGGAGAGAGGCCCTACCTATCTCTATTGGATTTTCAAACATTCTTTTCTCTCATCTCCAATTTAAAACAAACAAAAGACTGCAATGAAACAGACAATCTTTTTCATGTAGAATCATGCAGTACAGAAGATGCCTTCAACCCACTTAGTCTGTACCACTAAAACTATGCTAAATGTACACAAGTCCCACTTTCTAGTACTAGATCCATAATGTTGAACCTTTCGTCTGTAGGTTTTATCCATCAAAAGTCTAACAGCAGAGTCTAGATCAATGTTTATTCCTGACAATTCTAGGGCATCTCTAAAAGGTTGATATCTGAGCAGCTTGAAACATAGGGCGTGGCCTTCAATACCTTCCTTGGTATTGCAAAGCTGTTAATATTCAAGTTATGGGCCCGTTTTACAGGTCCCCTCTGGCATATTTGAAGAGGGCTCATAGAATTAAGCTTGTGGTTTTCCACCCACTCTGACAGATCCACATATTACAATGGTGGCAGTGTCAGGCAGTCTGCCTGTCCTTCGGCCTGCTGAGACCTTTATGGTCATTGGTCATTTAAATGATTAATCCACTTCCACCACTATTTCACTGGGGAAGGTGAAGTCAGGTGGATAGACCAGCAGCTTCCAGACCATGGATTGCCGTCAAGTAAAAATGGAGAGACCTGTTCTGAGACTCTCTCGTGTACATCAGAGACATCCATCCTTCTACACAAGATTGTACCATTCTTTTAGTCCTCCCTCGCTAGCCCCTCAAGCATAGCTCCCAAACTCTTCATTCACCTTGCTGAATCTGCCAGTTATGCCTGTCCAAAACTTCAGACTTACCTTTAAATTTGGGCTCCAACAGTTCTTCCTGGGAAGTACCTGTGGTGCAGCAGTGGCCATCAGTGAGTATTTGATTCTGGGACTGTAGAACTGCTATACAAACAGATTGGCCAACAGCTATTAAAGGCAGAACTTCTTTTCAGATAAGGAGGGAAGTTGTATTCTGAATCATTCAAGGCTGCTTTGAGCATAAAATGGCAACCAGCTTTTTGGTTGATGGGCCTACAGTTGACTTGTTAGTGGCAGGCAAAGCAAATACACCGTCTTGTCAAATCCAGCCCATGGCTCACCGGTGTGGAATGAATAAAGTTAGTTACTGAAGGGTAACTAGCACCCTCATAACTGTATAACAGGACACCTCAACACTTTCAAGATAACAGGAAAAGAATGGATGGTGGGGGCAGTGAATTCAATACTGCAGAATAGTTAGGTAAGTTTGCCACACATTTTTACATTTACTGGTAGTCAGTATGAATCCTAATAGTTTCCTAACGTTGAGATAATTAATTTCTATTTTTTGTTTGTTTCAGATCTCCAGCATCTGTAGTTCTTTGTTTTAGATACATTAGGAAGTTTATGATGAAGAAGGAGGCCAATTGTAATGTGATGCCTGAACTGAATGATCACAATTGCAGGTGGAGATACAGACTGGGAGAATTCGGGAGTGGGGGTGGAAGCTGAAGAATATTTGCTTCGATTGCGCTGGGGGAGTAGATGCAGCAACTGACTCAAATGGTATAGCACAAAGACCTCAAGAGAAAATGAAAATGCAATTAGAGCTTAATACTTTGCTTAAAAAACTTTTATCTATCTCAGATTTAAAATTAACAACTGATTCAGCTTCAATTGCTGTTTGATTAGATTAGGTTCCCTACAGTGTGGAAACAGGCCCTTTGGCCCAACAAGTCCACACTGCCCCTTTTTGAAGCATCCCACCCAGACCAATCCCCATCACTCTGTAACCCACACACCCCTGAACACTATGGGCAATTTAGCAAGGCCAATCCACCTAGCCTGCACATCTTTGGACTGTGGGAGGAAACTGGAGCACCTGGAGGAAACCCATGCAGACACAGGGAGAATGTGCAAACTCCACACAGACAGTCACCCGAGGCAGGAGTTGAACCCAGGTCCCTAGTGCTGTGAGGCTGCAGTGCTAACCACTGAGCCACTGTGCTGCCCCCAGAGTTCCAAACAGCTACCATCTTTTGTGCGTAGAAGTGCTTCCTAAGATCTTTGTTGAATGGTTTGCCCCTAATTGTCAGATTATGAGCCTGTCTTTTCCTATAAGTATATAGTCATACAGCACAGAAACAGACCCTTCAGTCCAACTTACCTACGCTGACCAAGTTTCCCAGACTAAATTAGCCCCATTTGCCTACATTTGGCCCACATCCCTCTAAGCCTTTCCAATTGACATACTTATCCAAATGTAGTAATTGTACCTGCATCTACCAATTCTTCCAGCATTTCATTCCACCCTCTCTGTGAAAAAATTGCTCCCCAGGTTCCTTTTAAACCTTTCTCCTCTCACCTTAAAATTACACCTTCTACTCTCCTGGCATGGAGAAAAGACCTTAGTTCTTTACCTTATCTGTGCCCCTCATGATTTTATAAATCTCACCCCTCAGCCTCCTATGACGCAGTGAAAAAAGCCCCAGCCTATTCAGCCTCTCTTTATAACTCAAAACCTTTAAGTCTTGGAGATTTTGATCAGATCACCCCTTAACCATTTATATTCTTAGCAAAGAGGCTTAAATTTGCATAGTTTCTCTTTAAAAATGTAACCCCTAAAGTCCAGATGTCACTCTTGTAAACCCATGTTGTACTCCCTCCAAGGCCAATATATCCCTATGCTCAAAGCACTCAAAGGCTGGTTTTACCAGGCTTTTGTATAAAAGGAACGTAAATTTGGTTAGTCCAGCACAAATGTGTCAGTCTAGGATAATGGGCTTGATAAAGATCAGCCATGATCTAGCTGAATGCTGGCTGGTTAGATGCATTGAACGATTTCCTCTTCTTCCCGTACTCCAATTGTGCCAGTCGCCCTTTACTCTGGAGTTACCATGGATTGAAACAACTTCAACCACATTGATATCTAGCTGACTACTATCATGGTTTGAATTTCATCTTTTTCATGAGACATCAGAACATCTCAATAATTTGTGATAAATTTTATTATTCTCAACATAGTTTTCATAGAAAAGACAAATTGCTGGAAAAACTCAGCAGGTTTGGCAGCATCTGTGGAGAGAAAGCAGAGTTAACAAATATTTTGTGTCCAGTGATCCGTCTAAGGGTCTTCTGTTCTGAAGAAGGGGTCACTGGGCTTGAAATGTAACTCCGTTTTCTCTCCACAGTTGCTGCCAGATTTGCCAAGTGTTTTTTTGCCCAAGCAATTTGTGTTTTGGTATTATTTCCAGTTTTTGTTTTGTAATAGTGTAAGGGTTTTAGAGTTCAATAACTTCTTGAACGTTCAGACGTTTTACGATTCATTACATAAAGCTAAAAGTACAATGTTTTATCTAATCTCACGCTAATCGCATCTTTTGCATTTTCAATGTGCAGTAAAACAGTTTAAATAAATAATTGTCTAATCCCTATAGTCTCAGGTACACCGCAAAAGCAATATGGAAACAATCACAGCTAATGTGCGTTGTCAAAAATAATGTATAAAGATCTTCAGTTTATATGTTGTCGCTGTCCTCTTTCTGCTAGTTCATATTTCTACTGCTTCATTAACTACCGAAGAAAGCGGTGCATATATTTTGCTTGTACCTTGTCAATTTCTCTAAATTCAGGATAACCTGAAATGCGCAGCTAATGTCCCCATTGTTATTCCGGGATAGCTCCTGCTCCTGCTTTGAGAAAAGAATTATCGCATAATTCCGTTGTTCGCTGTCGGGAAACAGTTTGGCCCCGAAAATTGCAAAACAGCATATTTCAATTACTGTGATTTAATTTGTCAAGAGAAGTCAACTTCAACCAAAAACACGCAATGTCAGGAGTGGGATTCGAACCCACGCCTCCACAGGAGACTGCGACCTGAACGCAGCGCCTTAGACCGCTCGGCCATCCTGACTAGCGACCTATGTTTGCCAATCAGTCCATATAAGAGCCGAAAGAACTGCGAATGCTGTTAAAAACAAGAGCTGCAGCTGGTGGAAAGGTTCAGCAGGTCTGGGCAGCAACAATGAAGAAAAATCACAGTTAACATTTCAGGACTGGTGATCTTCACAAATGCTGCTAGACCTGCTGAGCTTTTCCAAACGCCTTTGCTTTAGACCCGAAAAGAGCTCTCGCGAGAGTTGCCTGACTGTCTTCCGGACATACTGTTGACAACAGTGCCACCTAGTAACCATGAGCTCGCTGAGAGTCAGTGATGTGCAGCAAGTGGCGCGGCTGCAGGTAAGAGCCGTCAGATCGGGTTACAGGAAAACAGATGGGACCGCTGGAGGGTAGCCTTCAGTGCCACCGCCCCTCATATCCCCAAACTCAACATGACCGAGAACTCACAACTCATCACGTGAGATGAACCACGGCAAATTAGCTGCCGATCCTTTCCACGTTGCTTGTTGCCTGTTCACGGAAATCTCAGGCGCAAATATACCTGCCTATTTTCACAACCTTACCGTTTGAATACTGCAACTTGTTCTTTAAACCAATGTTCCACTTACTTTCATGTTTAGATAAGAGAATGTTTAAAAATCGCAATACCAAGTTAATAGCATCGTAATAGCTATTTTCATCATGATTAAACGAGCATTATCAAATTTAGAGTGAAAACTCACAGCAGATATTTTAATTAATTAAACATATTGCACTATGGCCAATTTTTAATTAACTCTAGATTTTTAATTTTGCTGAAAGGAAAATTTTTGCTGAATGTTTGTCTCTTACATTCTGGTTGATTTATTGGAATATACCAAAATACAGTGAAAAGCTTTGTTTACGACTGATACAGATAGAACACAAGCAAAAGATGCACAGATCAAAAAAACTTAGAGGCATGCAGGTTAAAATGCAGATTACTCTATTTGAGGCTAGAGTCCATTCAACAGACAGGTAATCTCAGAGGTTAGCACTGCTGCCTGACAGGGCCAGGGACCTGGGTTCGATTCCACCCTCAAGCAACGGTCTATGTGGAATTTGCATATTCTCCCTGTGTCTGCATGGGTTTCCTCCAGGTGCTCCAGTTTCCTCCCACAGTCTAAAGATGTGCAGGATAGGTGGATCGGCCATGCTAAATTGCCTGTAGTGTTCAAGGATGTGTCAGTCAGGTGGGTTATAAGGGGATGGGTCTGGGAGGGATGCTCTGAAGGTTGATGTAGACTTGTTGGGCCAAATGGCCTTTTTCCACACGATAAGGATTCTATGACCTCTGATAATGGCTGGAAAGAAGCTATTGATGAACCTGCCTGTGCGTTGGTTCAGGCTTCTGTCTCTTCTGCCTGACGGAAGAAGTTGTAGAAGGTCGTTACCAGGGTGCAATGGGTCTTTGATGACGTTGGCCGTCTTTCTGCGGCAGCTAACTTTTTAAATAGAATCCATGGATAGAATAAAAACTGAAAGAACTGCAGATGCTTTAAATCAGGAACAAAAACAAAGTTGCGGGAAAAGTTCAGCAGGCCTGGCAGCATCTGTGAAGGAAAAAACAGAGTTAACGTTTCGGGTCTGAGGAAGGGCCACTGGACCCAAAACATTAACTCTGTTCTTTCCTTCACAGACGCTGCCAGATCTACTGACCTTTTCCAGCAACTTTATTTTTGATCCATGGATGGAAGGTTGGCTTCTGTGATGGCCTGGACTGTGCATACCACCTTCTGTAGTTTCTTATGGTCCTGGGCAGAACAGTTGCCATGCTGGGTCGTTATGCACATGGCCAGTATGCTTTCAATGGTGCACCTGTAGAAGTTGGTGAGGGACATTATGGACATGACAAATTTCCTGAGCTGCCTGAGGAAGAAGAGGCATTGTTATGCCTTCTTGACTGTCACAATTACATGTAAAGTCTAGGAGAGGTTGTCAGTTATCGTCACTCCAAGGAACTTGATGCTCTTTGTTCTCTCAACCTTAGTTCCATTGATGTAGATGGGGGTGTGTCCTCCACCTTTCTTTCTGAAGTTGATGATCAGTTCTTTAGTGTTGCTGACTGATTGTTTTCATTGCACCACATCACCAAGCCCTCTACTTCCCTTCTGTATTTTAACTCATTGTTGTTAGATATCCATCCCACTACGGTGATGTCGTCAGCAAACCTGTAGATGGCATTCATTTGGAATTTGACAACACAGTCGTAAGTGTACAGGGAGTAAGTGGGGAGCTAAGAACGCATCCTTGGAGGGCTACAGTGTTGACTGTTATTGTGGAGGACATAAACAAATATCTCAAATTTCAACGATAATTATATGAGCTAATTGTTCTAGCTGATCAATATTTTGTTCCAAAAGAAATGTATTTTCGATGGAATGAGTCTGAATTGTCTGCGCCATTGCATATATCTGATGTAGACACGTATGGATTTTCCTACATACCTTAATACACTCCATCTTACACTCATTCACTTTTGAGATAGAGAAATCAAACATGCTCCCTTTCCTTGATGTTAGTTTAGACATCGGCTCATAGTTTGTCCACTGCCATCTTTAATAGTCTTGATACATATTTGGATTTGTAAAACTCCAATCATTGTAAGATTGGCTTTAGCAATCATGTGAATAGGCCCTAGCATTTGCTCACCTTGCAAGCATGATGCAGAAAAAGAGGGCATCAAAACTACCTTATGGGACAATGGCAATTCTGATCAAATCATTGTTTACTGTGTATTGCACAAACTTGCAAATGGGCAAAAGGCCATAATTTTCAGACCCGAATTACACTGGAAGAGCAAAGTCCTTATAATGTGGCTCATTTAGACTTGTCAACAGTGAATACTTTCTGACCCAGAGACTTGTTCTCCGCAGACAAGTAATATATTCATCCTTTGTGCTTTTTGTGAATTACCCAATGAGATGAACATATTGCTGCACAACAGTATGATTCCTCAGTTTTATACCTGCACCATGTGCTAGCAACAGACTACAACAAAAAGGTCTGCATAAGCTTCAGTCTAATGGGCACATCTTGTAGTCAGAGTGGAGTGATGCGCAGTCACATTAAGAGAGATGCGTTTCTGTCAGGGGCTCATGGAGCAGTAAGTCAAAGACAACAAAAATAGAAATAGCTGAAGAAACCCAGTGGGTCTGGCAGCATCTGTGGAGGAAAAGTAAAGCCAATGTTTTGAGTCTGCCGAACCTTATTCAGAACTGATTGTATCTAGGGAATGATGGTATGTATGCTGAAAACCGGTTTGGGCGGGGGTGTGCAAAATGAATAAACAATAGTTGGAAATTGATCCTAAAGAGAAAAATGACAAAATGGCAGCTGGGCAGACAGTGGATGGAATGGGCAGTGATGACCTGGATGGAAAGAAAATCTGAAAATAGGGAATGTTCGTAAGTAAAAATGGGTTGACTGTGATGAAAGCAAGCCCATGTGATGACAGGGTTAGGGGTATGGGGTAAGTAAAATACATGGAAGAAGGTGTTCAGGCTGTTAAGTTATTGAGCTTGATATTGAGACATGAGGACTTTAAGTGGGAAATGATGGAAATGAGAAGCAGTTTTTTTAGTTTGTGCTGAGGCTTGTTGGAGCACTACAGTGAGCCTGAGAAAGAAATGTGGGCCAGGGAACACTGATGATGTGTTGAAGTGACAGGCAAAAGGAAGCACAGGTTCATTTTGGCGGACAGAATGTAGGTGTTCTGCAAAGATGTTACCTAGTCTGCATTTTGTCTCCCTTGTGTAGAGGAGATCACATTGTGAGCAATAAATACAGTAGACTAGATCTATTGAAATGCAGATAAATTACTGCTTTGCCGAGTAGGTGTGTCTGAAGCCTTGATAGTGAGGAAGAAAGGGTGCTGTCATTTCAGAGGGAGATAGGTTCAAATGGGAGGGGGGGGGGAAACAGAGAAATTAAGGGGACTAATGTCACATTAGTAATTCTCAATAAACAGGTCAAATGCAGGTAAAAGGTTAACGGGTGAGATGATGTCTAGATGAAGAATGTTGGAGGCAAGTGAAGGGTTCTGTGGGTCCTTGAGAGGATTCCTATCCATAAAAAGTGTGCATGGCGGCAAAGGCAATGGAGGAAGAGTTCAACGTTATGTCATGCTCAAAATTTGTAGAGGTAGGGATGCAGAGGGATAAGCTAAGGCTTTTGCTGAGTGCAGAACTTGATTTTGATTTTATTGTCATGTGTAATTTACAGTGAGAATATAGAGAAATACAGTGGAAAGCTTTCCTTTGTTGCCATGAAATGGCACCATTTTGAATAATTTAACAATAAGGCTAAAAGAAGCTTCAAGAGAGCCGAAACTTTCTGAGCTAGATTATTATGGTCGATAATGTCTGTGCCACCATCCTTCTGCCAACACTTGACCCCTGTCTATACTGGACCCAACTGATATCAAAGTTGCCGATCCTCAGGGGCCATCTTTGCCGCAGGGCTGATACTCCTTTACAATTGCATCACAGCTGCCAGCGCTGGACCCAACGAACAGCAAAGTTGCTGATCCTCAGGCGTCATCTTTTGCCATTAGACCTATATTGCCAACGTCACTGATGGAGCAGCCGCTGATTCTAGGCTCTGTCCTTGCTCTGGAAAAGTAAGTAGAGGTTTACTGTCTTCCATGCTGGGCCTGCTTGAGGTCTGTGGTAGGCCAACCCAAGATCCTCACACTGGGCTGGGTTTGATACCACTTGACGTCTGCCCCATGGGTCTGCTTGAGGTCTGCCACTGGGCTCTTGCTGGTGCTGATGCCGTCCAAGCTCAGAGGTATGTAAGCAAATGATAAAACAGAAAAGACAGGGAGATGGAAAAGAAAAAGCAAAGCAGTTGGTGCAGAAGAGCTCTGCTACAGGAGCCCTCCTCCATTTCCATCTTGGATCAGATATGGACCAGAGAGTGGAATGTCAGAAGCGATAATAAATGACTAACAAGTCAAGGACAGCTCCTGAGCACATAGATTTGGATCAGTAAAAGTCAGATCCATCTCTTTATGAGGGGGTGGTGTTGCAATATTAGGCACTGCATTACCATTAATCTCTGTATGGTTTTTGGTGCTGAATGAACCTCTGAAACAGAAGCTTTCAGAAGTGGAGATCATAATCATTATGAGTTGAGCCAGGCAGTTACACAAAAGGAAACAAGGAACTGTGGATGCTGGAAATCTGGGACATACAGAAACACAAATTGCTGAAGGAAACCCAGCAGCTTTGGAAAGGGTGCAGAGCGGATTTACTAGGATGTTGCCTGGTATGGAGGGAAGGTCTTACGAGGAAAGGCTGAGGGACTTGAGGCTGTTTTCATTAGAGAGAAGAAGGTTGAGAGGTGACTTAATTGAAACATATAAAATAATCAGAGGGTTGGATAGGGTGGATAGGGAGAGCCTTTTTCCTAGGATGGTGACGGCGAGCACGAGGGGGCATAGCTTTAAATTGAGGGGTGAAAGATATAGGACAGATGTCAGAGGTAGTTTCTTTACTCAGAGAGTAGTAAGGGAATGGAACGCTTTGCCTGCAACGGTAGTAGATTCACCAACTTTAAGTACATTTAAGTCGTCATTGGATAAGTATATGGACGTACATGGAATAGTGTAGATTAGATGGGCTTGAGATCGGTATGACAGGTCAGCACAACATCGAGGGCCGAAGGGCCTGTACTGTGCTGTAACGTTCTATGTTCTATAAGTCTGGCAGCATCTGTGGAGAGAAAACAGTTTCAAATCTAATGACTCTTCTTCAGAACTGTTCTCCAGCAATTTCTGTTTGTGTGAGTTATGGGGAAATTTTGTCTTAGCTCTTTCTGCCCACATATGGGCCATTTTCTCGTAGACTGAGAGAAAAGGATGTATTGACCGATGCAAACAGGTAGCACAGCTGGAGGAAAGGTGGTAAGGTGTCTCGAGTGAATGAGTCAAAGGTGGAGATGCCATGTAGGGTTGGTAGTGTGGGGAGAGTTGGGTATTTGAGACTGAGTAAGTAAAGATGTTGCATGCAATAGTGAGACTGGTGTAGCCTTGGTGGGAGGTGTGTGCAGTCGCAGTGATGGACTGAGAATGAGGTAGTAGAGAGAACATGGTGGCACTTAATCTTGGTAGAACAGTGAAGGTCACTGACCTTCTTCCTATACTGCTGGACTTTCCTCCAGACAGCTAAAACTGGTTGATAACTTCAGTCAAGGCTGGATAAATTTGGTGTTGTTGTCTCCACTACCAGTCATGAAGAAGTCTGTACAATCCTGTCCACCAGGACCTCCATGCTTCTGTCCTCAAAATAGAGTGCCAATTTCACCTTGACTGTCACCTTTCAACTGTATCTGTGGCAAATTTCATGAACTTCAAATAATTGTCTGGTTGGATTATGGCCTTTTAAATATGGAGCTGGTGCCAGGGTTAACAGTCTATTCTGGCAAATCCCATCAGTGGTGAGTTCTTCAGACTAAAATTGGACAACCATGGCAGGGTGAGTTGTTAATAAGCTGAGTTTGGGACGATAGATTGAGCGAACTCGCTACGTATGCCTCACTAAGAAAAATCCATGAAATATGAAGAAAATTACACTTAACCAGAATATTGTAAGTTTCAGCCTAGAAATTCTGTATCATGTAACTCACCATCTGACTCCCCAAAGCCTGTCCATTATTGACAGAGCACAAGTCAGGAGTGTGATGGACTCGTTGCCTGGCTGAATATAGCTCCAAATACATTCAAGAAACTCAACACCGACCAAGACAAAGCAGCCCACTAAACTGGCATCTCCTCTGCCACTTTCAACAGTCACTTCCTCCAATGCCAAAGCAAATTTGCAGCAGTGTGCCATTTACAAAATACATTGCAACAACACATCATAGATCAATAGACAACATCTTGCACAGAGGCATCATCAGCGCACCATAATCTAAGCATTCTGAGTTGGAACTGTGTCGCTTCCCCTGTCACTGGGTCAACATTTGAAACTGCCTTCCTAACAACATTGTAGGTGGCCCTAATCCCAGCAGACATTTAGACACCTCAATGGTAGTTAGGGTGAGCAACGCCATATCCTGTGAACAAGAAAACCTGGTGCTTTCCAAAATATATAGCAGCTAATATTTTTAAAAATCCACATTCCCGCAATGGTTCAGTGATTTGATTGAAGTACTGAGTTACATAGAACTTGAAAGTACTGTGAGTCTGTGGTTGAGATGACCTAATCAAGTCAGAATTCCTAACTTGTAGGGGTGGGGATTTTTTGGAATTGAGATCTGTGAGAAGAGAAAATGCATTTTGATATTTTGTACATTAACTGTGGACAGATGATGCAATAAATTGGTATAGTGCACATTCTGCATGACAGAATGGGGACGCTCTGTACCTTGTCGTAGTTTGTATATCATGGGATTGATTTTGCTGAACTGGGCTATGCAATATCTTGAGTAAAGTAGCCTTACTAGAACGTTCCATATTGTGTTATATAATCTCAATTTACTTTAAACATTGCTTGAAGAGTTTTATCAATAAAGAAACTTTTATTTTTATTTTATTTCTCTTAGAAAGAAGCTGGCCATTGTCATTTAATTAAATTGCTAAAATGGGAAGCTTTTGATGAAGAGAAAGATTTAAAACCGGGCATTCTTCTTGACTATTTATACAATGCTATTATATTTGCTGCTGGGAAAGGATTTCCATGGCCCAGTGTGGCACTGGCAGTACATTTTGCAGAGGAGCTACGTTATGAAACTGAAGGTAACACTGAAATGCAAGCTAGTGTCATTATTTTTTGTAATACATTTAGCTCAGAGATATTGCTGTTTAAGGGGTTGTCCTGATTAATGATTTGGAGACATAAGACTATTGTTTCTGTTTAAATATTCCAGTACTTGACCCTGTTCTAGTACTTAATCCGGGCCATGGAGTTAATCATAACTCTTGTCCTGTTGGAAACCTGAAAGCATTATTCCTAGCTAAGCAAGTACAAACAAGATAGTCTCAATGATAATAAAAGACACCGGGTTCATAAATTTAATTACAATTATATGAAGTTGTACAGTTCAGTGTGAAAAGCGGAAAGGCAGAGTATTATTTAAATATGTCGGGAAATGTGCATGTACTAAGGTACCTTGGTGTCCTTGTACACCAGTCAATGAAAGTAAACAGGCAGTCGCAACAAGTAACTAGGAATGTAAATGGTATGTTGACCTTCATTGCGAGAGGATTTAAATTGAGGTAGAGAAGTCTTACTGTAAGTGGCATTGGTAACACTACACCTGAAGTATGATTAACTTGGGAATGGCAGAATTGTCGTATGAAAAGATTTGTTCGATTGGATTTGTATTCACTAGAGTTTAGAAGAATGAGAAAGGATCTGATTGAAACATATATAATTCTAAAAGGCTATATAGACCAGATGCAGGGTGGATGCTTCCCCATGTTGTGGAATCTAGAACTAGGGGTCACAGTCTCAGTGTATAGAGTAAGCCATTTAGACAGAGTTGAAGAATCATTTCTTCACTAAGAAGGTGGTCAAACCTGTGGAATTTGCCAGCACAGAAGGCTGTGACCAGGCCACTGCGTATATTCAAGAAAATAATTGATACATTTTTTCAGCTATTAATGGCATCAATGGATTAGAAAGAAAGGAGGAAAATCGCATTGAGATAGAATATCAGCCATAATCATATTGAATGGCGGAGTAGGCTCAAAGGGCAAATGGCCAAAGTTTCTATGTTTCTATATTGTTTCTTAACAGTTTCCAAAATTAATTTAAACATGCATCCAGTCTCTGGTTTCTTAATGCTTTATGTTTCTTACTTACATGTTTTTACATTATAGCGTCTTTTTGCTCCTTGTCCCATGATAGATGTACAGCTTTTCCTAAAGGTTTTGTTGCTGTACTGCTGTTTTGTGCATTTTCTGCCAAATGTGGTTAGCACTGCTGCCTCACAGCATGAAGGATTCAGGTTTAATTCCATCCTCAGGCAACTGTCTGTGTGGAGTCCACACATTCGCCCTTCATCTGCTCTGGTTTCCTCCCGCAGTCCAAAGATGTGCAGGTTAGGTGGATTGGACGTGCTAAATTGCCCATAGTGTCCAGAGATGTGTAGGCTAGGCGGATTAGCAATGGTAAATACAGGGATAGGGTAGGGGGTGGGTCTGAGTGGGATGCTCTTCAAAGGGTCATTGTGGAATTGATAGCTCAAATAGCCTGCTTCCACACTGCTGGGAAATGGATTCTATGAATTAATTAGGAATGTAATTTGAATTGCAACAGATTGGCTCAAATTAAAGCTAATCACCAATGGTTGGAGAGCAGGACTGTCGTCACTGAAGGTTTTGGGAAAGCTTCAAAGTGAGAAATACACTACAAATTGAAATATCTTCTGATGGCATTTTACACTGTGAACATGATAGGAGCAAAGTCTAGGCGAGAGACATGTTTTGTATTTTTCCTCTTTTAAGAATACAGAAGGATGGGATTAAAAGCCAGTTGCAACCCTGATTTGTGTATGCTAGTTTGCTAGGTTCTCCCACTTGCTAGCCTGGGTTTATGCAATAATGTGCTGTGAAAGTCACAGTTGGAGAATAATCCACTAAACGTCATGAGTTGCAGATAGGAATTCTTGTTTCTGAATACTAGAAACTAGTCAGCAAGCCAGTTCAAAAGGAAACAAGATTGAAGAGTTTCAGTTAACCGGCAAAACAAAGAATCTCAAAATCAACTGCTCAATTTATCAGTCATGACCCAGGGTCAGATCTGTGTAACTTCCAGCTTTTATTTTTGTTGGACTCACTTCTCATTTCTAATCAGTATGTAAGTATGTTACATTATTATTTCTTCCCACATAAAGTGACAACTAAACTTAATCTTTTAACTCAATTAATCCTGGTAAAATTGATTCATTGGAAAATATAGATTCATTTGGTTTGGGAGAAGGGTATCAACAGGGAAGAGCTCAACCTTTTCTGTAATTTTTCTTGCTGCTGAATGGGCCTTCCAGAGCAGAAGCCATGTATCATCAGAACAACTGATGTATGTGGATTGTGCAACTTAAAGGAAGTGTTGGAGGGGATCCTTTTTGTTTAACCTTATTGTGAATAGCCACAGAACAAATGAATAAAAAATGGGGTTGGGGGGAGCGGTGTTGTTCATGGGTGGTGAATGGTGGAGTTCATCCCTCCTTATCTTGAGCTTCATAATTTAGAGTATCTCACCTGGAACCATAGTACATTAGGAACCTTGTCTGGGGACTGGTTATAACACAATACATAAATGCAGGATTTAAATTATATGCATATATGTAAAGTATAATTCCAAGTTTCTTTAAACAATTTTTCCACAAATGGCAAGTTCTAACAAATTAATATACCATGGATGTACCCACAATTGTGTATGCACATATATTTTATATAATATCTAAGAACATTTCCTCCTTTCTTTAAACCCTTGTTTTTGTATCATTATTTTGCATAATAATCGCTTCGATTTTTAAAATTATAACTGAAAGTTTGGAGATAAGAACACTTAATTTTTTTTAAGATACAGCTCTTAAAATTAAGGAAAGACTGGCAACAAAATGCTTGTACTGGTTATAGATTTCAGAAATTAATATTTGATTTTTATATTTGTTTTTGGTTTAATTGGCAAAATTTTCCCTTATATGATTAGCAGCTCAATTGAAGCAGCCCGATAATTCATCTTATAACCTTCACATTGAAAGGCTGGATTAATTACTTTGGAAACGTCTTCATTTTTTGAGAGAAATATTGTCCACTTCATGCATGAATGCTGCACTTGTTCTGTTGGACCGGGGGCGTCATGCAATGTCAGGGACCCGGGTTCAATTTCAGCCTTGGGCAACTGACTGTGTGGAGTTTGCATATTCTCCCCATGTCTGCAAGGGTTTCCTCCGGGTGCTCCGGTTTCCTCCCACAGTCCAAAGACGTGCATGCTAGGTGGATTGGCCATGCTAAATTGCCCGTAGTGTTCAGGGGTGTGTGGGTTATAGGGGGATGGGTCAGGGTGGGACGCTTCAAGGGGCAGTGTGGACTTGTTGGGCTGAATGGCCTGTTTCCACACTGTAGGGAATCTAATCTAATCTTAATTCAAAAGCATTTGATCAACCCCGAAAGGTTGTAAAATGCATTTACCTTAGGTCATAGAAGATATGTTAAATGAAGGGCAATTAACTTCAAGATCTGTTTGTGAACAGTTTAGAGCAGGTTACATCATCATGAATTTATTTGGAGTTTAGGGAAGTTCTCTGCTTTCAACATATTTGGGTAGTTGCTGAGAAACGTTGTTGCAGTTTGCGAATCATGTAGTTTAAAATCTACTAAGAGGTAGCTTAAGTAAATAATAGTTAAATAAATCTACACTGTAAGCAGAGTTAAGATTAACTTCGGAAACAAGAACAGAAGTTGCTGGAAAAGCTCAGCAGGTCTGGTAGCGTCTGTGACGCGAAACGTTTTGGGTCCAATGTCCTTTCCCCAGAACTCAGAAACATTAACTCTGATTTCTCTTCACAGATGCTGTCAGACCTGCTGAGCTTAGTTCTGTTTTTGTTTCTGATTTACAGCATCCACAGTTCTTTCTTTTATTTAAGATTAACTTCATTACTTACTGCACGGAAAATGGGTGAGGTTTTAAGCTCAGTTTTAATTTTATGTTGGGCAGAAGCCTCAAGATTTCCTGGTCTGAACCTAGTGGAAGATCTACACTGTCCCACCACAGAGTTTTATGAAAAAAAATTAGCTTGGAAGGATTGGAAAAATGACTCCAACAATGGATTCAGGCATTCATAGCCAAGAGAGATAAATCAAAATTTTGCCCCTAAGAATAGCTGGAGATGAGCCAAAATCTCCAGTGAACTGTGCATATTTATGGGTAGTCCCTGAAGTGGTAGATATTTTTACCATTATTGTGTCATATGGGATAATTCTTGGTTATAGCAGTAACCAAGCTCAAAAACGTAACGTATATAGTTTTACACCATAGTTTTAACTGAATCATTGTTGCCATATTTACTACATCTATATATGTTAAAGTTTGTTTTTGTCTGTGTGATGTAGTTCTATTGGTTAAAAGGAATTTATCATTAAATGTAATGATAGGTTGGACAGACTGGCCTTTTCTTCACTGGTATTTAGAAGAGTGAGGGCTGACTTGATTGAAGTATATAAGATCCTAAATTGTCTTGACAGGGTGGATTTGCAAAAAATGTTTGTTCTTGTCGGTCAGTCCAGTATTAGGGGTACTATTTTAAGATTAGAGATTGCCCTTTTAGGAGGGGTATGAAGAGAATTTTTTTTTGAAGGATTGCATAACTTTGTAACTCTTGCTTGAGAAGCTGCATCATTGAATATGTTTAAAGCAGAAATTGATAACTTCTTGTTCGGCAAGGGTACCAGGATTATTGGAATAGGTGGAAATGCAGAATTTGAAGCACAAGCTGATGACCCATGGTCTTAATGAATAGCAGTACATGTTTGAGGGGCTGAATGACCTACTTTTGCCCCTGTTTTGTTGTTCGTATGTTAATAGCTCCTAACTGGATCACAATGTAATTTTGTT
Source organism: Stegostoma tigrinum (assembly GCF_030684315.1). Taxonomy (NCBI): domain Eukaryota; kingdom Metazoa; phylum Chordata; class Chondrichthyes; order Orectolobiformes; family Stegostomatidae; genus Stegostoma; species Stegostoma tigrinum. The sequence goes on along the minus strand of NC_081357.1, from coordinate 79,135,039 downwards.
CAGTTTCTGACACCCCGCTTTAGGAAAATGTCAAGATCAGGTAGAACATACCAAGAGAGGTTACAAGGTATTAATGGTGAAGAAAATACATAAGATGATGCACTTTGCATATTATTTTAATTTGAATGTGTCGGTTGAAATATTGTGTCCAGTGCTTGCAAATAGAAATCCTAGAAATGATGCAATTAGTGGAGCTGATGGAAATCATTGTCCTTGATTACCTATGATTATTTCTACATTTACCTCCATTATTGCTCATATTGGCTTTTTCCCTCGCTTACTTTTTCTCCCAAATGCAGCCATCCCTTCAGATTTTGGTAAGGTGAAGGTCTTGTGGCATAGCAGTAGCACCCTGCATCTGAAACAGAAACTTCAGATTCCAGTTGTGCTTGGTGGCCAAGGAAGGTACATTCATAATATAGCCGACAATCAGTATCAGCTTGTAAGTCCTTTCTACATATACTAATGGCAGGCGGTAAGAATGGGACAGATTCCTTGTGAATCATGTTATGGAAATAAATCGGAAAATATCTCATTCACAATCCAAAGTTCCAGGTAGCAACACAGATGCAAAAATGTATCTTGCCACAGCAACTCCAATTGCTCATTTGGCTGGATGGCTAATATGGACCAGATTTGTGTCAACAGAATGTGATTCAGTCCCTGTTCTGATTGAGTTGGATCAGGGGGCTTTACTCCATTCCTTGCTGTGGTGTCTCTGTGCCTTTGGCAGAGAACTTCAGAAGAAAAAAATGTGATCTCCTTTCGGTTTCCAACTCTTCCCTCGAAGAGAACTTGACAGTGGGTGGGAGGGTGGCAAATGGGGAATCTGCGGTTTTCCTACCTCTGCTCTATTGCCAGAAGGGCCATGAACTCTCTTCCACCCCTCCTCCAATTGAGGCAATTAATGCCCACTTTATTGCCCACGTCTTCTAGAATTTACCCAGTGGCAAGTGAGGGGCCTGTCGTATACGAAACCTGAAAAGTAAATCTAGTTGGGGTTGCTTGTGGGATGACCTCATTGTCATGCATTCAGTGTCTAATTGAGGAACCTAGCATTGAAAACAGAGCGGCTGCTGGACTCATGGCATTACTCTTAGTTTCACTCCCTATATAGTTGTTCTCACCTGAGTAATAGGTGTGTGCTGTATTCATATCAAACAACTTCAAATCTTGAGATCCAAGAAATTCCACCTCTCAAAGATGGAATAGATGATGGACTTGAAATGTTAGTAAAACGTGACTAATTTCAGTGAAGCTAAAGTTTAGTTAGAAATCAGCATTTCAGCTTTCACGAAACAGTAAAGTGGAGACTGGAGAAAGTTTGAGGATCTTCTTGTATCAGGTTCTGAAGGTGATAATGTTGGAGATGAAATTAAGCTCCACTCAATCTGATGCCATCCAGTCTTGGGTGGGGATTGCCTGGCTCCTGACAGTTGTCGTCGTCATACAACATTTGCCCTCCTCCTCTTGCACCATGTCTAAGCCGATCAAAAAAAACACTAAATTACTCAAATCCCATTTATATGAAGCCTACTATGTTTCTACATTTCAAATACTCATTCCAGTGCTTCTTAAATGTTGTGAGTACCTGTCTCCACAACTCTCTTGGGTACCATGTTCTATATATCAACCATGGGTGAAAAGATTTTTTTCTCAGATCTCTTCTAAACCACTTTTTCCTCACCTTAAACTTACTTCCTCTGGTCTTAGTCATGTCTGCAATGGAGCAAAGATTCTCCTGATCTACTCTGTCTATGCCTCTCATAATTTTATGTACCTCAATCGGATCTTCTCTGAACATCCCCTGCTCCAAGAAAACTAACCCAGTCTATCCAGTACCTCCTCATAACTGAGACTTTTCATTCCATCTAACATCCTGGTGAATCTCCTCTCTGCCCTCTCCAGGGCAATCTAGTCCTCAGGATAGTGTAGCAGAACTTCACACATTATGTGCAATTATCCAATGTAATTTGTACCTATTATTGTCAAACAATAAATTACATCTTGTGAAAATAAGTGCCTCTTGTTAACACTCACTAATGGTTCATTCTCTACACCATACTACTCCTACTCAAGAAGTGGGGGACACAGAAGACAGGAAACTCTAGATCAATTAGCCTAATATCTGTTGTTGGGAAAATACAAAAGTTTATTATTAAGAAAGAAATAACAGGACAGTTAGAAAAGCTTAACACAATCAAATGTAGTTAGTCAGGTTTTTTTGAAAGGGAAATGATGTTTGGCAGAGATCTTTGAAAATATAACAACAGAGTTGATAATGATTTTTGGATTTTCAGGAGGCATTTGATAATTGTGGTCATTGTATAAGTTCATTGCATTTGAAGTACTGTCAACACCTTCATTCCAGTAGTGAGACTCTTGAATCTCTTATGAACAGCCTCCAATGCCATGTATCATTTTCTTCAATAGAAGGGTGAAAATGGTACACAGTATTCCAGGTGCTGCCGCACTAATGCCCTGTACAGTTTAACAGAACTTGCTATTTTTAAATTGCACCAGCATGTTAAAAAAATTAATTTGGTCATTTTTAAGTTTAAACTTTGATTGTTTTCTTACAGTACCCTATTTTGGTTTGTCTTAATCTTTCTTGTTTATTTAAAGAAGTAGAAAAATAGTGGCAGCAAGCAACCATTAGCTGGTAATGCCTGGGTTAAAGTTTTTGAGAAGATTTGTAGCTTGGGTTGTGGATGAGTTTATAGACTTGCTCACTGAGCTGGTATGTTTGACTGCAGATGTTTCGTCACCGCGCTAGGTAACATCATCAGTGCGCCTCTGGGGTGGTCAGCATCACTTTTGGTTCTGTTTTTCAATAGTTTGTATTGATTTTGGAGTTCAGGTTGGAATGCTAGGCCTCCAGGAATTCCCTGGCATGTCTCTGTTTGGCTTGTGCTACAATGAATGTGTTGTCCCAGTCGAATTTGTGTGTTTCTTTGTCCGTGCATACTGAGACCAGTGAGAATTGCTTGTGTCTCTTGGTGGCTAGTTAGTGTTCGCGTATCCTTACTATCAGTTTTTTTCCAGTTGTATGTTTCTCACAGTCCTTGCATGGTATTTTGTATGTTATATTGATATATTATATTATTGTATTTGTATTTGTATATTCGTCTTATTGGTTGTGAGTATGGGGTCCATTACATTTCTGTCTGACTGTGTTGTATCTTCTTGTTGCATGGCGCAATCTGTCGTTACCTCTGTGACAGACCACACAAGAAGACACAATATGGCCAGACACACTGTTCACCCTACCATAAATCAGAGACATATCAGAGATGATCACACAACTATTCAGAACCCCAGGCATCAAGGTAGCCCGCAAACTGACAACCACTGTGTGACAGCTACTGTTGAACGTCAAAGGATCCCTTACCCACAACCAATAAAACTAACGTAATATACTAACTACTATGCAAGGACTGTGAGAAACATTATATAGGCCAAACTGGAAGAAAATTGACAATAAGGATACATGAACACCAAATATGAGGTTGTTGACTTGCTTTCCGAGCTGGCTTGTTTTTGTCCAGACGTTTTGTCACCACATTAGATGACATCATGAGTACAGCCTTAAATGAAGCGATGTTATTCTACTCCACTTGGAATTTATATTGTCCAGCAAGCAAGTCAACAACCTCATCCACAACCCTGGACTGGAGAGAGGCAAATGTAATTCCTCTCTTCAAGAAAGGAAATAGGGAAATCCCCGGCAATTATAGACTGGTAAGTCTCACATCTGTCGTCTGCAAGGTGTTAGAAAGGATTCTGAGGGATAAGATTTATGACCATCTGGAAGAGCATGGCTTGATCAAATACAGTCAACACGGCTTTGTGAGGGGTAGGTCATGCCTTACAAACTTTATCGAGTTTTTTGAGGATGTGACTGGAAAAGTTGATGAGGGTCGAGCTGTGGATGTGGTGTATATGGACTTCAGTAAGGCATTTGATAAGGTTCCCCATGGTAGGCTCATTCAGAAGGTCAGGAGGAATGGGATACAGGGGAACTTAGCTGCTTGGATACAGAATTGGCTGGCCAACAGAAGACAGCGAGTGGTAGTAGAAGGAAAATATTCTGCCTGGAAGTCAGTGGTGAGTGGGGTTCCACAGGGCTCTGTCCTTGGGCCTCTACTGTTTGTAATTTTTATTAATGACTTGGATGAGGGGATTGAAGGATGGATCAGCAAGTTTGCAGACGACACAAAGGTCGGAGGTGTTGTTGACAGTGTAGAGGGCTGTTGTAGGCTGCAGCGGGACATTGACAGGATGCAGAGATGGGCTGAGAGGTGGCAGATGGAGTTCAACCTGGATAAATGCGAGGTGATGCATTTTGGAAGGTCGAATTTGAAAGCTGAGTACAGGATTAAGGATAGGATTCTTGGCAGCGTGGAGGAACAGAGGGATCTTGGTGTGCAGATACATAGATCCCTTAAAATGGCCACCCAAGTGGACAGGGTTGTTAAGAAAGCATATGGTGTTTTGGCTTTCATTAACAGGGGGATTGAGTTTAAGAGTCGTGAGATCTTGTCGCAGCTCTATAAAACTTTGGTTAGACCGCACTTGGAATACTGCGTCCAGTTCTGGGCCCTATTATAGGAAAGATGTGGATGCTTTGGAGAGGGTTCAGAGGAGGTTTACCAGGATGCTGCCTGGACTGGAGGGCTTATCTTATGAAGAGAGGTTGACTGAGCTCGGTCTCTTTTCATTGGAGAAAAAGAGGAGGAGAGGGGACCTAATTGAGGAATACAAGATAATGAGAGGCATAGATAGAGTTGATAGCCAGAGACTATTTCCCAGGGCAGAAATGGCTAGCACGAGGGGTCATAGTTTTAAGCTGGTTGGTGGAAAGTATCGAGGGGATGTCAGAGGCAGGTTCTTTACGCAGAGAGTTGTGAGAGCATGGAATGCGTTGCCAGCAGCAGTTGTGGAAGCAAGGTCATTGGGGTCATTTAAGAGACTGCTGGACATGTATATGGTCACAGAAATTTGAGGGTGCATACATGAGGATCAATGGTCGGCACAACATTGTGGGCTGAAGGGCCTGTTCTGTGCTGTACTGTTCTATGTTCTATGTTCTACAACCCGAGCTACAGATCTTTGCCAAAAATTTGAAAACCAACTAGCCACCAAGAGACATGACCAATTCTTACTGGTCTCAATAGGCAAGGTCAAAGAAGGACGTGAATTCGACTGGGACAACACATCCATAACAGCTTAAGCCAAAACAGAGACATGCCAAGCAATTCCTGGAGGCCTGGCGTTCTAGCCAGAACTCCATCAACAAACACATTGAACTAGACCCGATATACAAACCACTGAAAAACAGAACCGGGAGTGATGCCAACCACCCCAGCAAACTGAGGCATATAAATAATAAGCGGGACAGAACATCAATGCTTCACCGGAGGTGCATTGACAATGTTACCTAGCAGGATGACAAAACGTCTGCAACCAAACACACCGACTTGGCAAACAAGTCTACAACATCAGAGCTTGGTACTATGTTAATAGTAGTGAATTAGTTGCTTACGTGCCTCAAGGTAACAAGTGAAAACTCCATTCAACTTGGGAGAAAACATTTTCAGAAGATTAGTGAATTTACTACTAAAAATACAAATGGTTTTACAAATACTCAGACACTCAGTGCATGTAGAAACTTGAGCAGACAAGCAGAGCAGAACTCGAGGAAGGAACAGCAGGTCCGAGTAGTACTCCAGATTAAAATCTTCATCCCAAAGTTCATAGGAAGATGTTGCGGGCTAGTTAGAGTGTAAATACCTAGTCGCAGTTGGTACTTACAGCGTCCTTAGAAAAGTAAGATCTGTAGCACAGTCGCAAATTAGTCTGGGCTGAGAACCAACGGTTTCAGAGCGCCATGAATACAATTAAGAATCTCTTCAGGCAAGAAAAGAAAATTTAAACTAATGCCAGAAAGAACCAAGCTGGAAAGAGAGAACTGTAAAAAGGTGCATTTAGCGCCCACAGCAAGCAGTACTACTCTTGCGCAGTTGCACCATGAGGCATGGCTATCTAGTGATGTAATGTGTAACCAATGTAGCGTGTACATATTGTTAACAAGGAATAACTTATTGTTACAAGTGCCTCTTGTTAAGAATCAGTAGCGGTTCTTCATTCACTATTGTTAACCAAATGGTTCTTATGACCGGTATAGGAAGGAATATCGGTGGCAACTCTCTATCTCAACCATTAGCTGGCAGTGGCTAAGTCTGGCAGCACTATAATAGATCTCAAATTTCAAGTTTGAAAAAGTGATCAAAAATCAAAGAAGTCTTTTAATCCATAGCAAATACCTGCTTTTGAATCTGTTTATGTGAGTGTCACAAATCTTTCTCAGGGAGTCATCTGGAAGGAGTAACTTGGAAGATTTAGGATTATGCTGATTTGAAAACTATACACCACCTAGATCTAAGTCCTTCTTCACCGTTGATGGTTCACTCATATACCTTGTTTTTACCTCATTTCTTCTCACTTTATGTTGAGTGAACAGCTTCTCTGACGAGGGCTGAAGGAACTTTAATCATATGTGGGTATTTTGCAACTGTTCCTGAATCCTCATAACTTGCAACTTGCTCAAATCTGCTTGAAGACACTTCTGCCATAGGTAGTTTTGGAAACCCATGGTTTCTAAAAAATCCACAGTCTGCAGGTTCTGTATAGCAAAGTCAGCACTAATCTATTCCATAACTGGTCCACGGATTCAAAAACCTGCTCAGGTCTTTTCCCTCTATGTTGCTTTTTAATTTCCATCCTATATTTTTGTTACCGTCCTTTATTTCTGTTTCCTTCACAACTGTCGTCCCAAAGACATTGAGATAAGGTATTTCATTTTTTTCAGGAACAACTATGCAAGAGGCCCTTCGTAAACTGAGAGATAAATGCAACGAATACCAACATAAACTGAATCCTGGTCACCTCCAACAATTAGTCAATTATTTATTTGGAACCTTCTTTAGACATTATCGTCTCTACCAATTTGTACTGTGTGAAGCCAGAGAGATTGATCAAATCATGCATAACCTCGAGGTCCACATACCTCCAGAAATACCACCTATGAAAGATGGAATCGATGCTGAGCTTTGGAAGCATCAGCAGCACATGACTGAACTCAGTAAGACTGAAGCTCAGTTGCAGGCTGATATGTCAGCTTTCCGTGAGAACATGCAACTGAAAAGTGAACAAGAACTAGAGAAATTTTATGAAGATCTCAAATTTCAAGATAAAGAAGTGATTGAAAGAGAGGTAAGTGAGCTCCAGCTTTCTTTTAACCTGTCACACATTCCTCCTTTTTCCTGTTTTAATGTACTGTGTCACACATCTTTCCATGAGGCAATCTTTTGGGGAAGTAAAACAAAGGACTTCAGCTGAGGCTAAGTTATTATGGTGGGCAACATACAGTAGTGTTGGGTAAGCTTCCAGCAGAAACAGATAAGCCTTTTTAAAATTTATTCAGAGTATGTGGACTTTTCTGGCTGGGCTCGCATGTATTGCCCATCCCTAATTTTCATTGAGAAGGTGTCAGTGAGCTGCCATCTTGAACCATGGCAGTTCTTGGGCTGCACAGACTCCTGCAGTTAACCAGTACAAAGGGAGTTCCGAGTTTTGAACTTGGCAATCACGAAGGAACAACAACGTGGTTCCAAGTCATGGTAGTGTGGGATCCGTAAAGGCAGTGTGTCAGCAAATAGGCTTCACTCAGGATCAGATCCAAGTAAACTGTTAAAGCTGTCTCAGTCTACCTGGACCCTGACTGTCACTTTTATACATTGGTTTTGTGTTGACACTGTAACGCAGTGTAAATGTGACCTTAATGTACTTCAAGTAGGGACATAACACACCTGCAGTGTTTATTCAGAAGATTAAAAATGTCAAATATTTTAAGGTCGAATTCTTTTCACATCCAATAGGGAGGTTAAAGTAGCTCCTAAAAACTGCGGTCGTAATCACAATATGCAATTGCCCCATGCTTGTTCTTTGTATTGTGTATTAAATTTGTACCAGCACATATTTGAAATGATTATTACATAGAAACAGCAGCATCAGTGCTGTTGTTTGGCTGCATAACTCAGCAAAGACTCCAATAGCATGAGTGGTTGGTGCTACTCAAAACCAATCTGCTTCTTCTAGAGGGGAGGTGCATTGTGCCTGCAAGAAGTTGTCAAAGCCATTGCAGACTGATTCCTAAGCTGTGATACCTTGAGGAATGGCTCAATATGTGCGAGAACATGCACCAAGTATCTCTGACAGAAGATCTTGTTGCAGTTCATGAAGAGAAAGTGAACCATCATGTATGCAGAGGACAGCAAGCCCTCCAATCAAAAGTCTTGGAGGCAGTAGAGTGAACTAACTGCAGATGAAAAGACCAGGAATGCAGGTCCAAAAACATAGATACGCTGCATGAGGTTTAGCAGCCTTGATGTAAATTGTTGAAGAAAACAAGTTCAAACTTCAATGACATAGCCGACTGATGTTTTTAAGGTGAGAGGAGAAAGATTTTAGAAAAAAGTTCAAGGGGCACTTTTTTTTCCATAGAGAGAAGTTCATGTGTCGAATGAACTTTCAGAGAAACTGATGAATATGGGCACAGTTACAGCATTTAAAAGATATTTAGATAAGTACATGAATAGAAAATGTTTGGAGGAATATGGTCCAAGTGCAGGTAGGTGAGACTTGTTTAGTTTTGGACTATGGTCAGCATGGACTGGTCTGTTTCTGTTCTGAAAGACTCTATGACTCTCCACTGCATCACCACCTTCAACCATTGCTTAATTTTGCCTAAGGGCCCAAGTTGAGATTTGGCTAGGAGACCAGAAATTGAATTCTTTGTTGAAAACATGAACCCCTTGCAAAACTTGAAAAAGTGCTGCTGTGGGTAGCACGGTGGCTCAGTGGTTAGGATTGCTGCCTCACAGTGCCAGGGACCCAGGTTTGATTCCAACCTCAGGTGGCTGCCTGTGTGGATCATTGAATCCCTACAGTGTGTAAACAGGTCCTTCAGCCCAACAGGTCCACAGAGCATTCCAACCAGACCCATTCCCTTATAAACAGGCCTAATCTACAAATCCCTAAACACTATGGGCAATTTTACATGACCAGTTCACCTAGCCTGCACATCTTTGGACCGTGGGAGGAAACCCACACAGACCCAGGGAGAATGTACAAACTCCACACAGACAGTCGCCCGAGAGTGGAATCAAACCTGGATCCCTGGTGCTGAGGGGCAGCAGTGCTAACCACTTAACCACTGTGCCTCCCGTTTAGTTTGTACATTCTCTCTGTGTCAGCCTGCGTTTCCTCTAGGCCCTCAGGTTTCTTCCCACAGTCGAAAGATGCGCAGATTAGGTGTATTGGCCATGGTGATCTGATCTGTAGTGACTAGGTATGTGCAGGCTAATTTGGTTAGCTATGGTAAATGTGGTGCAAGGATGGGGTGAGAGTCTGGGTAGGATGCTCTTCAGAGGGTCAGTGAGAATCAATAGGCTGAATGGCTTCTTTCTGCACTGCAGGGATTCTGTGATTCTAAGTTTGCTTGACTGACATCTTCAACCTCTGCTGCCAATTGCACAATTTTTTAAAATACAGGTTTTAGTGGTTTGAAGCTGTGTAGCCTCTACTATCAACACTTTAAAGGGTCTGGATGATTACATTTTTAATTCCTCTGTAGTAAAAAGACTTTTCTAAGATAGTGGAAATAATGCATGAATAAATCCTTAAGAAGCCTTTTTTTGATATCTTTTAGTAATTATCAGGTGCATAGGTATAATGCAATATGTCGTTGTTCAATGGGCATGACACAATGGGCCATTGGTGGATGGGGAGGCACAGCATGGTGGGAGAGATATGGGTAGTGGGTGAGTAGATGTAGCCAGGAATAGGAGACATGATGAGGAGCTTTTGAATTCAGCTTTTAAAAAATTCTGTCAACCAGACCAGCATTCATAATACCTTTAAGAGCTGTGAGCGATAATTCTTTAAAAAGCTGGCCTGACTCCAAGAAATTTGCCTAAGATTAAGACATATTGGAGCTCTGAGGTTTATAAAATTTTATGAGGTCATAGATAAGGCGAATAGCATGGGTTTTTTTTCCCAAGGGTAAGGGAATTTAAACTAGACAGCATAATTTTAAGGTGCCATGAGAAAGATTTAAGAGGGACCTGAGGGCAATATTTTCACTGAGAGTGTGGTTCGTGTATAGAATTAACTGCCAGAAAAATGGCAGATGCAAGTGTAGCTACAACTTTAAGAGACATTTGGACAGGTTCATGAATAGGAAAGATTGGAGGGACATAGCCAAATGCAGGCAAATGGTACTAGTTTAGTTCAGGAAATCTAGCCAGCATGGATGAGTTGGAACCTTGGGGTCTGTTTCCATGCTGAATATCTCAGTGGCTCTACTCAGGTTGGGTGTTTTGGGTGTATAAGTCCCAGGAATGGAGTTGGGAATCAGGAAACTGGGACTTGTGTGCAATTTTTAAAAGGAGTCATTCTGACTAGGCTATAATCCAGGCCATAATTCTGGATTTGGTGAGTAGATCAAATATTCATTTAATAATAGCACAAAGCATAACCTGTAGGTTTCAACTTTAATTTTTAAAAACAAAACTTGTTGCACTTAGCAACTTTAACAATAGAGGGCAGGACTGTTCTGCCTGCAGAGTTTCTCACACATTTCATGAAGCTAATATGAATTTTTACTTGATTATTTTTCCCTCCTCATTCCCTTCTTGCTGAATTTTCACCTTTAAAGTGATTTCGTACGGACAGAAAATGAAGCCCTTCTCCCCTTCTATAATAAATAACTTACAGTTTCAAAGATTAAAGACAAGTTGAAGAAAACAGTTTTATGGATGTAAAGCTAACTTTTTTGGTGAACTCATACTTGGAATTAGAGTGGCAGGTAAAGGTGGAAACTACAAGGACTAAATTGTTTTGTGGGAATGCAATCTGAAGGCCTGTCTTCAAAGTCAAAGGTGGCTTGTAAATTTGCTTCTGGATATGACTGGCTTTGAAAACTTTACGCTGTCAAATGCTGTGTCTTCCTGGTCATGACTCTGGTCTGGAAAACTTATGGACTGTACCTCAGCGAATCAGGAGTATGCGCAGCCTGCAGGTCAGTAGAGATAAGAAGGCAAAATCAGTATGAAATTGAATATAAGCTGCCACTTTGCTATATTTGGGGGAATGGCAAATTGGCGATAGCACTGGACTCGTAATTCAGAAGCTCAGGCAAATGGTGTTGGGTCATGTGCTGAAATTTCACTATGATGAAATCTGAATTCAACTAATGCAATCTGGAATTGAAAGTTAATCTCAGAAAGGGTGATTGTGAAATGATCACTGATTGTTGTCAAAACTCATTTGGCTTACTAATGTCTTTTAGGAAGAAAATTGTACCATCCTTACCCAAACTGGCCTTCACAACCAGATCCACAGTAATATGATTCTTAACTGCCAATCAATTCAGGATTGAGTATCAAATTGAGATTCAAGATTAATGTCTAAATATGAGGAAATGACAGTGTGTTAAGTGCTGGCTTTGCTAGCGATGTACACATCCCATGAAAGAATAAAGAAAAAAAAGTTTCTCTGTCTACATCAGGCCTTCAACAGAGCAGACAAATTCTGTATCCAGCTCATGGACTTGATATTACAGAAGATCAATAGATCCCTAAAGGTCTTATTTTTGTGATCTGAAAAAAAAATTATAAGTTTCATGGTTCTAGCTTGTATAAAAATTGACGTATAATGCAATTTGACCATCCATTAGAGAGACATTAAACTAAGTAATTACAGTAACTGTTGGACAGTTTGATAGACTGAGCAAAGTATGTCTGTACACCAGAGTTTGTGTAACAAGAAATGTAGAATCTCAGAAGTGGTATTCGTTATTGTGGACCTCCAGCAGATTAACTGAAAAGATTAACTCGCTCTCACTTTTTTAGTTTAGCATTTGCTTACTAACTTGGGAACTGTTCCTTAATGTATTACAATGATTTTTTTCATTTTCAGAATCTGGAAAAAGTTGTCAAGAATGCCCATGGTATACAGATAATGGTAGTTTCTGAAATTCTGCAAAAAGAGATTGAAACAGCATTTCAAATCCTAGATTTAAAAATCCAGAAGACAATCACAGCCCCTCCAGGTTCCAAATCATCTCGATCTTTTACAAAGGAAAGTAAAACTAAAAGAATGAGTAATAAGGAATAGGAACATTTTAAGGATGCAGTTTTATTAATTGTGACATTTTTATGAAGAAAATAAAGCTTATGCACAATATGAAAAAATCTGGTTATTTCATTGAATGAAAGTCAGTAATCAAAGCCATATTCATTTTCACATTTATTGGAAATTTCTTGTTAGGTTATTGACTTGCATTAGTATACTTACATACTTGAAAATGATGTGGTTATATTATGCGTGTCATAGATGCTGATCTTTTTCACCATTTTTCCAGTTAACCAAATAACAAAAGTGAGCATTTGAAGTATGCCTTGAGCTGTTTTTTGTACTATTTATACCATGCCAAGAATAAATGACATCTTTATAATTATACTTTCCATTATATTAAAACAAATAATTTGTCTTGAAGTTACTCTGGTTTATTTTTGCTTGTTGTGCTCTGTTTAATCCAGTTGTCTGAATTCTTTACCCAACTTTCTCAGCATGCTGGATTTTAATTCTGAAAAATTGTTGGGATTTGAATGAGTTACATCTTGTCTTATATATTTCGTGCGTTTCATGGGTTTTTTTACACCTTACTGAATTGGGTACACTTCAAATAATTTGGAATAACTAACATCTTATTATAGCCCCTGATAAATAATTAATCTTAAACCTCAATTTCATGATATTTAATAAACAGTAATTTTATAACCCATATACATTTATTGTAAAAGTTTGTCCTTACCACAACATGCAGTGTTTTTAGAATTTCATTCATAATATTAATTAACTTCTAGTAGCCAAATTAATTATAAATATTAAGTTCTGCCTTTACTCAAAGTTCAAATTTTATAGCAGAAAAAAAATCCTTTCTAGTGGAGTCACTGGTCCCAGATGATGTTATTCAGTGAGTTTTTCCAGATTGACATCAACAAGTGTTCATTCCTCAGCCTGATGACTGTAGTAAAATAACCACAAACATCCTGATGGAGAGGCAATGTAGAGTAGAAGCAGTGTTATCAGGCAGGAAACAGAGCTCTGTCCACATCCTCCAGTTCAGAATCAAATTCCCAAACTTGGAAAAACAGACAATGGTCATGGTTGGTTAATCAATTGCATTTCATTTTATTCTAAATCAGTCAAACAGATTTCAGTACAAACTAGTTCAGTAAACAGACTTTAAATTGCAATTGAACTTTTACTTAAGAAGTCTATACAAATTGAAAACAAAACAATGTACTGATTGGTATTATTAGTAGCTTTGTCAGAATTACAATCCAGTTGTGAACGCATCAAAAATGTCAGTTTTGCATAATGCATTTTATCAAATGCTAGTAAAATTTGGTGAATCATTAAACTGGAACAGGGTAATAACTATGCATATTATGCACATTGTAAAATAGGACATCTAAACAAGGCATGGATACGTTTCAGCACTAGCATGTCTACAGATTTAACATTTTATTTTGAAATTTCTTACAGACATTTACAAAAACAGGAAAAAAAATCTGTTGCCAATCAGACATGATGTAGTTTAAGAACAAAATTACTGCTGATCAATTATTGTATCAAAACAAGGTCTTCTTACCAAACTGAATGGATTACAAAGACTTTCTGATAATTGAAGATAGCACGTAGTAAAGAATAATTGAGCACAGATAGTTGTTAAAGAAACAAATAAAACCCTATATTGATATCATGCTTTTCATGACCACTGGACTGTTCACTGTACTTTACAGACATTGAAGTACTTCTGAAGTGTAACTGCTGTTATAATGTAATGACAAAGGATCTAAATGTTAGGATGATTTCAAACAAGTGTGTTATAAAAACATTTTATTTTAATTATGCTTGGACATATTCTTAATAAATCGATACAATTGACAAATAAAACTGTTAATAAAGTGCATAGCCTACATTGTTTCCAAATATTTCCAAATACTAATCACTCTCACCTACACCATATATAGATTAGCACATTTTCTGAGTAACCAGATGCAAATAACTTCCATTAGAGCTTCTTAAAATTTGTTTAACAACAGTCTTTTATTATCTATACAATACAAAGTTTTTAATTTCTTGGTATAATAAATAGTTGGTGAGTTTTCAAAGTATCCAACTTCTTTCAGGCAATTTAAAGTTCCTAATTATGATGGTTTGTCCTTTTTGTATTCATTCAAGGGATAGGGATGTCGCTAGCTAGGGCCTGAATTTATTGCCCATTCCTGATTCTCCAGAGGACAATTGAGGGTCAACCATATTGGTGTTGGATATTAGAAATGCCATGTTAGGTCTATGCAAAAATAGTGCTTTTACTTCTATTAAACATAAATGCACTTTATATGATCTAAAATTTTTATGGCTGCCAAGTTTGGTTTCAACAGCCAACAATAAGAATTTATAATGTTTATTATACGCCAATTTTAAACAAATATGTTTTTTTTAGTGACAGACAGGTCAGATCAGCCTTTTTTTTTTAATCATGTCGGATTGTGGGTGCATTTATTGACCATCTCGAGTTGGCGTTGAGAAGAAGGTGGTGAGCAGCCTCCTAAAACCACTGCAGTCATGTACCGTAGGTAGTAAGGGAGTGAAGGAAGGTGAATTTTTTTTAATGACAATGTGGGAATTCTTTTTTTCCCAGCATTGTTGATATTTGTAAATACTGACATTGTGAGACTGCATGACTGTGAAATATGCAGCTTCTGAGACTGATTTATAGAGAATCATAGACGTACACCTTTTATCAGGTGCGATTACATTTCTGTGTTTGCTTAAGATGCAATAAAACAATCAAAATAACGACTAATGACGAAGGTCAATATTTATGAAATAATTCAGAAAGTATATGTAAAGGTTTTTAAAAATCCATCGTCTATAAATCACTTCTTAAATACGGTTTAACCTATTTACAAGAATAAAAAGACTACAGTTTTTTTGAAGTGGTGACACAAGAATTGGCAAGCCAGGTAGTTGTTTGATTTTGTAAGTGTCATAAGAATTTATCTACATAAGTAGTTTTGTGGACTGTCATTTGTGACAAGTGTGACTATTTTACTGCCCTGAGGATATTTCCTTGCACAAATACCTTTGTAAATAATACCGTTGTTACTCAGAAAAGTACAAGTCTATTTGTTTGCTCTAGGAGCTACTGTAGCTATTGTAATAGGCTGCAGTAGCATCTGCTAATACAGATATAAGGCTTCTGTCTGAATTTGTGCCTCGTGGTGAACAAATATCATGTAGATGTGAATTAATTATCATTCCTGCTTGATTTAGATGACTAGAGGTATTCAAGTATTGATCAAACTCATTGCGGTCCACTTCTCCTAAAAGCTCAGCTTGGGTGATATGTTCCAGATTATCTAGGTGATGGTGGTCATGGGGAGGAGAAAGATGAACTGATGTACTCATATTCATGGACTGGGGAGCCGGTTGCTGGATCTGGTTGTAATAAGGAGGTGGTGGAGGTTGGCTGGCTGCAGAGTGCATCATGGTAGATCTGTTCTGTGGAATTGAAATCTGACTGAGATGTCCACATTGGATAGGGCTTCGCCTGTAGTTTGAATGATACATTACCCCATTCAGCTGAGAAGGAGAATCTTCTGTACACTGAGGTGGAAAGAAACTGTGATCAGCATCAATCACATCTAAAGGGGACATCTCAGGAGTGGGTAGTCCATAGTTGTCAAAGCTGTTGTTTGTTGTCTGTGTTTCTCTGAATCTGCTGATTGCAGGAAGTCTTGAGGCTGGTGGATAGCCTTTATCCTCTTCCTCCTCCAGAGGTCCCCTGCACATTCTTCCACTGCGGACAGGAGGCTGATCATGGGGGAAGCTGGTGAGTAGGAAGCTTGGATCTAGACGTTTGCAGAGACGTTTGATCTGCTTTTTCCTCCGAGGCCTGTATTTGTAATTGGGATGATCCTGCATATGCTGGACTCGTAATCTTTCAGCTTCTTCTACAAAAGGCCTCTTCTGTGAAGGAGTGAGAGCTTTCCATGATTTACCTAAAATATATCCCATGAATTCAGTTAGAAGTTGCAAAAACATATTCATCCATAAAAAAATTATTAAACACCATCATTTTGTAGCTTCACTCACTCCATTACGAATATTTTTATAGGATAAAATTCATACGCTATTGCTCTTTAGCACTTCTGAAATAGTAAAAATGTTTCTGCTCTTCAGTGCTATGACTATAAGGTAATTAAACCTCAATAGCAGCAGTTTAGTCTTATTAAACACAATAGGGAAAAAAATCAGATTAATAAATTATCATGCTGACTTAGATGTTAGCCTGCACTCTGAGTCATGATTTACAGCCACATTTCCTTTCACAAACCTCATAATGCCACTCCATTCTGTTATTAAACAAGTGCCAGTTAGTTTTCAACAGTTCATGTGCATGTACTCACCAGTTGGCTAGCTTGCATTTTGAACACACCTGTCTCCATTGTCAGTTGGGCTTAGACTTAACAAATGAATTGTATTGACATAAATGGGAAAGCAACATTTTAGCATCAACAGAATTTGATTAGTTTCTTTATCTAGTCTCAATAGAGATAGGAACAATAACTGAGGCTTCATTAGTGCAATATTTTGACTTTTCACATTAAGTTTTTGAAAATTAGTTTTCATTTCTTTGGTTGTAAAATGTTTAGTGAATGTCCTCGTAATCAAGCGTCACAACATTTTTTTCAATTTTATTGATATTTCAAGAAAGTTTTACTTTACATGCATGCAACACATGTTCATGGTTCTAATTATTGCATATATTAACTGTTTGAATTTATATTTTTATTGACCCTACATAATTCTAAACTTAACCTTACTAATTTAGTGAAGCTGGTAGAAAGTCTGTTAATTTTAAAACACCAACTTCTGCTTAAGCAAACAAAATCCAAGATATATGTTCCCGTAGAATTCCAAGCCACACCTTTAATTTTGTTTGTGGATGATCAGGCAATAGAAAAAAATGAAACAATGATGACAGTTTCTTTACTGCCTAAGTAAAAGATATTGTGACATTCATCCTGTGTCTGCTAGTATAATTCATATCTCTGTTTTCCCATCATGTTCCAAATAAAAATTCTCCAAAGAATCTGGCATGTAAATGCACTGGCAAATGAGGCATACAAGACCTTCTAAGATTTGCTCCTTGAACTGTGCTGACCAAGTTGATCTTATGAGTATGATGAGTGTCAGCACTTCCAGGAGAGGAAGAAGAAATATATACTCTTGTCTGATTGCAATTCAGTTGACCAAGCAAGAAAATCAGCCTGTGTGTCTGTCAGATATGATGCTTTTAGCTCAACAATAATTCCCTCAGTTGACAAGTAGCCTGTTGAACTAACTGCCTAGGTTAAAAGGCCAAAGAGTGAGATACTGAAAAATGTCTGATTACATTCAGGCTTATTTTCCTCAGGTTTGAAGTGTGAAAAAAAAACACTTAAAATCTGTAGTAAGAGGAAATAGACCAATATATCTATTTCTATCATTATTCTTACCCTTCTTCCAATTGTCAAGGAACTAAACGGCTGTTGAAGGTTACTTAATTCTGAATTTCCACTCAGAATGCAACAGTACTCTGCCAAATGGTCCTAAGTCCTTGCTCTGGTAACCATGTTACACAATTTTTAAGATAATAAAATGTGAGGCTGGATGAACACAGCAGGCCAAGCAGCATCTCAGGAGCACAAAAGCTGACGTTTCGGGCCTAGACCCTTCATCAGAGAGGGGGATGGGGAGAGGGAACTGGAATAAATATTCCAGTTCCCTCTCCCCATCCCCCTCTCTGATGAAGGGTCTAGGCCCGAAACGTCAGCTTTTGTGCTCCTGAGATGCTGCTTGGCCTGCTGTGTTCATCCAGCCTCACATTTTATTATCTTGGAATTCTCCAGCATCTGCAGTTCCCATTATCTCTGATACACAATTTTTAAAATGGTTTATGTTTAAATTTGAGGAAAATGTGTACTTCATGTAAGAATAACAAAAATTTGACTCATAGATTTTCATTAGCACACTCAGCTAACTAAATGATGAAATATTTAATAGAAGCAAAAGTCTTTCTTGCAATAATTTAACGAATACTTATTATGAGATTGATCAAATGCAGCCTGACCCCTGCTGGCAATCCTAACCTCAACTGACTCTGGCTGACGATTTTCACTATCTGATTAATGAGTTTACAGATGGCAAGATTGCCAATGACTGTTTTTGTTTTGGGGCTAGAATTTTCGGATCTCAACCTGCTTTGTGCCAGTACATGTTGGCAAGCATAGCCAAGATGCAAGGTTTCCAAACATTTATTGATGACAGGTGGATCCCTGATGCTGGAGTGCCAATTTGGGACCTTCCAGCAATAACCATCTGACAGCCCCATCATCCTAATGATGGATGTTCCCTTTGAAGAGAAGTTTTAAAATGTTAACATTAAAAGTGCCAGACAGTCATTATGGAGTGTCATATTTTCTTCTGTATTGTCAGTGGGCATAGATGTGCCCCAGCTTGGCAGGTGCAAGGGTTACAGCACAGAATCATGCCTAGCTTGAATTATTGATTGCAGAAACAACTGGATTCTTGCAATTCTTTCTCACAACTTGGATGAGTTTAGACTTCTTATAACTTTTTATAATGGGCTAAATGCTATGCTCCCATTTCATGAATTTCATAAAATTGACAAGTTCAGAATAAACTTACACAAAAATGGAAAATGTTGGGAATCGTAGATAAATCAACAGGTGTGAAAAGAATAAATGGATTAAGGTTTAAGTTTTGGACCTCAAATTGGTAAAGGGTCCACTTCACCCCAATCCCTGAAAGCTTTAACTCATCATCAAATGTTAAGTCATTGCCTTTTACACAGATGCTGACTTCTGATGAGATTCTAGCACTTTTTCTGTTTCTATTTTAGATTTCCAAAATCTGCAGTTGTTCCTGAGAAGATTTATCTTCAGAGTAATCTCACAGGAAATTGCTAAGCTGCCACTGGATTGTTTCTGATACCTGCTGACCATGGCCATTAATGCCCTACTAATTTAGTACAGCTAAATGCGGAAAAGTAGAGATTCCAGATATCTGGTTAAATTTCAATAACTCCACTTTGCACATGGGAACAAGCAAAGGCGAAAGTGACATAAAACCACCAGAGTCACATAGTTAGTTTCAAATGACGTATAATGATATTTATGCCTGCATTTTGCACTACCTTGCTAACTTGCCTGCGCAATGAAAAAGCAGGGCCAGGAGAAAGACTGTTTCGCAAAGCCTATGCTGACCTCACTACAATACTGTAATTTAATTCAAAACTATTATTATAGTTTACCTGATACAATGTTGACACTTCTCCTGGAATTTAAGTACAAGATAATGTAGCTGTTGTCTAAGCAGACCTTAGGGCTGCTCTCTCAGAGAGACAACAGGTGGTGGTTTAACATAAGAGTCATATCTCACGTGAGGGGAGAGATTCAGAAGGAGAACCCTTCATGGTAACCTTATCCATTGTAGAATTAAACACACACTGTTGGTATTGCTCTGCATTGCAAGCCAGCCATCGAGGAAACTGAGCTGAACCCATCCCTGGAATTAAGGATAATAATCTGTCAAATTATATGTTCAGATCAATTGGTTTAAAGGATTAGTGAATCACCTTTGAAGGTTTGAGCCGATATTATTAATGTAGGAAAGAGATATCGTTCTTGATAATAAGCATTGACTCGTATTAAGTACTGGTAAGTAATTTTATCACATTCCAAAATCTTCTTTCATGAATATACCAGAACGAGGCGCTGATCATGGCTGGTCTTTTAAAATGTAGTACGTGCAACTGATCAATCCTTTTGATTAATTTTGTGAAATATCATTCTGAAACCCAAAGCTTTCTTAGGGCCTGTTTAGTTGCACAATGTGTCCCGTGATGTTTTTATTGATAGCATGGGAAAAATGTTTGTTGACTGAAGGAGTGAAAATATTATAAATGCAGTAGAGTTGGTGCCAGTGCCGATCCCTTCACCATTCATCAATATAGGTTTTTTTCTCGATTTGTACTTACTCTGAAGCAACCAGGTCTCTCTTCCTGGGTTTTTCCTTCTTTGCAGTACATGTATTCTGGCATTCAATCATTCTATTCTTCCTCTAATTATAATTCATAGTGATTCCAACTATTATTGCAATGGATGACAATAACTGGACATCTCCTCCTCAGTTTAATCACCAATTAATTTCCTTCCTGTATTTTTATCTCTACTGTAGGAACTGTGCCTCTCAGAAACAACACACATTTATCTATTTGTATGCCACTCTCTTTTATTTTCAATTCTAAAATCTGTTTGTCGAATGTCGTATATTTCATGTTGCATTAAAAGGAAGCTGTTTAAAAGTGGGAATATTTATTGGTGGAAATTTGAAATTGAGCATTAACATTGAAATATTATGATTTCCACATATGGATATATGAGCAGTTATTAATTTTAATGTTATTCTGATATTTAGATAGCTTCTGCATTATAGACATGATTAAAATTATCTGCAGGACACCAGTCCAAGATGCAGTCATTGGCTTGTGCTGATTTGACCCACAACAGTGAATGGACACCATCACAATCTATCTCAGTAACTGTGAATTAGTGTTCCTACACCTGATCGTTAAAGGATTCTGGAAGAAAGAAGTTTTAATATAGATTTTATGGAAAATCATAGAATCCCTACAGTGCGGCAGCAGGCTATTCAGCCTATCGCGTCCATGTCGACCAAGTGAATAGCATCCCACCCAGACCCATCCCGCTATGCTATCCCTGTAAAACTGCATTTATCATAGCTAACCTACACATCTGTGGATACAATGGGCAATTTAGCATAGCCAGTCAACCTAACCTGCACATCTTTGGACTATGGGAGGAAACAGAGCACCCGGAGGAAACCCAAGCAGACATGGGGAGAATGTGCAAATTCCACACAGTCACCTGAACGTGGAATTAAACCCAGGCTCTGGCGCTGTGACGCAGTAGTGTTAACCACAGAGCCTCTGTGCCACTTAAAAGACAAACTTCTGTCCACTGTGATGCACTTTGGTGTTGAAAACCCTTCTGATAGTCACATCCTTGCACAATTAGGAATAAAATGACTACTTGGGTGAACTACCAAACAGCTGGAAAGATTATCTTGGTAGAAATCATTGAAATTTACAACATTGGAAATCAGCTAACACACCTATACCAGCTGAAAAAAATACCACCCAGTCTAATTTCTATTTCCATTTCTTGGTCTGTACCATTGTAAGTCAGATATTTTCAAGTTCTTAGCCAAAGGACTTTTTCGTGTGATGAGGGTACTACCTTTGCCATCTTTATAGATAGTTGGTTCTAGACCCTAACCATACCGTTAGAAACAAATTCTTGATTCCCCTCAAATCCTTCAACTAATCACTAAATATATGTCCACTGGCTATTTCCTTCCCTGCTAAATGTTTTGATTCTGTTTTCAGGAAAGTAGCAAGTATTTAGTTGAAATAATTGAATTTAAAAATAATCAACATAATGCCCTTATTTAAGTTTTGCTGAGCAAATTAAACTCCCTGCTAAGGAAAATAGTTATGTTTTCTTAACTCTTTCCAGGGCTGTCATAATGTTATACACTAAAATTAAATTTCTCTTCAGCTTCCCGGGTTCCAAAGAAAACAACGCTAGCTATCTTCTCTTTCTTTATTGTGACAGATTTCCCATCTTGGTAATGTTTTTATAAATTTCCTCCAAGATCGAAAAAGAGTCAAAACATTAAAGAAAAGAGCGTAAAGACTAGATGACGGAAATCTTTTCCTGTTTGGGGAGTCCAGAGTGAGGGGACAAAATTACAGGTTTTGGGGTAAACCACTTAGTTAAGGAAACATAATTCAAATTCTACACTGGAATTCTCTACCGCAAAAGGCAGTAAAGGCCAAGTACGTAAATATATTCAAGAAAGAAGTAGATGACTTCTTTATCTTTTAAAGGCATCAAAGGATATGGGGAGAAAGTGGGAATTTGGCATTGAGATGGAGATCAGCCATGATCATATTGAATGGCAGAGCAAACTCAAAGGGTTCAATGGTCTATTCTTGCTCCTGGTTTCCATGTTACAAAAGAAATGAAACGAATAAAATAAAATCACCAACATAGTTGGAGAACAAGGTATAAAATGCATAATTGGCCTGTATATTAAAGTGGTGAAATCATTTATAAGAAAAAGTGCCTTGGAATAGTTTCATTCTAACTTGTTAGTATCTCTGGTGCTTTCATGAAGAGTGATAACTGTTCAAGTTGTTGAGTTTATAAAATTAAATTAAATTAACCTTCCTATTATTCAATTCTGCATCTGTTAGAGACTTTCCCTCCCTCAGAAATCTCTTTCCATTGCTATTTTGTATATTAAAATCTTTGAAAAAATATTTTGAGCTGTTTAATTCTTTGAGATGAACTAGACTCTGTCTGAAATTATTGGCCAAGAAAGTTGTCACGATATGAATCGAAAATTAAAATTAATCTTTGGATATGCTATAAATATCGTACCAGCTATAGATGTTTGAAAATAATATCAATGTTTGTTTAATTTGAGTGGATGATCAAGATATTATTCAAATTCTGTTAACTAATTAACTAAACCTCTTCAACATCAATATAGCCTGGGACTGGAGAGCACTGAATTTGTGGCTCGCCATCAAATACCGCAAGATAGTTCATCATTGTTTGCTGATTACGTATGTTTACTAGATATTAAAAATGCTTACCTCAGTGTTTCATGTTTTGATTCTGTTTTCAGGAAAGTAGCAATTATTTAGTTGAAATAATTGAAATTAAAAATAATCAACATAATGCCCTTATTTAAGTTTGCTGAGCAAATTAAACTCTGATAATGTTTTCTAACCAATTATATTGTGCCAAGACCAGCACAATTTAGCACTTTTGATGTATTTTAATATATTGTGATTCTAGAATAACTTCACTTTTTGTTTGTACAAAAGATAATTACATATGATCTCTTTCTTTCAAATGCAAACTGTTCTTTCAAGAAGTTAAATGTTAACATTTCAGATATATTTTAGCACAAATTAATTTGACCTCTGTAGTTTTTAGGAAATGTGACATTATTTTGTAGAAACCAAAGTAGGAGATCAAATTTTAATTATCAAAAAGAAATTTTCAGCTTTTGCTGAGTTAGATCTAGTCACTTCAGAATCATTTGTGTCTACATTCATTTAGTAAATGCTTTTTGCTAATACCTTCAGGTATGAAAGTAGATCAGACTAATAAAGATCTGCCTCATGATAAAATTGGTATTTAGTTCACCTTTAAATACTTAAGATGGCTTTGTTGTATTTATGCCAGGCAACCTTATAACTCCAAACTGAGAAAAAAAATTAAGAATACCTATAAATAGTATACATATGCTCGTCTTAATACACATCTTAACCAGAGTTAGAACTCAGGTTTGAAAAAAGGTTTTTGTATATACCTACCCAGCATTTTGCTGAGCTCTGCATTGTGTAGGTCAGGGTTTTGGATTGCTAGATTTTTCCTCTCGTCCTTAGCCCAGACCATAAAGGCATTCATGGGTCTCCGGATTCGTGGTGCAGCTTTGTTCCTGCCTGAAGATTCGTGAGCTGTAAGCCCTGCCCTAGGCTTTCCTTCCCCAGCAGGAGAGTCCAAACTCTCTGTCCATGAGTATGCACTCATTATTGTAGCCATTGCTGTGGATCAGATCACTTCAGTTAAAAAATAACCTGCCCAACTTTTAGAAATGTATATAAATGTGAGTAGGATTAAATCACAATGGTGCTGATGCTTAAACCTGGTGAGAAGATTTCCCAGATCAGGAAGTGTGTCCGAGATTCATTTATTCCCTCAGAGATGGCACATATAACCAATGACCATGAGGCTGTTTTTAATAAAAGCTCCTCCCCTTAACTGGTTGTGCAATCAAACAACTCAGACTTGTAGCAACAAACTTAAAATTACAATCCAATTGTAAAAGTTTTTGTTTAGAATCTTTCAACTTTCAACAAGGTTATTTTCCATTATCAATGTTATAACGTGAAGTGGTTTTGGTTTAATTGAACTCATTTAAGACCTGTTGCAGAGAATTACAATAGAATTTAGTTGCTAAAGTATTACCAATACTGCTGTTACAATTTTTTGCATGAGATAAATGTCCCTACCTAATCCATTACTTCTGTATGATCCAAAATTGGCACATAATGACCATGTGGGGAATTTCCTAAGTTTGTTAATAGTCTTGTAGTTGTTTGTTCTGTTTTACATTGTTGTTATCTAACTAGCTAGTGTAAATATAAGAGAGAGAGTTTCAAAAGAAATGGTTGTGAAGAAGTGATTGTAAGGAAGTAATTCCTTTAGTGCTCAAATTACACCACAATTCACAAAAATAAATTGAGCGAAAGTATCAGATCCAAAATATTGCATTTCACTGAAATTTTTAAAATGTATTCATGGGAAGTGTGCATTGCTTGGTGAGTCGACATTTATTGCTTGTCCCTATTTGCTCTTGAGAAGGTGATAATGAGTTGTTGTCTTGAACTGTTGCAATCCACAAGCTAAAAGTGGATCCATAATGCTGTTAGGGAGGGAATGCCAGCGTTTTGACCCTTAATACTGAAAGAATGGTGATGCATGTCTAAGTCAGGAGAGTAAATAGCTTGAAACGGTAGTAGTGTTCCCATCTTTATACTGCTCTTCTAGATGGTAGTAGTTGTGCATTTGAAAAGTGTTGCCCAAGGAGCCTTGTTGAAAATATGCAGTGTATCTTATAGAATAATAGAAACATAGAATTTTACAGTACAAAAAGAGGCCATTTGACCGATCTTGCCTGTACTGGCTTCAGAAATAGCTATCCAGCTAGTCCTACTTTCCAGCCCTACCTCTGTAGCCCTCTAACTTAATCCCTTTCAAATATATATCCAGCAGGCCAGGCAGCATCAGAGGAGCAGGAAAGTTGGCTTTTTGGGTCTGGACCCTTCTTCGAGAAATGAAGGGTCCAGACTCAAAATGCCAGCTTTCCTGCTCCTTTGATGCTGCTTGGCCTGCTGTGTTCATCCAGCTGTACACCTTGTTATCTCAGATTCTTCAGCATCGGCAGGTCCTACTATCTCCAAGTATATATCCAGCACTGTTTTGAAACCTCCCAAGGAATCCACCTCCACCACTCTCCCAGGCAGCACATTCTAAATCTTAACGCCGCTCTGAATTAAGAAGTTTCTCCTCATCTCACTTCTAGCTCTTTTGCTGGCAATCTTCAAGTTGTGACTCCTGGTTACAGACATACTAACTAGTAGAAACAGAATATCCTTCTTTACCTTGTTCATAATTGTTCAGAATTTTGAACACCTTAGTAAGTTTGCCTCTTAACCTTCCATGTTCTAAGGAGAATAATCTCTCTAATCTTTCCTTATATCTAAAACCCTTTATTCCTGGCATCATTCAAATAAATCACCTTTGAACTCTCTCCAGGGCTTTAATATCCTTCTTTAAATAAGGTGCCCAGAACTGGACACGATATTCCAAATATGGACGGTCCAATGGTTTGTAAGGACGTAGCATCACTTCCTTGCTTTTATACGCTTCTATTTACAAACCCAAGGATTCTATAAGCTTTTCTAACGTCTGTTTCAACTTGCATGATCAACTTCAAAGAATCATGTACATGAACCCAGAGGCCCCTCTGCTCCTGTACTCTTCTCAAAGTTGAACCACTGAGCCGTGTTGCCTCTCTGTGTTTCTTCTACCAAAATGCATTATTTCACATTTCTGTGCATTGAATTTCATTTCCCAGGTGTCTGCCCATTTGTCCAATTTTTCAAAATAACCCTCTGATGTTGCTCAACATCATCCTCATAACTCACTGCAGTCCCTAGCTTTGGGTCATCTGCAAATCTATAGATTTTGTCCTCAATACCAATCTTCAATTCATTTATATAAATCAAAGAAAAGCAAGGGTCCCAAAACCAATCTCCGGGGAACATCACTTTCAACTCATCTCCAATCTGAGAAATGTCCATCCATATCTAGCCTCTGTTTCCTAAGCTTTAACCAACTTCCAATCCATGCTGCCAAGGACCCATCAATCCCAAATGTTTCTAATTTGCTAACCAATCTGCCATGTGGCACAGTATCAAATGCTTTCTGAAAGTCCAAATATACAACATCCAGAGCACTATGCTCACCTACTGCCTGTATCACCTCGTCAAAGAACTCAATTAAATTTGTTGGACATGAATTGCCCTTGACAAAGCTATGTTGACTGCCTAGCATTAATTTATTTTTCTGTCAGTGTATATTTACCTTGTCCTGTATTATGGCCTCCATCAGTTTTCCCATGACTGGTGTCAAGCTCACAGGCCCGTAGTTTCCTAGATTATTCTTTGCCCCTTTTATAAATACTTTGTTAAACTTGAAACCTTGTAGCCCCTAGGACTATTCCTATGTTCAGACAAGCCTGGAAAATTTCTGATAACAGCTCTATAACTTGCTCCATTAACACTAACCCACCTTCCTGCAAAAATGCCATCCCTATTCCCAATTCCTTTGCCTCCACCGGATCTGCTCCCGAGATGAGGCATTCCACTCCTGGACATTCCAGGTGTCCTCGTTTTTCAAGGACCTCAACTTCCCCTCCACAGTCATCACAAATGGCCTTGACCGCATCTCTTGCATTTCCCGCAACTCATCCCTGACACACCCTCCCTGCAATAATAACATAAACAGAAACCCCTGATCCTCACGAGCACCCCACCAACCTCTGTATCCAGCGCATCATCCTCAAGCACTTCCGCCACCTGTAATCTGACCCTATTACCAAAGATAATTTTCCCTCCCCACCCTTATCTGCTTTCCAGAGGGACCAATCTTTCTGTGACTCCCTTGTCCACTCCACACTCTCCACTAGCCCCACCACCACCAGCACTTTTCCCTGCAACCACAGGAAGTGCTATACTTGCCCCTACACCTCCCCCTTCACCCCCATCCCAGGCCCCAAGAAAACCTTCCACATCAAGCAGATGTTCACTTGCACATCTGCTAATATGATATACTGTATCCACTGTTCCCGATATAGCTTCCTCTACATCAGGAAAACCAAGCGCAGGCGTGGAGACTACTTTGTGGAACACCTACACTCGGTTCGTGACAAACGACTGCACCTCCCAGTGGCAAATCACTTCAACCCCCCTTCCCACTCCTTGGACGACATGTCCATTCTGAGCCTCTTCCAGTGCCACATCAATGCCACCTGAAAGCTGCAGGAACAGCGCCTCATATTTCGCTAGGGAACCCTGCAGCCCAATGGTATTTATGTGGACTTCACAAACTTCAAAACCTCCCGTCCTCTGACCACATCCCAAAACCAGCCCAGCTTATCGCCACCTCCCTAATCTGTCCATCCTTTCTCCCACCCATCCACTCCTCCCACCTCAACTCCCACCCCCACCTCCTACCTACCAGCCCCATCCCTACCTCCTCGATGTGTCCGTGTTCCCTGGACTGACCAATCCCCACCCTAACTCCCCACCTACACTCACCTTTACTGGCTCCATCCCAGGCTCCTTGACCTGTCCATCTCCTCTCCACCTATCTGCTCCTTTATCCATCTTCCATCCGCCTCCTCCCCCCTCTATTTATTTCAGAATCCCCTTCCCCTCCCTCATTTCTGAAGAAGGGTCTTGACCTGAAACATTAGCTTTCCTGCTCCTCTGATGCTGCTTGGCCTGCTGTGTTCATCCAGCTCTACATCTTGTTATCTCAGATTCTCCAGCATCAGCAGCTTTTAACTTTCAACAGTCTCGGATGTATCTAATCTGGGCCTGGTGACTTTCTCACCCTGGAAGGCTGCCAGCCTTTTAGCACCTCATCTTTATCTATCACTATACTGTTCAATTGCTTAACATGCTCATTTTCAACTCGGTGGTTGTCAGCATATTCTGATTTGGTAAAGACAGAAGCAAAATATTCAGTTAGTACCTCTGCCATGTTCTTTGCTTCAGTGAGTAGCTTTGCCTGCTTGTTCCTTATGGGCCCCACTCTATTCTTCAATAATCTTTTCCTATTACAATACAAAGAATAAAGAACAAAGAAAATTACAGTACAGGCACAGGCCCTTTACCCCTCCAAGCCTGCACCGACATGCTGCCTGTCACAACTAAAACCCCCTACCCTTCCGGGGACCATATCCCTCTATTCCCAATCTATTCATGTATTTGTCAAGTCGCCCTTTAAAAGTCACAATAATATCTGCTTCCACTACCTCCGCCAGCAATGGGTTCCAGGCACCCACTATCGTCTGTGCTAAAAATTTGCCTCATACATCACCTTTAACCTTAAACCCATGGCCATGGTAACTGACTCTTCCACACTGGGAAAAAGCTTCTGACTGTCCATTCTGCCCATGCCCTTCATAATCTTGTAGACCTCTATCAGGTCCATCCTCAACCTCCATCATTCCAGTGACAACAACGCCATTTTCTCCAACCTCTCCTCATAGCTAATGCCCTCCATACCAGGCAAAATCCTGGTAAATCTTTTCTGTATGCTCTCCAAAGCCACCACATCCTTCTGGTACTGTGGAGAACAGAATTGACCACAAAAGTTTCCATATGTGATCTAACTAAGTTTCTATAAAACTACAACATTACTGCCAATTTTTAAACTCAGTGCCCCAGCCAATGAAGGCAAGTATGCCATCTGCCTTGTTGACTACTTTCTCCAACTGCGTTACCACTTCCAGTGACCTGTGCACCTATATGCTCAGATCTCTCTGCCTATCAGTACTCTTAAGGGTTCTGCCGTTTACCGTATATTTTCCATCTGGATTAGACCTTCCAGAATGCATTATCTCACATTTTTCCAGATTAAACTCGTCTGCCATCTCTCTACCCAAGTCATCAATCAATTTATATCCGGCTGTATCATTTGACCCTCCTTATCGCTATCCCCAATTCCACCAACCTTTGTGTCATCCACAAACTTACTAATCAGACCAGTTACATTCTCCTCCAAATCATATATATATATATATATATATATATATACAAACAGCAAAGTTCCCAACATTGATCCCTGAGGAATGCCATGAGTCACAACCCTCCATTCAGAAACACACCCTTCCACTGCTAGCCTCTGTCTTCTGAGCCAGTTTTTTATCCATCTTGCAAGCTCATGTCCGCCGCCATGTGACTTTACCTTATGTATCAGCCTGCCATGAAGAACCTTGTCAAAAGCCTTACTGAAGTCCATGTAGACAGCACCCACTGACCTACCCTCATCGATCATCTTCGTCACTGACCAAGTTAGTGATACGCGACCTCTCCTTAACAAAACCATGTTGCCTCTCGTTAATATACCCATTGATTTCCAGGTGGGAATATATCCTGTATCAAAGAATCCTGTCCAATAATTTTGATGCAAAGCTCTCCGACCTGTAATTAGTTGGATTATCCTTGCCACCCTACTTAAACAAAGCAAAAACATTGGATAATCTCCAATCCTCTGGGACCTCCCCTGTAGCCAGTGAGGATACAAAGATTTCTCTCAGGGCCCCAGCAAATTCCTCCCTTGCCTCTCTCAATATTCTGGGGTATATCCCATCAGGCCCTGGGGACTTGTCTACCATAATGTTTCTCAAGACCCCCAATACATCCTCCCTTTTGATCTCGATATGACCCAAACTATCTACACACCCTTCCCCAGATTCATCATCCACCTAGTCCTTCTCTATGGTGAGTACTGACGCAAAATGCTTATTTAATATGTTTGGGGAATATTTTACTATTTATACAATTAGCACAGCCAACCATCCTTTCTTCTTAACCTTCCTTATTTCAGCCTTTGCCGGTCTCTTTCGTTTGAGATACTCTTCTTGATTTCTCTTGCTGTTATTTCGGAATGCATCATATTCCTCCTTTTCCTTCCTTATTTTTTCATCAATATCCTTAGTCATCCAATGTGATCTAGCTTTGGTTACTTCCATATTTAATTCATGTGGGTATGTACATAACAGGTATCTTATTGAGAGATAACAAGTTGTAGAGCTGGATGAACACAGCAGGCCAAGCAGCATGAGAGGAGCAGGAAATCTGTCATTTTGGGTCTAGACCTTCTTCAGAAATGGAGGAGGAGAAGGGCATTCTGAAATAAATAGGGAGAGAGGGGGAGGCAGATAGAAGATGGATAAAGGAGCAGATAGATGGAGAGGAGACAGACAAAGGCAGGCAAAGAGGGGGAGGATGGAACCAGTAAAGGTGAGTGTAAGTGGGGATTTAGGGTGGGATTAGGTCAGTCCAGGGAGGACAGACAGGTCAAGGAGGCGGGATGAGGCTGGTGGGGATGGGTCTTGAGGTGGGAGGGGGGGATAGGTAGGAGGAAGGACATGTTAGGGAGGCGGCAACGAGCTGGGCTGGTTTTGGGATGTGGTCGGAGGAGGGGAGATTTTGAAACTTGTGAAGTCCAGTTCAAGGATCGCAACTTCCTCTCCACAGTTGTCGAAAACGTCCTTGACCCCGTGTCTACCGCATTTCCTGCAACTCATCCCTTGCACGCTCTCCCCACAATAACAACATAAACAGAATCCCCCTTGTCCTCACATACCACCCCACCAACCTCTGGATCCAATGCATCATCCTCCGGCACTTCCGCCACCTGCAATCTGACTCCACTACCAAAGATATTTTCCCTCCCCACCCCTTGTCTGCTTTCCAGAGGGACCACTCTCGCTGCGACTCTCTTGTCTGCTCCACACTCCCCACCAGCCCTACCACCCCTGGCACTTTTCCATGCAGGAAGTGCTACACGTGCCCCTATACCTCCTCCCCACCCACCCCCATCCCAGGCCCCAAGAAGACCTTCCACATCAAACAGATATTCACCTGCACATCTGCTAATGTTGGTATACTGTATCTGCTGTTCCCGTTGTGGCCTCCTCTACATCGGGGAAACCAGCAGAGGCTTTGGAACTGCATTGTGGAACACTTACGCTTGGTTCGTGACAAACGACTGCACCTCCCAGTTGCGAACCATTACAACTCCCCCTCCCAGTCCTTGGACGACATGTCCATCCTGAGCCTCCTGCAATGCCACAATGATGCCACCCAAAGGTTGTAGGAACAGCACCTTATATTTCACTTGGGAACGATACAGCCCAATGGTATCAATGTGGACTTCACGAGCATCAAAATCTCCCCTCCCCCGACCACATCGCAAAACCAGGCCAGTTCGTCGCCGCCTCCCTAACCAGCCCCTCCTCCTACCTATCCACTCCTCCCACCTCAAGCCCCACCCCCATCTCCTGCCACCAGCCTCATCCCCGCCTCCTTGACCTGTCTGTCCTCCCTGGACTGACCTATCCCCACCCTAACTCCCCACATATATTCACCTTTATTGGCTCCATCCCTTTCCCCCTTTGACCTCTCTGTCTCCTCTCCACCTAGCTTCTCCTTTATCCATCTTCTTTCCGCCTCCCCCTCTCTTTGTGTTTATTTCAGAATCCCTTTCCCATCCCCCATTTCTGAAGAAGGGTCTAGACCTGAAATGTCAGCTTTCCTGTTCTTCTGATGCTGCTTGGCCTGCTGCGTTCATCTGCTTCTACGCTTTGTTATCTCAGATCCTCCAGCATCGGTAGTCCCCACTATCTCTAGCGTCTTATTAATTTCCTTTTTGAAATTCTGCCATTTTTCAGCCACCTTTTTATCCACTAAGAAGTGTTTCTAATTAACATGCTCCAATTCAACTTTTAGATGCCTAAAATCTGCCCTTTTCCTGTCTGAGATCTTAATCACTGACAGATCTTTATTCTTTCTCAACTTAAAATTGAACCTTTTTAGTTGTGATTGCTATTTCCCAAATACTTCCCAATTCTGACATTCTCAACTTGGCCTGCCTCATTTTCTAAGACCAGATCTAGGACAGCTCCTTCCCTGGTAGAACTGAAATGTACCATTTCAGTAAATTCTCCTGCATACATTGCAGGAAATTTTCTCCTTCCATGTCCTACATTGAATCTTTTTCCCAGTCTACCCTTGGGTAATTGAAATCACTATCACACCCTCCTTGTCCTGCAGATTTCCATAATCTGCCCACAATACTGTCTTCTACTTCATCCTCCCTATTTGGAGATCTATAATAGATACTCAACAGGTCATTGCTCCCTTCCTGTTTCTCACCTCCATCCATGTAGATTCTAATTCGGGAACCACATCTCATTCAAGGGCAATGATACCGTTTTGACCAAGATTGCTACACCTCCCCTTTTATCCAGCCTGTTCCTAATAAAAACATTATAATGTTGTAGATGTGCACACTGCTGCTACTGAGTGTCAGTGGTAGAGGCTGTGAATGTTTGCTTACGAGGTGACAATAAAGCAGACTGTTTTCTCTAAATGGTGTCAAACTCCTTGAGTGATACTGGAGCTTCACTCATCCAGGCACGTGGGACGTATTCCATCACATTCTTGACATGAGCCTTGTTGGCTTTGGGGGATATGAAGGTGAGTTACATTTCAGGATTCCTAGCTTCTCATCTGTTCATGTAACTACTCCGATTCAGCTTCTGATCAGTGATAACCTTCAGGATGTTCATAGTGGGGAATCCAGCAATGGTAATTACTCTGTATGTCAAGAGGTGATGGACATAGTAATTGCCTGGCACTTGTGTGGCATGAATGTTACTTGTCATTTATCAGCCCAAAGCTGGGTATTGTGTTGTTGCATTTGGACATGGACTGCTTCATTATCTGAGGAGACATAAATAGTGTGGGACGTTGTGCAATCATCAACAAACGTCCTGATTATGATTTTATGATGGACGGATGGTTGTTGATGAAGCAGCAGAAAATGGTTGGGCCTTGGACACTAAACTGAGAAAATCCTGCAGATATGTCCAAGAGCTCAAATGACTGACTTCCAGCAACCACAACATTGTCAGGAATGAGCCAACCCGTGGAGAGTTTTCTCCCTTACTCCAATTTTGTTAGAGCCTCTGAATACCGAGATGGTCAAATGTGGCTTTGATGTCATGGGCGGTCACTGTCACCTCACCTCTAGAATTCAGCTCTCTTGTCCATGTTTGAACCAAGGCTGTAATGATGTCAGGAGCTGAGTGGCCCTGGCAGAATCCATACCGAGCGTCAGTGAGCATTGTGAACAAATAATCATTCCAGTACACCCATTTTATTTCTGTGAGCATAAGCCCAACCTGCTTAATTGAGCTTTGAAAGACAACTGTTTCATCTGAGGAATCAATAAAGTGAACATGCATTGAACTGCTTCCAAAACAAATAATATTAATCCTTATTTAAGGAGGCAAAACTGTATGCAGTACTCTATAGGTGTGTCACCAGTGCTTGTTGTGGTAGGAATTGTGGTACGCAATCAGACTTCTGAAAGTGGCCTTTTCTGTGCCTGGATTTGTTGGGTGCTGCCTTCCAATATCCTGCTGCAAGTGTCTGTCATTCTGGTGGTCAATGTACCTTTCATAATATAGTCAAGTTTACCTTTGTTACAATTATGAAGCTTCTATGATTATTATATTTTGATACCCTGCTTTTAAAGCTAGGACAAATAAAATGCCTGGATAGTTTGGAGCTGGATGCACACAGCAGGTCAGGCAGCATCAGAGGAGCAGGAAAGCTGATGTTTCAGGTCTGGCCCCTTCTTCAGAAAGGAGGGAGTGGAAGGGGGCTCTGAAATAAATAGAGAGGGGGGAGATGAAGATAGAAGGTGGATAGAGGAGCACACAGGTGGAGAGAAGATGGACACATCACAGAGGTGGAGATGAAGCTAGTAAAGGTGAGTGTAGGTAGGGAGTTGGGACGGGGGTTGGTCAGTGAGCAGGGAGGGCCGGGTAAGTGGGAGGGAAGACAGACAGGTCAAGGAGGCGGGAACGAGATGGGCTGGTTTTGGAATGAGGTCGGGGGGTGGGGAGATTTTGAAGCTTGTGAAGTCGACATTGAGACCATTGGGCTGCAGGTTTCCCAAGCAGAATATGAGATGCTGTTCTTCTACCCTTTGGGTGCCATTGTTGTGGCACTGGAGGAGACTCAGGATGGACATGTCATCCAAGGAGTGGGAAGGGTAGTTGAAGTGGTTCGCAACTGGGAGGTGTTATTGTTTGTCATGAAACGAGTGTAGGAGTTCCACAAAGCAGTTCCAAGCCTTTGCTTGGTTTCCCCGATGTAGGGGAGGCCACATTGGGAACAGTGGATACAATGTACCACATTAGTAGATGTGCAAGTGAACATCTGTTTGATGTGAAAGGTCTTCCTGGGGACTGGAATGGAGGTGAGGGGGTAGGTATAGGGGCAGGTGTAGCACTTCCTGCGGTTGCAGGAAAAAGTGCTAGGGGTGGTGGGGCTAGTGGGGAGTGTGGAGTGGACGAGGGAGTAATGGAGAGAGCGGTCCACCCGGAGGGCAGATAGGGGTGGGGAGGGAAATATATCCTTGGTGGTGGAGTCAGATTGCAGGTGACAGAAATGGCAGAATATGATGCATTGGATCCGGAGGTTAATGGGGTGATACGTGATGACAAGAGGAATTCTTCGTTGTTATTGCGGGGAGGGGGTGTGAGGGATGAATTGCGGGAAACGTGAGAGATGTGGTTGAGGGCATTTTTGACAACTGTTGAGGGGAAATTGCAGTCCTTGAAAAATGAGGACATCTGGGATGTTCAGGAGTGGAATGCCTCATCTTGGGAGCAGCTGCGGCGGAGGCGAAGGAATTGGGAATGGAGATGGCATTCTTGAAGGAAGGCGGGTGAGTGGAGATGTATTCTAGGTAGCTGTGGGAGTCAGTCGACTTGAAATAGATATCAGTTACCAGGTGATTACCAGAGATGGAGACAGAGAGGTCCAGGAGGGAGTGTGAGGTATTAGAGACGGTCCAGGTGAACTTATGGTTGGGTTGGAAGGTGTTAGTAGAGTGGATGAACTGTTCGAGCTCCTCATGGGAGCACGAGGCGGCACCAATAGTCATTAATATAGTGGAGGAAGAGGTGTAGATGGGGCCAGTGTAGCTGCAGAAGAGAAATCTCCCAGCCCCAGCCTCATCCTAAGACCAGTCCATCTCATCTCCGCCTCCTTGACCTGTCCATCTTTCCTCCCATCTATCCGTTCCTCCCTTTTCACTGACCAACCCCTATCCCAACTCCCTACCTACACTCACCTTAAATGGCTTCATCCCCGCCTCCTTGACCTGTCCATCTTCTCTCCACCTATCTGCTCCCCTATCCATCATCTATCATCACCTCCCCCTCTCTCTATTCATTTCAGAGCCCCCTTCCCCTCCCCCATTTCTGAAGAAGGGCCCAGACCCGAAACATCAGCTTTCCTGCCCCGCTGATGCTGCCTGGCCTGCAGTGTTCATCCAGCTCTACACCTTGTTATCTCAGACTCCAGTTCCTACTATCTCTGCCTGGATATTTTGATTGTTAAGAATCAAGGGAAGTCTGACAAGAAGGTGTAATGTTTGTTCTCTAGAAACAATGGCCCTGAATGTACCATGAGGATACTATGAATCTACTAAGTCCTGGAAAGATATTATTGGTGTCGTGTTGCACACATTTGCATTGTAAATTATCAATTTACTCTAGAATGAAAAGAGATTATGACTAAGAATAAGTACTTAGCATTTCTACTGAGAATCAAAGTTAATATGATTTCCATTACCATGGGTAGAAGAAGCCATTCTGTGCCCAGCTTGCAGGCTTCCCTATAAATTCATGACTATCCAGGGAGGTTTTATTTTTAGTTTGTCGTCTGCAGTCTGCAGCAATCTAAGAAGAAGAAATAGAATCAGCCAGACCTACACCTTAAACAGAGAAAATGCTGACTCTATTGGTCACCATGCAGAATATTGTTTCAAGTTCCTGGTCATATTCAGGGCTGAGCTTGTAAGGATTTAAAGGAGACTGGAAGATTAGCCTAGCTTGGAGTTAGAGGAATTTCAGCATGTTAACCCTCACATAGAAAGACATTTCTGAGATTAAAAGATACCTGTTAGAAAAGTAAAATGGAGACAAATTGCTGGGTGATAAGAATAGTTTTAGCCTGCCTCCTGAAAGGTGAAATGGCCGTTTAAGGGATCATGCAATGTAAGATTGTAACAGGAGGTTGTTTGTGCTAGAAGTTAAATGCAAAAACGCTTTCCTGTAGTTTTATATATATGTTGTCTATGAAAGGAAAATATTTTAGCCAATAATTTTTTTTCTAAATAATCTGTTTCAGTAAAATATTTAGAAGGTAAGATCTTGGTATGACATTTAGCTGTTAACTGAATGTTTGAATTTCTCTTTAAAGTTATTAGACTTAATGAAAATCTTGAGGATTTCCCTGAAAAGAATTACATATAAGTAACACTATTCCAGAAATTGTACCAAATGTTAAAGCTTTTTTTCAGAAGCACACACTGTACCCTAATTTACCTGACTTTCAGACCAAGGTTCGGAGAACTGACATATAACTAACTACATACTAACTAAAACAACTCCCCTGATAACTTCCCTGTTACACATTCAAACAGCCAAACAGGGAAGCAAGATAGACTATTAGCAGAAGTAGAAAAACTGAACTATCAGTTCAGTGGTCTTTACTTCCTGATTCCAATGGTGATCCTATTTCAGCTAGCCAGGCCCTTGATATTCAGTTTTCTTTCTCTGGAAGCCTCTGCTTTATAAGGACTACAGAATGACTGATATACTTGGAAATTGATTCTGGTTTATCAATTCAGAAATCATTGTTCTTGGAAACTGTTGTAGGAAAGAAAACTGGTTTCCTTCAAGTTTAAATTCCTTTTTTGCTATGGAGAACTGTCAGCTTTTGCTGGAGAGAAGGCTTAGCACAACCAATAGACTTCTCCTTCATCTCCATTCTCATATTGTCTCCATAGCACTCCATAGTTCTGTGTTTTTCTCTCTCTCTCTGTCTGTGTCTCTGTGCATCTAAAACTTGTTTCCAGTTCCAACCTGCTCAGTTAGCTGAAAGCCAAAGAGCTTCATTTGTGAACAACTCCTCACTCTGTGATCATCTGCACATTGCAGGAACCCATTAGCTACAAACAAACAGGCATCTCATTAGCCATAAGATTCTTTATTGTGAAATTACGCATCTAACTTGGTAAATCCCTGTTCTTAAAAACATATATTTCTCCTTGCAGCTCAAAAATATAAAAAGACATGTTTCTTACACCTGATCAGAAAAATGCCCTTTCTCTTTATGTTATGGTTTCTTCTTACTGCCCTCTAGGAACAGAACTTCCCTCTTCTCTCACATCATTTCCAACAATAGATCCAGGACAGTATCAATGAAGTGAAGGACACCCATATGTTGCAATAGGATTATCTATGCCTGTCCTGTGCCACCTTCCTTCACTTTGGTGCTGTGAAAGGCTGAGTGTAGCTAACAGATTTCTCTGTCGTTACATGCAGCATCCTCTGTAAAGAACACCATGGGGAACTAAAATGAGGTACACATCATCTGACCCAGCTCCATTCCTATATCTGTGTCCACATCAATTATTATTAATAATTTTAACTTTACTCAGTTTCCCAATGTAAGTGGGTTTCTGATCTGAAAACATGTTTCCTGCCACTGTAAAAAAAAATCAGCCTTTTGTATCTTCCTCATAACTTGGTTTCCTACCTACCTTAATATCATCAGCAAAAAGTGCCAGCACTGAACCCAATGACACAGTTACAATTTGCAACCTAAATATGACCCATTTATCTCTATTTTCTGTTGGCTAGTTAATTCATTTTCCAGACTAGGACATTAGCTCTCATTCCATGAACTCATGAGGATGTGTTTTGGAAATCCAGATATTCTACAGATATAGATTCCCCTTTATCCATCCTTGTTATTGTATCGCAAAAGAACTCTAACAAATGTGTCAAAAAGATTTTTCCTTGAATAAGATTATGTTCATTCTGCTTGATTGTCAACCTTTAGTACCAATACCTAGTGCTTTTTCTCAAATGATAATTGTTTTGAGCTCTTCCCTCTCATTTACCCTTGATGTTTTTTTATTATCAGGAGGCTTTTAGTGTCTTCTAAGGTGAAGACAAGTGCAAAATATTTGCTGAAAATCTCTGCCATTTCCTGTTCTCCATGTTGACTTATTTTTAACTTTGACATTTTATTTGACCCATAAATGAAGTTACATCCCCATTTCCATGCTACCACCAAGAGCATGGGCTTACCAATTCTAGTGTTCTCTTCACTTGTCTTACACTCCTTAAACTTGAGCTCACAGCAAATTCTTACTCAGACCAAATCCTATTCATGCCAACAATTCTCTGCTACATTAGCTCCCAATCTACCATCACCTCAGTTTTAGAGTTCTAATCAAGTTTCTCCACTCCCTTATGCCTCCCTATCTCTGTAACCTCCACCAACTCTATAATCCTCTGAGATGCCTGTACAACTTCAGTTCTGGCCTAAGGAATCTCTAATTTCAATCACTGCACCATCACTGTCCATTTCTTCAGCTGTCTAGACCCTAAACTCTAGAAATCCTGCTCTAAGATGTCATCTATATTGCAAATGGTTTTCAGGTTCCCTGCCAGGCTTCTTGACATTGCCCTTTTGTAAACCTTTGGCACGGAGGAGATCCCAAATGCTAAGCAGTTGAAGTAATGCACCAAAAATTGGAGCAGATATGGCCAGCAATCTAGATTGTTGGTCCAAGAGTATTTGCCAGAACCTACTTCATGAAAAACTTGCTTGTTGTAAATACTGACAGCCAAAATAGGATGGATTTCCCTCAACAACTCCTATGTTCGACTGAGTGAGATCCGAAAGCAATCTTAGCTTGCCGTGCATCCTGGGAAGATAATTTCCAGCCCTCAGTACCAATGTATCACTTATGACTCAGCTCAATCATGCTATCTGACTGAGATTTTATTTTTTGTACTAAAGGATGAGAAATTTTCCTGGAAGTGTACAGGCAAATTACTCTGAAATCTCTATGCAGATTAATGTGTCACTCCTGCTTCAATTTACTTAAAACTTTGAATAGCTTTAAAACATCTTGCTGAAATTCTGTCCCATCTTCACTCAGAAGTACTTTATCTACTTTTTGTATGAGATCTAGACAAACAC
Source organism: Stegostoma tigrinum (assembly GCF_030684315.1). Classification (NCBI taxonomy): domain Eukaryota; kingdom Metazoa; phylum Chordata; class Chondrichthyes; order Orectolobiformes; family Stegostomatidae; genus Stegostoma; species Stegostoma tigrinum. The sequence goes on along the minus strand of NC_081357.1, from coordinate 79,095,726 downwards.
ATGCATTTCTGCACAACAACGAAGGAACTCTGATTCTTCAGTAAAGGTAATGTCTCAGTGGCATTTTGTATTCTGTGGCAAAGCTTTATGATGATTTGCTACCAGCTGAGCATCTGTATCCCCTGAACCTTGTTAGCCGGTCTGACAGTATTGACACAATTATTCCTAGTCAAGTTTAAATACTGTTTCAAATCATTACATGTTCGAATTGGTAATCTGGAATCAGTTTTGACTCTTTTTGATCTGCTGTAAGTATGTTGTTCACCTTTTATTCCATATTATTAATTTTTTGAGCTTTTGCCTTGTTGCATGATTCCCATTTCTCTAGAAATTTTACTTTTGCATTTTTTTTAATTTTTGGAGCAATGATGCTGCTATTAACTTACAATATTTTCTAAGAAGTCCCAAATGACCGTGCTTACAGCACTCAGCTCTTCCTGCTGGACATTTGTTTGTGCTTGTGTTTCAGTTTGGAGCCACATCCACTCCAATCTTACTGTGAACCTTCTGCATTATGAAATTGGTAAAGATTAAGGTCTCTATGAGAGCTACCACTCAATAAACCATCTTAACAGGATGATGTGCCCGAGTACTTGAGTAGTTCCTTGCCTCTGTTGAACTGTTTCAATTCTGTGTTTTTGCTCCCTGAGTATTGTAGATTCATGGGTAGGCTTAGACATTTTCCAAAGTTCTTTTGCCTGCCATTCAGGGTCTTCTCACTCTGTAGCTCTGTAATTGAAGCCTTTGAGGGTCTTTTGTCTGCCTTTGGAGTCTTCCAATTTTTACTCAACTGCGCCATCAAAGTTTTGTGAAGTCCTTCCTAACTTTAGTGTCATCTCTTTACAACTGTGCCCTTTGAACTGTCTTTTAACTTCAGATTCTGGCCCTGGATTTTTTTTTTAATTCACTGTGCCCATGCTCTATCTTGTGCTTTAAACCAATAGTGCTATATCCACATTGAAACACCAGTCTGGAGACCATTGGTGTTTGCACGTATACTACCCCAGATGCTGTTTGCTCCTTGTTTCTGTGTAGGTTTTTCAACTTCTTATGTACTGTAATACTTCTTTATTTATGCCTGTATATAGTATGTTCGCAAACACAGCTGTCTAGTGCAGTCTCTAAGATCTCTCTCTTCACATGTTCATTCTAAACAGATGTCCTCTCTCTTACCAGTGTCAAAATTATGTGACAAGTTACATCACCATGCTTTTCATCAATTTCATTGTGCCACACCCTGCACTGCCATCACTCACCTGTGCCTGCGACCAAATAACAATATGATGCTTTGAGTGGAGGTTATACAGGCCTAAGCCACCATTTCCCTGGTATCACTGCCATGCAATACAGTTGCTGACCTCTGATTGTTTGGCAGCTCTCAGAAGGTGGACCATCTGTTTCCAGGGTCTTTGGAACTTGGGGAAGGCCCATAGCTGTCCCGCTAAGTTCTGTTTAATACTCAATTAGGCAGACTTTTCCCACAGATGATGCATGGATCCTGCCAACTCTCTAGTTTCCAGTCTCCTCCATTAAATGCATCCTCTCAACAACTATCATGGGATGTCCTGGGAGAGGCAATAAAAAGACAGGCAATTTATAGAAAAACATCTGGAAAATTGATAGTTAAAACAATTGTAAAGTTATTGGATAGGAAGTGCCGTTTTTTAAATGCATTCAGCATACAAATGAATTAATCAACAGTTTTGTGGAATATTCATCAGAAATGCATCAAGAGCCATGGTCTCAAATTGAAGCAACCAGATTTCAGCAGACAGCAAATCTTATTATGGAAGTGTAAGAAAGGAAATGTAAAGTTTCCTGTAGTAAAATACCTTCTAAATTTGTAATTGGTTGCTTGTGAGCACCATATATGTTTATATAATCCGCCATATCTACATTGAGAGAGCAATATTCACTGAAAATACTAAGGAGAAACGGAGAAAGAGAAGGAAGTAGAGTGGTGGCCAGGATCAGATCTTGTGAGCTGGAACTCCAGCTCAGCATATACAAAATAAGGTGTCATCTTAGTGAAGGAATTGACCAGAAGCTTGTTAGCATTCATGAAGGGAACTGCATGACAACTTACTGGGCAATACTTTAACTGAAACCTTCTTCTAATCAAGAAGAAGCTGTTTGGCAGTAACAAGCTTTTAATTTCAAGTTTTTCTTTGAAGAGATAGTTACCATTTCATGATCAGTGTTTTCGGAGCCATGAAGAGCACCAAACCCATTAAAAGACCTCTTGTGATTTAATCAGGGTTTCACCATCACTCTAGCAACATTTATTCCAGAAATTCTCCGAGGAATTCACATCAGATTAGTGCTATGTAATTGAACAGCTCTCGGAGTGTCCAGTAAAAAGGCAGTTTTTGATAATTAGCTTCCTGCTTGTTCCGCACATGGAATGGGAGGAGGAGCCATTTCATCTTTTGTAGAGAAGAGGATCAGTGAAGTGAGGAGGTCATCTCTCACCAACAGGTACAGGATATTCCTTTTCCTCTGGACCTTCTCTCCTAACTCTTCTAGTGTCATGTCAATGAATCTATACATGCCCTTGATTCAGGTGAGTTAATTTTCTGATAATCAACAATTAGCATCAAAATAATGACCACATCCAAATGTACAAACAGGTTGGTATTATTAACTTAGCATTGTTTCAGCAGCTGTTTTCACACTTTAAACCAACATCTTAAAAGTAACATTAACTGATAATTAGTGCCCCACATTAACTGATTATTTTCTATGGAAATACCAGCAAGGTGTATTCTGTAAGTTTTGTTGCACCAATGAATTTTGTGCAATAAGTTAGGAATTTAAAATGCATCATTGCATTCCTTTAAAAAAGTACATTGTAAAATGGTGATTTTACTATCAGAATGTGTATATGTTATGTGAAGTAATATGTATGTAAAAATAGAATATCATTTTTTCAAATGCCCCTACATATCAACCAATAGACAGTAATATATTGGGTAAAGATAGTTACAAGTTGACTGGTGATTTAAATTGTTTGAGAAATGTGAGAAATGTTTTATTGTTTCCTTCTAAATGGTTGTTCCCGAACAAAAAATTTTTGACTTTATTTTCAACATCTAAAATCAACTTCGAAAATAATCCTCAGAAAAAGATTAAAAGTAGGATAAGTTCCATTGTTCCATTCCGCAGCACCGAAAGCAGAGCAGATAAAATAAATCACTAAATAATGATTAATTAGGTGATGCTACGTGTATCTGTAGAATCGCAACAGTATGGAATGAGAATATTTAGCACAGTGAATCTGCATTAACCCTTCAAAGATTATCTTACCTAGAGCTAGACCCCCACTCTATCCCTGTAACCACACTTTACCCTAGCTAGCCCACCTAGCCTGCACACTATGGGCAATTCACCATGGCCAATCCACCTAACCTGCACATCTTTAGGACTGTTGGAGGACACTGGAGCACCTGACAGAAGCCTATGCGGACATAGGAAAAACATGCAAGCTCCTAACAGAGGGTCACTCAAGTCTGGAATTGAACCTGGATCCCTAGCACTGTGAGGTAGCGATGCTTTGGGCGTTATGGTGGCTCAGTGGTTAGCACTGCTGCCTCCCAGTGCCAGGGACCTCTCAGGCGAATATCTGTGTGGAGTTTGCACATTTTCCCTGTGTCTGCATGGGTTCCCTCTGGGTACTCCAGTTTCTTCCAACAATCCAAAGATGTCCAGATCAGGTGGATTGGCCATGATAAATTGCCCGTAGTGTTCAAGGGTATGCAGGTTAGGTGAGTTATAGGGGAATAGGTCTGGGTGGGATTCTCTCTGGTTCGTTGTGGATTTGTTGGGCTGAAGGGTCTGTTTCCACACTGTGGGTATTCTATGAATTCTGTGAATCTAACCAGTGTTCCAGTAAGAAAAAGGTTTGTGGTGACAGAAAAGAAAGACAGACTAAAGTACCCTGCAAAGAATATCAATATCAATAGGGTAAAAGTTGAGTGAAGGAAAAATATTTGAAATGAAATGTTTGGAATTTAGGAAGGTAAAATCAGGAAAGGTCATTGGAATACTGGCTGGAATTATACTAATCAGTTAAATGAGCAAGATGTTGAGCGTCCTGAGGGATGACATTGACAAAAGATCTTAAAAACATCTTCATATAATTGATGAATCACAATATCAACATAACAATTCGCTGTAAAATAATGGCCAAATCCAATTGTACAACATTATTTTGGTATTATTAAACATGCAAATGCTTCTGGGCCACTTCATTAACTTGGCTTCCATGAGCGGGATAAACAAACTATCTTCACTTACATGAGGAAGATACCTTGTTAGGTATACAAGATAATGTGTACATGTTTAAGTCCTGGACCTTCATGACAACATAAAGATTATAAATAATATATTGCAAATTTTAAATGTTAAATTGCATGCAAATCACTGCAGTAGTAATAGGACAGAAAACAGCCTCCATCATCTAAGAGCACACCCTGTCTGTTGCATTGTGAGTACTACTATTCATAATTGTCTGTACATTTACTTGTGGCTTAAGTATGCATTAGGTAAAGATAGTTGACAATTAATTTCCAAGCTTTGTTTAAAATTTTAGTAAGCAGATTGACTGCTATTAGTCAAGGCATTGCTCTGAGAAATAAACCTGCAAGTAGCTGTCATATTTTTTGTTGAGTTGAAACAGGCATTGTATAGGCACATAATCTTTCTGTCTGCAAAGAACAGGGCCCCCTGCATTAATATATGTAGCCACATCCACCTGATTCCTTGACAACATTACAGCTTTGCTCCAAATATTGACAAAAGAACTGAACTCCTGAAGTGAGTGACTACTCTTGACACCAAGAAAGCATTTAACTCGGTATGGCATGAAGGAGCCCTCACAAAATTGGAGTTAATGTGTATCAGGGGATAAAGGTCCCTCCTGTTTTGAGTCATATCTAGCACAAATGAAAAAACCTGTGATTGTTGGAATCCAAGCACCACATCCATTTTCAACACTGCAGGGCTCAGATTTTCTGATGGCCAGGTAGCCGTTTCTGCAGCAGACAAGCAGGTCTATAACTGCTGGGCTTATCCTTACAGCCTTTTTTGAACATAAGTATTACATTTTTAGTTCTCCAGTCTTCTTGCAGTACACTGAATTGAGGGTACATGGAATGACTATTACTGCATGTTTCACTCTTACTTCTTTTAATAACCTTGAATGCATCTCACTTGATCCCGCTTGCTTGTCAACTGAGAGCTTAATCAACACCTCCTCCTTATTAATTTTAAACTGTTTTAGTGACTGAGTTCCCTTCTCTGTCACCATAGCCTGAGTAGCATTTCTTTTCTTGGTAAAGAATGATTCAGAGGATTAACTTAACACCCTAGCCACACTCACTGCTTACATGTGTAACTCTCGTTTTTGGCCATGAATCCACCCTAGTCCTTTTACCATCCTTTTCTTGTTTATGTTTCAGTGGAAGATTTGAGATTCCCTGGTATGTTAGCTTCTTGTCTGTTTTTCATGGTTGCTCTTTGCTACCCTTATTTGCTTTGTCACCTCCTTTCTTAAATTTGCTTTATTATCTTGCTGTCAATCCAGGAAAAAACAGCTTGCTTGATTGGCACCACATCCACAAGCATCCACTCCCTCCACCAGCAATGCTCAGTAGCAGCATGTGTACTGTCTGCAAGATGCACTATAGAAATTCAAAGATCCTTAGACGCCACCTTCCACGTGAGAAATATGGAAACAGCACCACCTGCAAGTCCACTCCAATCTACTCATCATCCTGATTTGGAAATATATCACTGTTCCTTCATTCCGGTTATGTCAAAATCCAGGAATTCCCTAAATAAAGGCTTTGTGGTTCTACCTACAGCACATGGTCTGCAGTAGTTTAAGGGGACAGCTCACCACCATCTACTCATTAGCAACTTGGGACTGGCAATAGATGCTGGTCAGCTAGCAAAGCTCTCATCTGTGAAGAAAATGCAGTCATGTTTGACAAGCCTTCTGGAGTTTTCTGAGGAATGGAACAGATAGGGAGAACCAGTAAATGTGTTGCATTTGGATTTTCAGAAAACCTTTTGTACCAAAAGTCCAACAAAACATGTTAGAATGCAACATTAAAGCATACAGGAGGCACAGATTGAGAATTGGTCAACAGTTAAAAATTGAATAAATTGATAGGAATAAATGGCTGTTTTTCAGTGTGGAAGGTGGTAACTATTAGGGTACCACAGAGACCAATGCTTCTGCCCAGCTTTTCACAATATATATCAATCATTTGGATGAAGGAATTAAATATAATTTCCCAAGTTTGCTGATATCAGAAATAGTGAGAGGTGAGGTTGTAAAGGGGATATAAACAAGTTGAGTGATAGGGAAAATATATTTCAGATTCAGTATAATAACATGGTTAGGTATATTTGTCCACTTCAGTAAGAAAAACAGAATGGAAATGTATTTTTTAAATGGTGACAGATTTGGAAATGTTGATATTTAAGGATACCCGGATGCCCTTGTACAGTAGCCAGTGAAAACAAGCATGCCATTAGAAAGACAAATTGTATGTTGTCTTATTTGTAAGTGGATTTGAGTAAGGACATGGATGTAAGCAAAGCCTTTGACAAGGCCCTACAGTGGAGATTTATCATGAAGGGAAATGCACATGAGATACAGAGTAATTTGATAAAGTGGATACAAAAATGGCTCAGTTGTAGGAGACAGAGGGTGATGACAGAAGGCTGCTTTCATGACTGGAAGTCAGTGTCCAGTGGTGTACCACAAGAGTCTGTGCTGGGTCCCATACTATTTGTCACAGAATCCCTGCAGTGTGGAAGCAGGCACTCAGCCCATCAAGTCTACACTGGCCTTCCAAAGAATAAAAAATTCCACCCAACTACCCTCTCCCTGTAACCTTGCATTTCCCATTGCTAAGCTTAAATAGTAAAAGGGAAATAGAAACAATTAATTATTATCTGTTTCATTTTCAAAATATTAGTTGGCTCAAACAGACAGAATATTAAGATCAGAAGTTGTACCAGAAACATCTATTGCACTTGATTGGCATTAGCTGTGGTTCAAGGAAATGCTATGTGCAGATCTCAAGTTAGTTGGCAACTAATAAGATTTCCAAACATTTTCCTATTTAATATGGTTTCCCTTTCTCAATTTAAAAAAAAATCTGTACCTAGATTTCAGCATCATTTTGCAATGGTAGTGAAAATAAAAACCTACTCTTTGGTCTGTTTTCACACATGATATACATTTCAATTTTGGGTTGATTTCTAATCCATAATACATTACTAATGTTAGTATTACTTGTTTGGAACAAAATATTTTATCCAAACCCATGCTTCGGTGATATGATAATGCATTCAACTTTTGAATTTATAATCTGTCTTTTCTTTACCACATGGGCATATCCAGCCTGAGGTTGTCATTGTAACCCATGCTCAGATTGTCATTTATATAAATGACATAGATGACTGTGTGTGGTGGTTGGCTTAGTAAATTTGCAGATGACACAAAGAGTGGTCAGTAGTTAACAATGAGGTTAAGTGTCTTGGGCTATATAAAGATATAAATGAGATGATCAAATGGGCAGAGAAGAGTCAGATGGAATTCAACCCTGAAAACTGTAAAGTGATGCATTTCAGAAAGAGTGATTTAACAAGAAAGTATTCAATGAACAGCATGAGACTATGAAGTTCTGTGGAACAAAGGAACCTTGGTGTCTTTGTCCATGGAGCTCTGAAAGTGGAAGTGCATGTTAGTATGGTTGTGAAAAAAGCATGCAGAGACTTGCTTTTATTAATCGAAGCATAGAATACAAAATCAGGGAAATCATGATGGAGTAGTATAAAACTTTCGTGAGACCATAGCTAGAGTATTGTGTGTAGTTCTAGTTGCCAGGAAGGATGTGATTGCACTGAAGGGGTACAGAGGCGATTCACTGGGATACTGTTTGGGATAGAAGTTTTAAGCTGGGAGGAAAGGTTAGATAGGCTTGGGTTGTTTTCATTGGAGCAGAGAAGACTGAAGAGCAATCTGTTCGAGGTATACAAGATTTTGAGGGGCATGGGTAGAGTGGATAAGGAGCAGCTATTTGCCTTAGTTGAAGGGTCAGTTATGTGGAGACATAGGTTCAAGCTGTGGAGCAAGAATGAGAGGTAAAACATTTTTACCCAAAGGGTGGTAATGATCTGGAATATACTGCTTGGGAGGATTGTAGAAGTGAGTTGCCTCACATCCTTTCAAAAGTACTTGGATGAGCATTTGGTACATCATTACATTCAAGACTATGGGCTAAGTGCTAATAAATGGATTAGGTTAAAGATTAGGTGTTTCTTACATGTGAGTGTAGACTTGATGAGACAGAGAGTGTCTATCTCCACTGTATGATTCTGTGATTTTTGCCTTGCTGCAGATGTACTGGGCCTTGGTAAGACTACACCTGGAGTACCTAAAGAGATAAACACACTTATCATAGAGGGAGTTTAGCAAAGATTTGCTAGGCTGATTGTTGGAAACTAGGCTTTTTGTATGATGTGAGATTGGGTCAAGTCGGCACATTTCACTGAAATTTAGAAAAATGAGAGGGGATTGCATTGAAACAAATAAAACTCAAAAAGGACTGGACAGACTGGATAAAAGCATGATGTTTCCCTGGCTGGAGTGTCTAGACCAAGGATTCATGGTATCAGGGTATGTGGTAGACCAATTAGGACTGAGATGAGGAGAAATGTCTTCACTTAGAGGATGGTGACTCTGTGGAATTCTCTACCACATAAGGAGATGGAGGCAATGTCAATGAAAATATTTAAGAAAGAAATACATAGATTTCTGTATCCTGAAAGTGTCAAGGGTATGGTGAGAGCCTGAGTGTATGGTATTGAAGTCATTGACAGTCATCCATGATTATATTGAACGATGGAGCAGCCTCAATGAGCTGAATAATTCACCCTTGCTCCTATTTTCTATGTTTTAATATTCTTGCATTTCTCAATACCCATCCTGCCCTTCCCTTGCTGGTCACCTTGAATGACTTACCTGTGATCTGCAAATGGGACAGCAGTCTGGTTTTATACTTCTTGAATTCTGCTTTTACCTTCTTTAGCAGAGGCACTCGATGTATACCTGGCCAGATTATTGATGTAATTGGAATAGATAAACTGGGAGGGAAGTAAATAATCTGTCTGATGCTAACATATTTTGCTGTAACATTATGTTCAAATCAGGACCCATACTTTGGAAAGGGACCTATACCATGACAGTTATGATGTTCAGCTTTCTCCTGTCGAACCATTACACTAAGCAGGCACTACAACAATGCACAACTTAATGAGTAGTTATAAAAACTAAGTGTTACAATTTCTGTTGGCAATTGTGTGAAAGAAAAAGAGGGACATGCTTTATCAGCATCTCTCTCCTACAGAATTGTCTGAGGCACAGTTGCCAGGATTTTCTACATCATCTAGTTCCCACAATTTACATATAATCACACCTTAGATTCAAAATGCTGGAGCTTCATTGAGTATATTTCTTTTAGCTGTGTATGTGACTTGTGGATTTGTAAATTGTTGTTCAGCACAGGAATGCAGTGTGACAATGGATATGGCAACCATTGCAAATGGTCATATTCTTTCAATACCTTTATAGATGAGTATTCATCTGATGACACAACTGATCTGGTCTTTACACTTCTCCATTTCTAAGTGCTTTCATCTGAAGAAGTTTTTCAAGTACATTTTGGGCATGATGGTTTTGGTCTGGCTAGTAAAACACCAAGTTCTAGTGAAATGAGAAGTAAGGAGGAGGACACACACCTTATAGATCAACGGAGTTGACGTGGGAAAGCATCAAGAGCGCCAAATTCCAAGGAGTGATAATAACCAATAATCCGTCCTGGTCATTCCATGCAGATGCCATGGTCAAGAAGGTGTGACAACGTCTCTTCTTCCTCAGGCGACTTAGGAAATTTGGCAAATCCATGAGGAGGCTCACCAAGTTTTACAGATGCACTATCAAAGCATTCTATCTGGCTGCATAATAGCCTGGTGTAGCAAGTGGTCTGCCCAGAACCATAAGAAACATAGAAAGTTGTATGCATTACCTAAACCATCACAGAAGCTGATCTCCCATCCATGGCCTCTGTTTACACTTCTTGTTGCTGTGGAAAGGCTGCCGACATTGTTAAAGACCCCATCCCCCCCAGTAATGCTCTCTTCCAACCTCTTCCATCAGGCAGAAGATGGAAAAGCTTGAACATGTTCACCAACAGGTTCCAGAGCAGCCTCTTCCCTGCTGCAATTGATTGTTGAATGGACCTCTCTAACTTCAAATAGTGTTGATCTTGCTAATGTTGATCTTGCTTTTTGCACATCCTGTGCAGCTGTAACCTTGTTTGCCTCAGTGTGTCTAAGCACACTGTGATCTGCATGCCCTTGTTTGCTATGATATGCCTGTATTGCTTGCAAAACAAAGCTTTTCACTGTACTTAGGTATATGTAACTACAATAAATCAAAACAAAAATCAATGAAATATCATCTTCTGATAGACCAGTATTATTGTAGTGCTGACTGTTGGCAATATTTTATCAGACCATCTCTGGATCATTGGTTGACAAAGCACCTGCGTTTCAGTTGTGTTAATGCACCAAGTGATGAATCTTTAGATCTCCTATCTCACATTTCTCAGATAACAACCTAGACAGGATATCTGCCAGCACTATTTCTTTATCAGGCAGAGTGATGTCATAACTCTGATGCTGTGAGTAATGTTTGCAGTTTTCCTGGTTCCACACAGATTTTCTTGTTGCTGAAGGGGACAATGATCACTTTCCACTGTGACCTTTCTCCAGCAGTCATTGACCTTCTTCATACAATGATGTCTGTTACTCCAGATGGCCACGATGGTATTGAACTAAATGACAACCTTGGAGCAGGCTGGCATAGTCTGGTATCGTAGCCTCCACTACAGGCCCTGGAGGATAAGGAAGTCCCGTGTTTGCACCACCCCATCCAGAATGACGTCTAGGTCCCTGCTCACACAATTAAATGCTGTTTCCCCCCGTCTTCCATGGCTCAGACAAATGTCAGCAATTGTGCAGGACAGCTCTGGACTGATAATGGTTGTCCAGGTTAAAGGTAGCATGAGTGCAACTGATGCTTGTGACTTCTGGAATAGCCGCTGAATGGTGAATTGTTCCGGAAACCGCAAGAAGTAAGATTTGTCTGGTATTGGATGCGAGGGCTGTCATAGTGCAGAGTAGATAGTTGATGTGGTAAATTTGCTAAGAGACAGTGAGAAAACTGCTTGGTTATGTGGCAGAAATCCCTCCAACAGTTGTGTCCCTCCAAAATATTGTATTCTTTGCTCTGTTCTATTACCCAATGCATTTTGTATGGTGTGATCTGGTAGGACTACACACAAAACAATGCCTTTCACTGTACTTCGGTACATGTGACAATAATAAATCAAATCAAAAATCTTGGTGCAACTCAGACTTCACCAAGAAAACATAGGATTCAGCCCTTTATTACTCAACACATGACTGAAGTAAAGCAAGAAATCTGGCACCTTGGGATATATATTTATATTTGCGTATCAGTTATTTTCTCGCAGCTTACAAATAATGTATAAGAAGAACAATATCACATTGTGTTGCGGTTAGTGTTGCAAATGAAGGTGGTTCAATACTCCTCTAACTTAATCACTTCCAGCGACATGAGAGGACACCATTTCTAATTCCTTAACAAACAACCTGTGTGCTCCCAACTCACATTTCTTAAAATGTTCTTTGGGAAAAAACTGAGTTCTTAGAAGTCGATTCCAGAAGTTGACCCTGAATTATCCACTATCCCACCTCTTTTCTGCTGCTCAAAGATAATGGGAACTGCAGATGCTGGAGAATCCGAGATAAGTGTGGAGCTGGATGAACACTGATATACCATCTCCCTCAGTGTTTCTCTGTGTTTCATCCTGTGATATCTTGCCCTTCCCTCTTCTCTCCTTTCATCTCCCTTATTCTGTCCTCCCCACCCCTACCAAATGTTGGCCCACACTCACTTATGGTCTTACTTTTCTCTGCACACTTCCAACCATTTTCAGAGTAAAAGCCAGATTTTCTCCATACCAAAGGCAAAATATCGCTCAGTAATGGGATTTCTGTCTTAAACCAGCCCTCCATAAGAAAAGTCAGGTCCAGTTTGGATCATGTGAATCCCATGTTAGATGGAAAAGATGTCTTGTCATGTTTCCAGTAGGCTAGGGAAAGTGTAGGGCTGTCTATCCAGTTGGTGTCTACCTCTCTGTGTCTGTTTCTTTCCATCTGAATTTTTGACATCCATCTGCCACAAGACCATATCTTTTTTCAAATGTTAGCAGTTTTTAAAAACTGAAATGGTCCAGCTGGTCAGGTGAAACACTTAGCAATCGGCAAATCTGTCAGAAGAAAGAAGGAAAAACATTAGTCATTTCACTCTGGCATTAAAAAGGCAGTAGTGAAATCTGATTTGCCTTATGCATCTGACATGAAACAAGAGCTAGCAGGCTGCTATGGAGCTTGGATCCAAATTTTGTTTTATTTGTTCGTGGGACAAGGGCGTTGCTGGCTGCTTGCCTAAAGGTCCAGGTTTATCATTGAGCAAACATTATTTGGAAAAAAAGTTAAAGGATTATCATCTGAAACTAAAAAATATTAAACAAGCATAATCATGCAAATAAATTTATGTGTCACTTTATCCATTTTGATCATTAAAGTATGTTCCTGATGCAATGATTTCATCACATGTTCACGTATATGTTATGTGACAGTAAAGACTTCTCCAGTAAAATTGAATCCTCCTGGTTTGCATTAATGCTGTGGAAATTGAGTTTTTAATGGAACATAGTTGTTTCAAAACCCAAGCCTGTCTAAAGATACTCACCATGGCAGGGATGTTTTAACCAGATCTTAGTTTTACCTAGTCGGGAGATAGTTGATCTTAATCTATAAGAGGTGGTGGAAACGGGTGGAGGGACTGGGGGTGTGTGATAGGGGCAGTTGGCGCATGCAAAGGATTGAAGGTGCAAAAATGCCAGCATGTTAGAAACCTCACACGACCCTGCTGCCTTCCAGATTTAACTAGAGCGCACTTTCAGACATGATGCATGGACAAGGAGTTTGTCAGTTAACATGTGCAAAATGGCAGTTGAGTGAGATTTAAGCCTGTTTTCTGGTTAACTGCCAGAGCCTGTGTTTCCTGACTGTCTGAAATTTGTCAGGATCGACAAAGTGTGTGTGCAGTAGGGATTGGCAGGGCCACTAACTCTTGGGCTGAATTTTTTTAAATGCAGCCCTCTGACAGCTGCATCCTTACCTGGGTTAAAGGGTTTCCCTCGGAGGATTAGTTCTGAGAATTTTCTTTCTCTCCTTTGAAGGGGATTTCCAAAATATGGAGGTCATTTATACTTGGAGGCTATTTCTATGAGATGAGAATTTTTTTATTTATATTTGCGTTTCCCAGCTCCCAGTGCTCACACCAACATGAGAACAGCTTGTGCAACACTGCCCTGTACATCTGATGAACAAGTGAAGCAGTAATTCCAGTGCACTGCTAATAGTAACAGCTGCCAATTCCTTAGCAACTTGCCAATTCCTCAGTCAGTAGAACCAAGGGATTAAATACAGAGGTCCATCTTAGAGGAGTCAATACAGAAGCAACAGGCTGGAGATCAGCTTTTTCCACATGAAGCCTCTGTGCCATAGAAAATGGTGGACCTTTGCCATAATCAAGAATCTCAGGGGGGAAACTCATGCCAGCCAAAATCTGCTGGCCAATCAGAAGCAGGATGACCATAGTCTGAATTAAGGTGGATCAAAGCTCGTCACGATGGAAGCGTTAAATTCCACACAGACTTACTCCTGAAATAATACTCCTTCCAAGTGAGCTAGGTAGGCATGAATTGCCAGTGGTCCTTAAGATCAACTTCAGTTGCTTCATCTCCATCACCTTCCAGGAATTTGTTCAGACATGTACATATTCATTATCTGCTGTTTAAGGTTTATGTTTAGTGGCGAAGCAAATGTGCTCGCGATTGATATCAAAGCTTTGCTGACAGGTCTAATAATCTTTTTAGTGACATTTTCACCTCAATGCACCTTACAGTGCCACTACACCCATTGCACTGTTCTTTACTGGGCATTCCCAGCATGGTGCATGAATGATATTAGACTTAGAATCCCTTCAGTGTGGAAACAGGCCCTCCAGCTCAACAAGCACACACTAATCCACAAAGCATCCCACCCAGACCTATCGCCCTATAAACCTACCTAATCTTCACTCCCTGAACACCATGGGCAATTTAGCATGGCCAATACACCTAGTGTGCACATCTTTGGACTGTGAGAGGAAACCAGCGCACCTATTCAAAGCCCAAACAAACATGAGGAGAATGTGCAAACTCCACACAGACAGACACCCAAGAATGGAATTGAACCTGGGCCCCGCTGCTGTGAGGCAGCAGTACTAACCACTGAGCCACTGTGTCAGGATGGCCAAACAAGCAATCACTTTAAAGGATTTTCAATAACAGACATGGTTGAATCTTCATTTTGGCATCAAGATCCAGACGTAGGGATTATTTGTTGGTCCCAATCCAGCATGGTGTGCTCCAGATAAGGCCACCACCATTTTAAAGGATGGACAATCAAAGGCTGTGGAGCAGACTTGCTGTCCAGGTGGGTATGGAGGTTAAACTCCCAATGCTAGATGGCGACACTTAGAAAAAGGCATAGGAATTGGAGAGGGTAAACCCGATTGAAAGTAAGTGAAGTTTCCAGGAGTAAACTTAGATATCAACAAAGATAGAAGGAATAACTTTAGAAAAGCGAAGTGAAGACCAGAAGGTGAAGGGAAGTCATTGAAGATAGAAAGTACTTACCTCTAACAAAGTGCATCACCATCATTGGGATTTAGCTTCAGGAGACATGCCTGCAAGGGATGGTGAAGGAGCCAGAGGAGAAATTTATATTCAGACTGCAGAATTTTGTAAACTAGGGAAGAACAAATTTGAAGAAATGAAGTGAACAAATCTAGCAGAAGATGAAAGGACAGGTTTAGAAGGATTTATACTGGGACTCCATTATTAAACCAGGAAATTTATAAAAGCCACAGCCAGAAAATTTTGTTTACTAAATGGTATAAAAGGAATTGCCAGGTGCTTTATACTGGAGGAGGTGGGAAAATATCCATTTTACTTTGGGAAGAAGCAGGAAACCCTACCTTGACTGCAGAAGGCAGGAATACTCTGAAGCAGGCAAGAAAACAAATATTACAGAAATATTGTATTATGAAGCATTACAATGTTTAAAACTTGTTGACAATAAATCACAATAGAATAGCTATTTATACAAGTTAAAGCTTTCCTGTCACAGCATTGTAGCAATCTAGTGTCTAAAAGGATTGGGAACAGAGAAAATGCTGTATGGAATCAGCAAACTCTTAGTAATTAAATTTATTGCAACATTGATAAATACAAAAATACAAGCTTAAAGAACAGCAAATTTCATATGACTTAGAAGTGTATGAACATACAAACATATGAACATTGAGCAGGAGCAGGCCACTTGATTCAAACCTTTTCTGCCATTCAATAAGATCATAAGGAGTAAAGCTGATAATGGGGACAGTGCGTAGATGAAAATAGTTTGGCTGGGCTGAAAGCTGTTGCTGCATTGTCAGCTTTTCTTCTTTGTTGACTGACCATCAGTCATCCTTTTGTCTGCCTGTCTTTCTCTCTCTCTCTCTCTCTCTCTGGGCTTTCTCTGCAACGATCCACTCACTCCCTTCTCTCTCTCTTTCTCTTTCTCTCGCCCTGCCAATACCAGCAACATAAATGCTACCTTTTCCTAGCTGCTATCAGTTCTGGAGAAGGGTTAATGAACTCAAAATCTGGACCCTGCTTTCTCTCACTGATGCTGCCAGACCTGCTGAGTTTCTCCAGCAATTTCTTTTTGTTAAGTCTTTTGTGTCACCTTTAGCTGGAACTGCCCAATACAGGGGGCTTAGAAGCTTCTGGAAATAAGACCATGTGATGAACCTTGGTCATTTTTTCAATCCAGCAGGATTGTCCATTGTTAAAAGGAACAGAATTTAAATCCAAAAATATAGAGGAGAATTCAGTTTTCTTTAGGATTGTTCTTCATGGCCTCTGGCCATAACAAATGTTTTTTTTTGTTTCTCCTGTCAAAATGAACAATTTCACATTTTCTCAAGTTGTTCTCCATTCACTATAACATTACCCCTCAACTAAGATACCTATATCAATTGTATTCTCGTTATAGTTTCTTCATAATTTTGGTTTCTACCTGTCTTGGTGTCCTCAGCAAATTTAGCTACCGTGCCTTTGGTCATACAGTCATTGAGATCTACAGCATAGAAAAGGGCCCTTCAGTCCGTCAGTCTGTGCCAGTCAAAAAGAAGAATTTAGCTCCTCTGATCCCATTTTTGAGCATTTGGCTCAAGACTTGTATGCCTTGACATCACAAATACACATTTAAATACTTCTTAAATATTATTTTTGAGAAGATTTGTAGCTCGGGTTGTGGATGAGATTGTAGACATACTGAGCCGGTGGATTTGGTAGCAAACTTTTCGTCACTCTGCTAGGTAACCTCCAGTGAAGCATCAGTGTTCTGTCCCGCTTGTTATTTATATGTCTCGGTTTGCTGGGTGGATGGTATTACTTCTGGTTTTGTTTCTCACCAGTTTGAACGAAGGGCCTAATTCAATGTGTTTGTTGATGGAGTTCTGGTTGGAATACGAGGCCTCCAGGAATTCCCCGGCATGCCTCTGTTTGGCTTGTGCAATTATGGATGTGTTGTCCCAGTTGAATTCACGTCCCTTGTTATCCATGTGTAGTGACATAAGTGAGAATTGGTCTTGTCTCTTGGTGGCTAGTTGGTGTTCATGTATCCATACAGTCAATACAGATACATAACTTCTAGTTGTTCTTTTGTGCAGTAAACTTCTTTTATGTTCTGTTATTAACAGACTTCTGCAACCTGGTGTGACTGTTTTAGTGGCTAACCAACACATCAACCAATGGCAAAAATAAAGCACATGATCTATTAAGCTAGGTTTCATTCTGGGATCTGATGTGCCTGGTATTACCGTCAGCTGAGGACAAAGCAGTGCACTGAGTAGCTCTAACTCAAAAACCCCAAAGTTGCAGGAAATGGTTTGATGCTACTCCACTGCCGAGATTTTCTGTCTCAACGTTATGATTCCTTTATTTCACTATCTGAAAAATTGAAATTATAAATGTAGCATAATCAACACTTCTAACTTCCTTGTATGTTGCTGGCGAGAATAATTTGACACGATTGGCTCCTAATTCTACTTGTTGACATCACTGTTTCTGCCTCAAGATTCCGCCTGGAGTTGGTACCAAATTTAAACCGCCATTGGGAAAGCAGAAACCTATACTAAAGATCAATAGATCTTTGGGGACAGTTTTCATTGGGGTCAGCAGTGACACCGTTACCTTGGACACCTATTGCAAAACCCAGGCCATTCTGTTTATGCAGACCAATTATTTTAACCCAACTCCTTCCTAACCAGTTTAGTTATGTTAATTTATATAAGATCAGAACTATGTCGAATGTTGGGTAGCTCTTCTTTCCAAGGGAATAGAAGAAGGTGGATCAGACTGTCACTTAGCATAATGAGTATTGATTCACTCCACTCTTTCAAACGGAAACTGGAGCTGATCTTGGCTGGGATGGTGATTACCTCATAATAAAGAGATGGGCTGAGAGGTGGCAGATGGAGTTCAACCTGGATAAATGCGAGGTGATGCATTTTGGAAGGTCGAATTTGAAAGCTGAGTACAGGATTAAGGATAGGATTCTTGGCAGCGTGGAGGAACAGAGGGATCTTGGTGTGCAGATACATAGATCCCTTAAAATGGCCACCCAAGTGGACAGGGTTGTTAAGAAAGCATATGGTGTTTTGGCTTTCATTAACAGGGGGATTGAGTTTAAGAGTCGTGAGATCTTGTTGCAGCTCTATAAAACTTTGGTTAGACCGCACTTGGAATACTGCGTCCAGTTCTGGGCGCCCTATTATAGGAAAGATGTGGATGCTTTGGAGAGGGTTCAGAGGAGGTTTACCAGGATGCTGCCTGGACTGGAGGGCTTATCTTATGAAGAGAGGTTGACTGAGCTCGGTCTCTTTTCATTGGAGAAAAGGAGGAGGAGAGGGGACCTAATTGAGGTATACAAGATAATGAGAGGCATAGATAGAGTTGATAGCCAGAGACTATTTCCCAGGGCAGAAATGGCTAGCACGAGGGGTCATAGTTTTAAGCTGGTTGGTGGAAAGTATAGAGGGGATGTCAGAGGCAGGTTCTTTACGCAGAGAGTTGTGAGAGCATGGAATGCGTTGCCAGCAGCAGTTGTGGAAGCAAGGTCATTGGGGTCATTTAAGAGACTGCTGGACATGTATATGGTCACAGAAATTTGAGGGTGCATACATGAGGATCAATGGTCGGCACAACATTGTGGGCTGAAGGGCCTGTTCTGTGCTATGTTCTATGTTCTATGTTCTAAAGGTGTACACCATGTTACGTAACCCACAGCCAACATGATCCACTGTTATTTTAAACACTACAAAGTGTTAGAGAGGAATATTTAAAGTTATTTCTCTGTAACATCCTTGGGTTTCTATTCTTAAGTTTCTTTTCCCCCAGACCATTAATAAGCTGTTGAGGAAGTGTACATATAAGGTATTACAGCTGTATGGGATAATATGGCTGAATCAGTGGGTCTTCATCTGCCTCTTATTCCCCTATATTACTGACCTACTAGTAACAATATAGGAGAACTTTAAAAAATTCTCCAATTAATTTTTGGAGAATGGGATTTCATTGTCAGTTTCTAATTGTGTAATAGACAGATATTCTATCTTATGCTGAATAATTTGATGCAATATTAATGCACAGACTCTGTGTTGTAACATTACCACTACTATTTCTTCCGTTGTTTTTTCAGAAGAATTATTTTCAACCGCAATATGAACAGTGAATATCAGAAGTCTCAAATTTAAAGAAAAATGCTGTGAGTACTGGTTTTCACAAATCGCATCATTCTGGCCTCTGAATGGGGGAGACCATATGGCCAACAAAGCATAACAATTCAAAACAATAGCTCCGAGGGTAAATGAGGAATATTAACATTTGAAAAAGGAGCTAAATTGAAACAGAAGAGTCTGAAAGCTCATTAAGGCTATAGGAACAGCAACATGCAAGAGAACATGAAGGATGGGAGGGCACTATGTTGCGTCTCAGGTGGAGACTGCAAGTCACTCATGAGGAAGCCAAGTAGAAATCTTACCACTTTTGATCCAAAGTCAACTACACAATCATGAGACAAAATGCCTTCCAACTCAAACAGATTGGGCAGATTAGGGGTCTAGGCCCAAAACATCAGCCTTCCTGCTCCTCTGATGCTGCTTGGCCTGCTGTTTTCATCCAGCTCTACACCTTATTATCTCTTGGGCAGAGTAAATTTCTGTTTTCTGCAGGTGTGGAATATGATTCTTGGAATTTGAGGTATTGCTTGGTGCAATTGTATTAATTTTACATACACCTGTGATGCAGTAATGCCGTCAAGCTCAAATAATGAACTTGTAAAATTATGGCCTCAAGCAATCATGACTACTACATAGTTTACATTAATTGTCTCCTTGTTGTGTCAGATAAGCAAATCTAACCAGACACTACCTGAAACACATTTCATATCTGATACTGGAAAACTAAACTTCAGTGCTGCCACTTTCATGCACTGTGAACGGTGGGTTCAAAAGGACATTGCCAATGACATTCATGGATGGTTTTTCGGGGGATGATGTGCTATTACAATGGATTAATGCCAGTGAATTAATTGGGAGTGGCACAGCAGCACAGTGATTAGCACTGCTGCCTCACAGCACCAGGGATGAGGGTTGGATTCCAGCCTCCGGCGACTGTCTGTGAGGAGTTTGCACATTCTCCCTGCGTCTGCGTGGGTTTCCTCCGGGTGCTCTGATTTCCTCCCACAGTCCAAAGATGTGCAGGTTAGGTGGATTGGCCATGCTAAATTGCCCATAGTGTTCAGAGAGGTATAGATTAGGTGGGTTATGGGGGGTGGGGCTGGGTGGGATGCTCCAAGGGTTGGTGTGGACTTGTTGGGCCAAAGGGTCTATTTCCACACTGTAGGGATTCTCTAATTGATTGATGAAGAACTTCATTCTCGCATATAGCATTAGCACTTTGGATCTGCAGCAGATATCATGTTACATAACTCAGGGTCCATATCAGAGCAGAGCATTGGCCTCCTTGCACAGCCTCCATTGCATACTTTGTCAGGGTATTGCACGATGTTTCATTGTGATTGCTGGAAGAGCTCAGTGGTACCGTTACTGATCATTGATAAGAGATAATGGGAGCTGCAGATACTGGAGAATCCAAGATAACAAAGTGTTCAGCTGGATGAACACAGCAAGCCAAGCAGCATCTCAGGAGCACAAAAACTGACATTTTGGGCCTAGACCCTTCATCAGAGAGGGGGATGGGGAGAGGGTTCTGAAATAAATAGGGAGAGAGGGGGAGGCGGACCGAAGATGGAGAGAAAAGAAGATAGGTAGAGAGGAGGCGACAGGGGACAATAGGGGACAAGCCAGGGACAAGTGGAGTCTTGGGGACCCCTTTGCAGAACACCTCCGCTCAGTTCGCAATAGACAACTGCACCTCCCAGTCGCGAACCATTTTAACTCCCCCTCCCATTCCTTAGACAACATGTCCATCATGGGCCTCCTGCAGTGCCACAATGATGCCACCTGAAGGTTGCAGGAACAGCAACTCATATTCCGCTTGGGAACCCTGCAGCCCAATGGTATCAATGTGGACTTCACAAGCTTCAAAATCTCCCCTTCCCCCCACTGCATCCCAAAACCACCCCAGCTCATCCCCTCCCCCCACTGCATCACTAAACCAGCCCAGCTTGTCCTCACCTCCCTAACCTGTTCTTCTTCTCACCTATCCCCTCCTCCCACCTCAAGCCACACCTCCATTTCCCACCTACTAACCTCATCCCGCCTCCTTGACCTGTCCGTCCTCCCTGGACTGACCTACCCCCTCCCTACGACCCCACCCATACACTCTTCTCCACCTATCTTCATTTCTTTCCATCTTTGGTCTGCCTCCCCCTTCCTCCCTATTCATTTCAGAACCTTCTCCCCATCCCCCTCTCTGATGAAGGGTCTAGGCGCGAAACGTCAGCTTTTGTGCTCCTGAGATGCTGCTTGGCCTGCTGTGTTCATCCAGCTGAACACTTTGTTATCCGTTACTGATCTTTGTTCAGTTTCTGATATTCTCCACGGGCTCACATATCTAACATGGAAATCGTGGTTGCTAGATTCCCTGCTGTATAGCTCAGTACAGCATTGAAGGAAAGAGAGATTACAACATCTGTGGACTGCTATGAACGTGAAGGAGCACAGAACTAGATAATACTGTCTGCGACGTTATTTGTAAATATGACTCTGTTGTTGTTTGACAAGTCTGTTTGACAGCTCTCCAAATTTTGGCGCAATTGATCTCAAATGTTAGTAACTAGAACTTTATAAGGTTTGCTGTTGTGTTTTCTGATTGAGATCAATACTGGGTAGTACATCAAATTTCATACCTTTGAGACTGTGATACAACTGAGTGGCATACTAGAATATCTCAGAGAATGATTAAGACTCACAAACGTGTTGCTACATGCTCTGAAATCACATGCAGGCCAAACCAGATAAGAACAGCAGATTTCCTTTCTTCATGGGCATCAGTGAACCAGCTGTGTTTTTACAGCAGTGATTTCATGGTCTTCATTAGATTTTGAATTTTCTGTTCAAATTCAACATCTGTCTTGGTGGGATTTAAACCCAGGTCCTGATACCATTACTCTGGGACTCTGGATTACCCAATCCAGCAAAATACCACCATGCCATCATTTCCCATGCTGCACCATGTTTTATCATTCCACTTATAGGTCTACACTTCTTGCCTCCAAAAAACTTCCCTATTTTAGTCAAAATATTAGATGATTTTATGGTTTGAACATGCAATGTAAATAACCCTATCAATTCTGCACATTATTACTCCTGCATGCTTAATGTTTCACGTATCACTCTTTAGGATGACACTTTTATTTCTAGGGAGATTAAGGGTTTACAATAAATGCCGATAAAACAAATTAATATTCAGTGTGTCATTATTCAGTATTGTCAAAAATGCACTTGTCTAAAACTATCACTGGACTTGAATAGTGAGATTATAAAATATGCGAAACTCGGGTCTGGAATAGGCAGCATGTGTGGAGAGAGAAACAAAGTTAACTTTTCCAATATGACTTCTTTGGAACCCCAGCTACATTCTTTCTTGTGATCTGGGTCTACCTGTTAAATGTTTTAATTCATTTTGTGAGCCGAAAAGCACCCATAAGAAATCAGTTAAGACTTACCTCACTCCAAGCCCATATTTTGCTCCCTATCGTGAAATTATGCATTTAATAGGCAAGCCATTTTTTTTCTAATTGGAGAGGGGAATCTAAATGAAGAGAATCTTATGATGCTACAATTTTAATGTATCATCTGTATTGCAGGGTCTTATATGTCTTCATGTTACTTAACATTTTCTGTGCCCTACTTAAGATTTTCTGCTGGGAATTCTCTCAAAAAGATCAATGGGGATAAGAATTAGCACCAGTGAAATCAGCTCCATTATCGGTTTCTATATGGCATGTTTTAATGTTTGGCATAGCACACAAACAGAACAAAAGCCAAAAAAGCACTCTACAAGACAGCTCCTGGCATTAGTTACACAACAGTAGTCATTTTGATCCCTGAAACCGTAACTCCAGTAGCATTACCCTAAATTTATGGGATTGCTGAGATTCGTGCTCCACTGAACACAGAACTACCAGGGCATGGAGACAGGTAGGTGAGTGCCTCCTGCTAGGCAAACAAAAAACTGACAAGTGAATAAAGGATACTTAGCTTTGGAGTCCTTGCTAAATTTATTAAATGAACAAAAGCAGCAAAGGAAAGAGCTATACGTTTATTTGTTCAAAAAATGTAGAAATAGAAATCAGTGCATGCTTACTATCAAAGCTCATCAAACACAGATACATATTTTCATGTTTTATTTTTAACAATCTGTTTTTCCGCATCATCAGAAACCATTAAACTGGATGCACATTCAATCACACAATTTAGTGGCTTCAGGAGTAGTGACAAATATTAACCCCAGTCCTGGGATTCTTTATCCAACTTGTTATTTTTCTTCTATAACAAAGTGTGGAGCTGGATGAACACAGCAGGCCAAGCAGCATCTCAGGAGCACAAAAGTTGACGTTTCGGGCCTGGATCCGTCATCAGAGAGCCTCTCTGATGAAGGGTCTAGGCCCAAAACGTCAGCTTTTGTGCTCCTGAGATGCTGCTTGGCCTGCTGTGTTCATCCAGCTCCACGCTTTGTTATCTTGGATTCTCCAGCATCTGCAGTTCCCATTATCACTGTTATTTTTCTTCTATTGTGAATTGACAAGATTCTTTGGCTGGGGAGTAATTGCATCCAGACATATCCCTCCATCAGCCGGCACCTGTACATTCCAATTGGAGTAATTAGATAAGGATAAGGAGCAGAACCTTTGATGGATTTTTTTCCCTTTCCTAAGGCCAGTTGTAGCATCCCAGCTTAACTAAACGAAGACAAGAAATCAAACAGGGTAATGTAAGTCGGCACTGGGAAGAAGAGCTAATAGCTGTTAGTTAAATATAAGTCAATCCTGATGATCTACCAACATTTGTAAACTGTTCAAAATTTGCACTTGCATTTATGAGTGTAGATATCCCACCTTTGGCAGGTTAGGGTCAGACTAGAAATACTGCTGTCAGATTTGTATAATTACTAACCTGCTGCAATTTCCGCTATTTGCTTAGTTTATAGGGGTGATGCAGTGATAGGTATCCTGATAGAATTACTACACTTGATAGATGTAAGTTATAAGGAGTTGACATATTTTGCAAATCATGTCTGCCAATTGTCAACCTGTTCAAGAGTGTCTTCAAACTCTTGGATGTGCGTATAAGAAATGTAATGAATAGACATTTTCTATGATCCAGCACCATACTGCTGTCATCTTCTCCACTGCCTCTCTAAACTTTCCATTCTTCTGACTTGGGCTTTTCTGTATCTTCTTTTCACTTGACTAATGGCAGCCATTCTTATAGCTGGCCGAAGAACAACCTAAAGCGATTAATCGATACATCATGAAGTACATGAAATGTGTGTTAAAACATTTAAATATGCAGAAGAGTTGTATTGGAGGACCCAGGAGGAAATGAGGGGTGGGACAATATTATCTTGACTAGAGGCAAACACAATGCATTCCCCTGCCACTGAGTGACTGTGATCTGCTTGCTCTTTTCAAAACAAAGAAGGATGGAACAGGAATGGTGAAGTATAAGGATTTCACTAGAGGGGTACTGTCAGCAGGGATAGCCCGTCAATGTGGCGCAATAGGTTAGTGCATTCAGCTGTTAACCGGAAAGTTGGTGCATTGCAACCACCCAGATTCGAAGGACATCTTTACTATAAAATCCTTGGATGTCCAGGGATGTTATGACCTTGGTCAAAAAGATAAGGAAAGTATACACAAAGTCTTGGAGGATGGGAATTGACAAAGCCGTTGAAGTGTAAATGGAAAGTAGGGAAGAACTTAAACAAGGAATTAGAGGGGCTAAAAGTGGTCAAGGGAAATTGTTAGCAGACATGATTAAGGAGAATCCCAAGGCTTCGTATGCACAGATAAAGAGTAAAAGGGTAGCCAGGGAAAGGGTTGGCTCACTCAAGGACAAAGAAGGAAATCTATGTGTGGAGCCAGAAGATGTAAGTGAGATCCAATACAAATACTTTGTGCATGTATTCACAAAAGAGGGGGAATTGGTGGAGAATGATCTCAGGGAAGGGAGTATGGAAGTTCTAAGCTGTGTTGCTAATAAAAAGGAAGAGGTGTAGTGCAGCTTAAAAAGTGTGAAGATAAATAAGTCACCAGGTCACAGAATCCCTACAGTGTGGAAACAGGCCAGTCGGCCCAACAAGTCTACACCACCCCTCTGAAGAGCATCCCACCCAGACCCATTCCCCTACACTTTACCTATAATCCTGCATTTCCCATGTCTAAACCACCTATTTGCACACCCCTGAACACTGTAGGCAATTTATCATGGCTAATCCACCTAGTCTGCCCATCTTAGGACTGGGAGGAAGCCAGAGCACCTGGAACAAACCCATACAGACATGGGGAGAATGTGTAAACTCCACACAGACAGACATTTGGCCAAGGATGGGATTGAAATCAGGTCCCTGGCATTGTGAGGCAGCAATGCTAACCACTGAGCCACCATGCTGCATATGGGATCTAGCCCATAATATAGAGGGAGGCAAGAGAACAAATTGCTGAAGCATTGACAGACATGTTTGTATCCTCTTTGGCCACGGGTGAGGTCCCAGAGGACTGGACAATAGCCAATGTTGTCCCATTGTTGAAGAAGGGTACCAGGGATAATCCTGGAAATTACAGGCCTGTGAGACGCACATCAGCGGTAGGGAACTTATTGGAAAAGATTCTCATGGACAAAAT
Organism: Stegostoma tigrinum; assembly: GCF_030684315.1. Taxonomy (NCBI): domain Eukaryota; kingdom Metazoa; phylum Chordata; class Chondrichthyes; order Orectolobiformes; family Stegostomatidae; genus Stegostoma; species Stegostoma tigrinum. Next base: position 79,070,028 of record NC_081357.1, on the reverse strand, counting down.
CAAAAACCATTTAGAAGCAAATGGACTTAGTAGCGATAAACTGCATGGTTTGTGTGGGGACGTCATGTCTCACGAACTTGATCAAGTTTTTTGAGGAGGTGACGAAGATGATGATGGACTTCAGTAAAGCTTTTGACAAGGCCCCTCATTGGCAAATTGATACAAAAGCTGAAGTCACATGGTACCTTGGCAAGATGGATACAGAACTGGCTTAGTCATAGGAGACAGAAGGTATCAGTGGAAGGATGCTTTTTAAAATGGACTGTTATGACTAGTGGTATTCAACAGGGATTAGTTCTGGGACTTCTGCTGTTAATGGTTTAGCTAAACATGGCTGGTCTAAATAGCGAGTTTGCAGACGATACAAAGATTGGTGGAGTTGCAGACAGTGAGGAGGACTGTCACAGGATATAGATCAATTGGAGGCTTGGGCAGAAAACTAGCAGTTGGAGTTTAAACTGGCTAATTGTGATGTGAAGCATTTTGGAAAGGCAAGTACAGGTGGAAATTATGCAGTGAACGGCAAAACCCTTAGGATGGCTGACAGGCAGAGAGATCTGGGTGTGCAGGCCCACAGGTCACTGAAGGTGGCAGCGTAGGTAGATAAGGTAGTGAAAAAAGGCCTAGATTGGAAGGGGAATTGAGTGTAAGGATAGGCAGTTATACTGCAGTTTAATAGAACTTTAGTTAGTCCACTCTTTGAATGTTGCGTACATTTCTGGTCACAACACTACCAGAGGCTGATGGATGTCTTGAAGACGGTACAGAAAAGGTTTACCAGGAGGTCGCCTGATATCGGGGATCTTAGCTATGAAGCAAGTTTGGATAGACTGGGTTTGTTTTCACTGGAATGCAGGAGGTTGAGGGGCAATCTGATAGAAGTTTCCCAAGTTGGAGGGGTCAATTACGAGGCGACACAGGCCCAAGGTACAGGAGGGCAAGTTTAAAAGAGATATGTGAGGCAAGTTTTTCCCACAAAGCGTGGCGAGTGGCTGGAATGCACAACCAGAGGAGATGATTCATGAAGCACCTGGGTGAATACATGAATAGGAAGGAAATGGAGGGATACAGATCCTGTAAGTCAAGACAGTTTTAGTATGGAAGGGCAAAATATGTCAGCACAGGCTTGGTGTGCCAAAGGGCCTGTTCTTATGTCGTATTGTTCTTTGTTGTTTATTCACAAGGGTCAAGAAAAGAAAATCTACAGGTGAAAACCACAATATCTATCAAGACTGCCCTGGGGACTTGCTTCCATTGTTAGAGACTCCTGGATGATCTGAGTGAGTTGATGATCCCATTTAGTTGGAGCTGGCTAGATTCCAGATCACTGTTCTCTCCAACTGGTGACTACATTAGTGTAGATTGCGAAAGACTGCGCTCTCCTTCATGTGTGGGCAGCTGAAGGCATTTTTTTAATCAACAGAAAACATTTAGTTGCTAAAATTGATAAATGACCATCTCCATTTATGATAGGAACAAATTGCTGAAGTCAGAAGGCAAGTTAATAATTTCTTCTTGGCTTCTGAATTCTTTCACGCGTTGCTGGTTTAGTAATGAATAAATGCAACGAGTAAAATGTCAGAAGTTCATTCTGCTGGTGTATTGGCAAGTCTACATACAAAAGCTAAAATTATTCATTACAACACAAAGGAATTGACTTAGCAATTGCTATTAAGTACCCTTAAAGATAACAAGAATATTTTTAATGTGTTTATTTCTGGAAATGCTAGTTTAAACGGAGACGCAGAATATAGGACTTTTAGTCAGTTCCCATATGCTTGGAAATATGTTGAAATTTGCTGGTTTGGGGCAACTAATCATTGTGCATGTGTAAGGCTAAAATCTGTGTTTTGACAGAATACTCAACTGGGTGAGATGTCACAATCAAAGCATAATTTTATTCTTGTAGATTTCAGCTGAGGAGCTGGCTGGTAATAAGAATAAGAATCCTGTCTGATTTGTTGTTGTCCTCCCTAAGCCAATTCTGAGCCAACCCCTGCTGTCCCAAAAGCACAGGTTGTGATTGAAATTGTGATGTTTCTGGTCAGAAGAAGTGCGACAAAAATGCTTATATGATCATAAAGCTATTAGACCAAAAGAGTGAAAAATAAATCAATAACCTTGATAGTCATCAACTGAAAGAAAAAAAAGTCATTTATGAAATACCCTGAAGTGATGTCTACAACCATGTTAATAAATAATGATTATTTGAAATACAGGTTAGAGTCTTCCTGTAATAAGAGCAAAGCACTTCAGATATGGAATAAAAACAGAAAATGCTGGAGAAATTCAGTGAGTCTCGCAGTGTCTGTGAAGAGAGAAACAGTAGTAAGTTTTTGAGATCAATATGACACATACTAGACTTGAAACATAAATTTTTTTTCCTCTATCTCCACACATACTGCCAGACCAGAATCTTCCTACATCTGTCTTTTCTCCTGTCTTCATTTCGGAAGTTAACATTATGGATGTCCATTGGATCCAGACTTGTGGCAGTATACTCTGATGGCTTGTCATTGCCTTTTGCAGGATTACTGGCCAGTAAACCTTCCTCCTCTTACAGCCTGTCATCAGACATTTTGAACGATTTACAGACTGGTAATCAACCTGTTCGACTGTGTTACAAATGTACCTACCATGATCGACAGACCCTGGCATGGGACTTGAACCTAGATGTCGGAACATAACCATTGCACCATAGGATTCCTCATCTGGCATATAATCACTAATTATATTTGTGTAACCACAACTATAACCAAAAAGCTAATGCATGAGCCATTGCCTTCATATTTATACAACTGAATTTGGCTCCATCATTCAGTAAGATTAAAGGTAATCACTTAAATTCAGTAATTGTTATAGATCTGACTAAACCCCCTCAAAAGATAGTAAGACAATTGGCTAGACCCCATTTTTTTCCTTTTTTAAAGGCAAATGTAAATGTGTTCTGGATGCAGTTCAATTGGTCAAACTTCCGGGCTTGAAGTAAAACACAATTTATTCTTACACAATAGTTAAAATACAAAAGAAAGAAGAATTGAAATAACTTGAATCTATTGGGAAACTAAACAGAATAATAGAGGTGGTAGAACTGCAGATGCTGGAGAAACTGAGATAACAAGATGTAGAGCTGGATGAACACAGCTGGCCAAGCAGCATCAGAGGAGCAGGAAAGCTAATGTTTTGGGCCTAGACCCTTCTTCAGAAAAAAATTTTCTGAAAGGTCTAGACCCAAAATGTCAGCTTTCCTGCCCCTCTGATGCTGCTTGGCCTGCTGTGTTCATCTAGGTCTACACCTTTTAACAGAATAATAGACTATTTTACTACTAAATAGCAACTGTTTCAAAATAATAACATCCTTTTATTGCAGTCCTGGCAAAGGTAAATTCAGTAAAATAGATTGTCTCACATGCAAAGATTCCCCAGTCCAGAAGGAACGAACATTGATTAAAAAAAACACTGAGAGAGAGAGATCTCAACCATTTTGCGATAGCAGAGAGAGATGTATAGCAGCTTCTGAACCCCAAAAGCTACTGCAAGTTAAACTAAAGCCCTGGTTCTGTGGCAGCTTGACCCCACCTCTTCATGCTGCTTCAATTGATCAAACTTAAAAAACCCAAGGCCTTACAAGCTGTTAACTTTATTGGCTTGGAACAGACTGCTCATTGCCTCTTTCTCAACCTCCATGATAAAAAAGAAGCACAAAATGCATCTCTTAAATGCATCAAATCATCACAATACCTTGGCAACAGAGTTTCAGAGGAGCAGTATGAGAGTGTCCTGTTGAGGTAAAAGTGTTAGGAAATTGAAAGATACAATTTCGGTCAAGGATAGCTGTTCAGTGAAAACAAGAGTGGAAATGCCTGGTCACATAGTGCCTAACAACTAACTCATTCATTAAAGGAGAATACATATGGAAACCTTCATGAAATACCTTCCTGAAATTTAGTGGTATCAAATGTCCTCAGCTTTGCACTTGGGTGTATTGTATCAGTCAGACAGACATTTTGGACCACTGTTGTTCAAAATTTAAATAAACATTTTAGACTTAAGAATTGGAAATTGTATTTCAAAAATTTGTGGACTCAAATTTAGGGATTGTAGTTGATATAGAGAAGAATAATGAGAAAATGCAGAAAGACATTAATAAATACACAGGCTTGTAAATGAAAAGTGAGCTTCACTGTTACATTTGTTGGGAAGAAGGAAGTCACATACAGCTTGGAAAATTAAGATCTAAGTACAGCAGAGAGATGAGGTAGTTATGCAGACAAAAATCACTTAAAAGTCTGATAAGAAAGCCCTGAAAAACAAGCAATCACTCAGTTTCTTGTTTAGAAAGATAGAATTAAAAACCTGGCAAGTTACACTAAACTTGTATAGTATGGTATACAAGTTTAGATCCAGTTAGATTAATTATGGAATATTCTAAACAAATTCAGTTTGTATGTAACTATAAGGATGTAGAAGTACTGGAGAAGGTGCAAGAGAAATAATTTACTGGAATGAAAACAGAACTGAGAGGTTATGCCTATCAGAAAAGATTGAATATGATGGGGCTCTTTTCATCAAAAAAAAATGAAGGCAAAGAGCTAAGCAGAGAAAGACCTTTAAAACTATGAAAGTTTTTGATAGGGTAAATGTAGAGAAAGTGTTTCCACTTGTGGGAGGATGATATTCCTGCATAACAAATTCAAGAAAAGAGCAAGCAACATTAGCCACTGTATATGGTCTCATTTGAGCTTACGGAAACTTTTGATTCCACCAACAGTGAAAATCCTCCTCAAATTTTGTTACCATTAGAAATATGTCATTATCCCCTACCTACTGCGCAATTACAAACAGTGCAAACAGTGATCTTCACCAACAGAACCAGCAGTGCCTAATTTCTGCAAAAAACCGGGGCAAACACTTTCTTCTTCATTCCTCGTAGACAATTCAGAGAACAGAACACAAACTGTACAACTTAGGCCAACTTCAATTCAAAACCAAAATCACCTTAACCTCAATGAAACAGCTTCAAAATGTAGATGAGTACAAGACCAATGATTTTGAATTTTTACAAAGCATTTATTAGCTTTCAACTGGAGTATTGTATACAGTTGTGGGTGACATAGTTTGGAGAGATAGGAATGCATTGGAGAGTACAGAAGCAATTTACAAGAATGGCTCCAGGAATGAGAAGTTTCAGTTATGAGACAGATTGAAGAAGTTGAAACTGATCTTCTTGAGGAGAAGAAGGCCTCAAGAGGTTTGGTAGAGGATTTCAAAATCATGAGCAGGCTGAATAGAATGGATGGGGAGAAGATATACATGCTTGCAAAAGGAACAAAAGTGTATAGACTTAATGTGATATGCAAAAGAAGCAAGCATGATATGAGAAAAAAACTCTTTCACAGAGAACTGTTATGATGTGGAATGCGCTACTTGCAAATGTGCTGGAGGCAGGTCAGTTGAGGCATTCAAGACAGCATCAGATGACTATTAGGACAGAAATACTATGCAAGGTTATAGAGATAAAACGGGAGATTGGCACTAGAAAATGATGTTCATTTGAAGAATCTGGCAAAGTATGATGGGCCAAATGGTCTCCTTCTACTCCATAGCAGCTCCGCGGTCCTACGATTTTGTCATAAGTGTGTGTGTGTGTGTGTGTGTGTGTGTGTGTGTGTGTGTGTGTGTGTGTGTGTGTGTGTGCGTGTGTGTGTGTTCATTTGCATTGAGGTGTGAATCATTTTCAACTCTTTCTCTGATGTACATGAAAAAAATGGGTTGTTCACTAGATCCTGGAAAACTGAAGTCTTTATCCAACCAGTTCCAACAGCAAAATTCCTCCCTGATCAAGAGTAAGGTTAATTAATTAATATTAAGATTAGTGAATTGTCAATTGTGAAATTCTAGAAACTATCTACCATTTTCTGCATCTTGAAAAATTATACATAATCAGTGAAATTCATTGTTACTTCCAATGTGCCAACTGAGCCTTTGGTTGACAGAGAAAAAGAATGAGGATGAGGATTTATAACACAGCACTAAGGTCATGGTTTACCAGGCAGTAGTGATCTCAGCACTTGTCAATGCTTCAGAGACTTGGGCAACCTACTGTGAGTACCTCAAAGCATTGACGATTTACCACCTGTTTTGCTTTCGCAAGATACTCCAAATACAGTGACAAGAAGGCAGTCCACCTGAAGTTTCTCTCTCAAACCAATCTGTAAAGCAGCAAAGCCCTAATTACACAAACCTAGCTCAGCTTGACATAACATGTTGTTCATGTGCCTGACATCTGACTCTTGAAACAACCGCACCAATCAGACATAACAAAGTGTGAAGCTGGATGAACATAGCAGGCCAAGCAGCATCTCAGGAGCACAAAAGCTGGCGTTTCGGGCCCAGACCTTTCATCAGAGAGGAGGTTGGGGAGAGGGTTCTGGAATAAATAGGGAGAGAGGGAGAGGCGGACCAAAGATGGAGAGAAAAGAAGATAGGTGGAGAGGAGAGTATTGGTGGGGAGGTAGGGATGGGATAGGTCAGTCCAGGGAAGATGGACAGTTCAAGGAGGCGGGATGAGGTAGTAGGTAGGAAATGGAGGTTTGGCTTGAGGTGGGAGGAAGGGATGGGTGAGAGGAAGAACAGGCTAGGAAAGCGGAGACAGGCTCGGCTGGTTTTGGGGTACAGTGGGGGGAGGGGACGAGCTGGGCTGGTTGTGTGGTGCAGTGGGAGGAGGGGAAGAACTGGGCTGGTTGTGGGATGCATTGGGGGAAGGGGAGATTTTGAAGCTTGTGAAGTCCACATTGATACCATTGGGCTGCAGGGTTCCCAAGCGGAATATGAGTTGCTGTTCTTGCAACCTTCGGGTGGCATCATTGTGGCACTACAGGAGGCCCATGATGGACATGTCGTCTGAGGAATGGGAGGGGGAGGTAAAATGGTTCGCGACTGGGAGGTGCAGTTGCGAACCGAGCGGAGGTGTTCTGCAAAGCGGTCCCCAAGCCTCCGCTTGGTTTCCCCAATGTAGAGGAAGCCACACTGGGTACAATGGATGCAGTACACCACATTGGCAGATGTGCAGGTGAACATCTGCTTAATATGGGAAGTCATCTTGGGGCCTGGGATGGGGGTGAGGGAGGAGGTATGGGGGCAAGTGTAGCACTTCCTGCGGTTGCAGGGGAAGGTGCCGGGTGTGGTGGGATTGGAGGGGAGTGTGGAGCGGACAAGGGAGTCATGGAGAGAGTGGTCTCTCCAGAAGGCAGACAAGGGTGGGGATGGAAAAATGTCTTGGGTGGTGGGGTCGGATAGTGGATGGCGGAAGTGTCAGAGGTGATGCGCTGTATGCGCTGCACCAATCGGAACTTGGTTGCCGGAGAACATCCCCACAATAAAACAGGAAAACTTAAAGGGTGTCTCCAAAGAATTCATGAGAGGGTCTAACATACCCAAAATGGAGAAAAATTATTAAGAAAGCACCAAAAATATTTAGAAGTATTGCTGGGAATGTGCAGATTAGTGTCAATGCATTTATCTGCCCAACCTTTGAACATCAGTATAGACTAAAATCCCTGCAGTGCAGAAAGGGGCCATTCAGCTGATCAAGTCTGCACAGATCCTTGGAAGACCATCCCATCCAGACCCAGTCCCCTACCCTATCTCTTTTATCCTGCATGTACCATGGCTAATCCACCAAGCCTGCACATCCATGGACTATTTACCATGGCCAGTCTACCTAACTTGCACATTGACACGGGACAAACATGCAAACTCCACACAGACAGTCATCCAAGGCTGGAATCAAACCCAGGTTCCTGGTGCTTTGAGGCAGTAGTGCTAACTACTGGGCCACTGTGCCACATATATGGCAGAGTCTGCAGATTACATACTGGACGTGCAAGCTATTTCAGAAGTCTCTGAATCCACCTTTCAGAGTGGAAACAAGTCATCCTCAGTTCCAAGGCATGACAAATGAGGGAGACTTACCAGAGGGACGCCTATATATGACAGTGACTAATCCAAACTTAAGGTCAGAATGGGGATATTCTTTGATGATCACATTTTTTTCAATGTCATTCACATATCCACAAAGACTAAAGAAGGATCTTGACAACATTTTGGCATGGGTTGATAAGTGGCATATAACATTCACATGACACGTGCCAATCAATGACTATCTCCAACAGAAGAGTGTCTCTTCTGTTCCCCATAATAATTAGTGACGTCACCATTGCATAATCTTATGCAATAAACATCCCAGGGACTATCATTATCAAGAAACTGAACTGGACCAGACAAATACATACTGTGGCTACATGAGTATGTGAGAGGCTGAAATTTCTGTAACAAGAAACATTCCTCTTGACTCCTCTAAGCCTGTCCACCATTGACAAGGTACAAGCCTGGATGAATGCACTCAAAAAACTCGACAACATCCAGAACAACATAGCCCATTTGATTGGCATTTCATCCACCACTTTCAATATTTATTCTCCTTGGCAGCAATGCTTGGTAGCAGCTGTGTGTACCACTTACAAGATGCACTGCAGCAATTCACCAAGCTCCTTTGACAGCACTTTCCAAGCCCACTACCGACACCATTTGGAGGTCAAAGGGGAACAGATGAATGGGAACACCATCGCTTGCAAGTTCCTCTCTAAGACACAAACCATCCTGACATGGAATTATTTTGCTGTCCCTTCACTGTCACTTGGTTAAAAGACTGAAATCGTCATCCTCGCAGCACTGCAGGTATACAAACTGTCTCTTTGATTGTAATTGACACAGAAGATTAGCACCAACCCCTTTCAACTCCCACCCATCTGCTTGTTAACCAGATTTGTGATGTGCCTAATTTAAAGGTTCTAAGATTCAGTTTAATGTTAGGAATAATTCAGTCAGATTTAATGTGAAGTTTATTACAAATAAAACTTACTTTAAAAATGCAAAACTTATTGTCAAAAACAAGGTTTTAACTTTGCAAAGCTGTGTATGACTTACGTTCTACCATGTCAAACTTAACAGAGGCAGTTGTGGGTTACAGACAAACTATGATTGAACAAGCTACAGAACAAATTCAATAGTAAATGAGATTGAGACAGATTTCTCAGCAAACCCCACGCTGTACATTAGGGCCTCTATGAATCACCAATGGTATGAATATGTTAAAAGGTGTTTTATTTCTTCATTTTTGATGACCTGGCCTTGAAACTCCATCAACCTCTCTTCCCAGGACAATGCTTCTCTGGATTTGGAAAACTGCACGCCAGCACTGCAAGTTCTGCACCACTGTTTTTCATGGCATAGCTTCTGGACTTGAAGACATGGGCTTGCATTTTCCAGAAAATATAATAGAACATGAATGAAATAACTGCACAGAGGCCGGTATCCTGTCACCATGTCACTCTTTATTTACATATGCACAGTACAAGGGCTCAGATCAGCCAGTTCAGAGCCAGTCCTTAGAATGAGGAGACTCGCTGAATATTCCTGCTTAGTTTCTTTTTGTTTATTTCTGTCAGCCAGGGCTCCTTGATTGATCCAGGTTAACAACCCAATTAATCATTTCATAATCAATGAGATCCACTTGCCTACATTCCAATTACTACATCCCTCTCCCACTAAGTCCAGGGATGTTGGCCTGTAGCTTCTCCTGGGATGTTTTCACCCAGGTCTGGTTCCTCTGAATCTGAACTTTGACATGGGCAGCATGTACTAGACTGTAGCTTGTCTCTTGCACCCAGAGCATCTCAGGACAGTTTCCTCCTCTTCAAGTAGTAACAATGTCAAGGCTGCATCCAGTTCGAACTCTGAGCTTTCTTTGAAGCTAGATGGAGGGGAGAACCCATGGTTGCTGATGGCCTTCCTGGCTGTTCAGGGGTGCAAAGTAGTTTTGTTTCTTCCCTGTTTGAGAGGTAGCAGCTGTCAGGTGATCCACATATTTGTTCAGGACCACCTTACCTATCCAAACTTTGTATGCCATGGAACTTAACCTTGCATCGACCTCGCTTCATACCTATGTGGTGCCATTTCCATGGCTTCAACACAAACTTCATCCCCTGAAGTAAACTGTCTCTCTGACTTAGAGGGGGTATGGGCCTGGCATTGGTATTCCTGCTGCCATTTCACCCTCACACCTCCCCCCTCCCCCAAGGTCTGAGAATATCAGGTTTAACCAGCTGTGGAGTCTTCTCCCCATCAGAACTCTGTTGAAGCTATCCCTTGGTTACTACCAGTGCCATGTGCTGGTGAGGTAAGGAGTAGAAAGATAAGTCAGATGAATGCATGGCCAAGGAGCTGGGACAGGGTGGCATGGTTTCAGGTTCTTGGATCATTGGGACTTCTTATGGGGTAGAGATGATCTGTACAAGAGAGCTGGGTTGCATCTAAATTGGAGGGGAACTGATACCTTTGCAAGTGTTTTGTTAGTGCTACTCGGGAGAGTTTAAATTAGAGTGGCAGGGATTTGGGAACCAAAGCAACAAGCCAGAAAGTGGAGGGATTGATAAGAATGTAGATGTTAGGATGAGTAAATCAGAAAGAAAGGACAGACAGGCGCACATAAAAGAACATAATGGTACAAATGGGCTGAAGAGTGTTAATTTCAACACAGGGAGGGTTAAAGGTAAGGCAGATGAGCTTAGAAACTGGATCAATACATGGGATTATGATGTTGTGGCAATTGCAGAGACTAGTTTGAGAGAGGGACAGGACTGGCTACTCAATGTCCCAGGATTTTGTTGTTTTAGTCAGATAGAGAGGATGGTAAAAGAGGTGGAAGAGTTGCATTACTAATTAGGGAAAATGTTACATCTGCACTCAGAAGGGACATTGTCTGAAGGGCCCATCCACGGAGGCAACATGGGTAGAGTTCAAAAATAAGATGGGTGCAATCACTTTGATTGGATTATAGTATAGGCCTCCCAACAGCCACCAAGAGATTGAGGAACAAATATGTAGGCAGATTATGGAAAGGTGCTATAAAAAGAGTTGTCATGGTGGATGACTTTAACTTCCTCAGTGTTGACTGGGACTCCCTTAGAATGAGAGGCTTAGATTGAGCAGAATTTATTAAGTGCATCCAAGAGGGTTTCTTGAGACAGTATGTGGATAGTCCAACGAGAGAAAGGGACAGAATGGACCTAATATTACTAATGAGTCTGGCCAGGTGACTGACCTTTCAGTGGGAGAGCGTTTTGGTAAAAGTGGTCACAAGTTAAGTTTTAAGATAGTTATGAACAAGGTTAAGTCAGGACCTTGCAGGAAGGTCCTAAATTGGGGGAGGGCAAATTATGCCACTATTAGGCAGGAGCAAGGAAGAGTTAATTGGGAGGAGCTATTATCAGGCAAACCTACATTTGATGTGTGGTAATTGTTTAAAGACCTGCTGGGGAGAGTTTAAAACAAGCAAGTTCCAGTAAGGACGAAGGACAAAGATGGCAAGGTAAGGGATCCTTGGATAATGACGGAGATTGTGAATTTAGTCAAAAGGGAAAAATAAGCATTTTTAAGGTTTAGGAAGTTCAAATCGGAAAGGGACAGTGAAGAATATAAAGAAAGCAGGAAAGCATTCAAGTAGAGAACTAGAACAGCAAGCAGGGGCATGAACTGACCTTGGCATGTAGGGTTAAAGAGAATCCCAAAGCATTCTATAGATATATTAAAAAACGGGAGATAATTAGGGACAAGGTAGGACCACTCAAAGGTAAAGGAGGGAACTTGTGCTTAGAAGCAGAGAATGTGGGTGAGATCCTAAATTAGTACTTTGCATGAGTATTCACCGAGGAAAATGACATGGCGGATAGTGAGATTTGTGTGAAGCATGCTAATATCCTACAGCATTTTGTGATCAAGAACAAAGTGGTGTTGAATCTCTTGAAGAGCTTTAAGATGGATAAATCTCTGTGGCCTGATAGGTTCTACCCCAAATTATTGAGAGATGCAAGAGAGGAGACTATTGGGGCCTTGGCCAAGATCTTTGTATCCTCACTAGCCACTGGAGAGGTTCTGGAGGTCTGGAGAGTAGCTAATGTTTCTCAGTTTGAGAAGGCAAGTAGAGATATTCTAGGAATCTATAGACCAGTAAGCCTCACTTCAATGGTTGGGAAGCCACTGGAGAGAATTTTTTGGGTTTTAGGATTTATGCACATTTGGAAAATCATGGACTAATTATGGGTAGTCAGCATGGCTTTGGGAAGGGCAAGTCATGTTTAACTAATTTGATTGAATTTTTTGAGGAGGTAGTGAAGGTGATCGATGAGGGTGGAGCAGCGGATGCCATTTACATGGATTTTAGTAAAGCTTTCAACAAGGGCCCTCATGGTAAGTTCAGCAAGAAGATGAAGATACATGGGATCCACGGTGACTTGGCAATGTGGATTCAGAATTGGCTTGCCCAAAGAATACAGTGGGCATTGGTTTTTCAGGCTAGACGTCTGTGACTAGTGGTGTTCCACTACTGGGACCTCTGCTGTTTGTGACATATATATGTATGTGCATGTTTATACATATATAAATAGCTTGAATGAAAACGTAGATCAGTGGGTTAGTAAGTTTGCTGACAATACAAAGACTGGTAGAGTTATGGACAGTGTAGTATGTTGTCAATTGATACAGTGGGATATAGATCAGTTAGATTCATGAAAGGAGAAATGGCAGATGGAATTTAATCTGGTTAAGTGTGAGGTACTGCACTTTGGGAGATCAAATGTTAAGGAAAAATATACAGTTAATAGCCGGACTCTGAACAGCCCTGATATGCAGCAGTATCTTGGGGTTCAAGTCCATATCTCCATGAAAGTGTACATGCAACTAAATAGAGTAGTAAAGAAGGCGTATGGCATGCTTGCCTTATAAGACTTTGGTTCAGCCACATTTAGAGTATTGCCTTCAGTTCTGGTCACCACATTACAGGAAGGATACAGAGGCTTTGGAGAGGGTGCAGAAGAGGTTTACCAGGATGCTGCCTGAATTAGAGGGTATGAGCTATAAGGGGAGGCTAGAAAATCTCAGGTTGTTTTCTCTTGTCAGCAGTCTATAAAACTAGGAGATGCATAGATAGAAAATGTGAGGCTGGATGAACACAGCAGGCCAAGCAGCATCTCAGGAGCACAAAAGCTGACGTTTCGGGCCTAGACCCTCGCTCTCTGATGAAGGGTCTAGGCCCAAAACGTCAGCTTTTGTGCTCCTGAGATGCTGCTTGGCCTGCTGTGTTCATCCAGCCTCACATTTTATTATCTTGGATTCTCTAGGATTTGCAGTTCCCATTATCTCTGATGCATAGATAGAGTTGAGGGTCAGAACCTTTCTCCTAGAGTTGAAGTGTCTAATACTAGGGGGCATGCGTTTAATGTTAGAGGGGGAAAGATCAAAGGAGACGTGAGGGGCAAGTTTTTTACACAAAGAATGGTAGCAGTCTAGGATGGACTGCCAGTGGTGGTGGTGGAGGCAGATAAGTATGCATTTAGGGGACTTTTAGATGAGCAGATGAATATGCAAGGAACAGAGGAATATGGGCCAATGGCAGGCAGAAGGGATGAGTTTCATTTGGCATCATGCTCGGCACAGCATCATAGGCCAATGAACCGTGCTGTATTCTACATTCGAAGTTCTAATTATTTGTTGCTTTTTATCTGACCCAATGTCATTTGCCTCAAAAAAATGGCACATTCTTTTCACACATACTGGATCCAGTCTTTGAAGGCAGGTTTGAACAAGTCAAGCTTCCCAAATGAAGACATGATGGCAGGAATGCTTACCACAACTCAAAGGCTATTGCCAGCAAATTTTATTCACTGTCCTGCTCTCAACCCCACTGAAATAACCGCACAGAGGATGGTATCCCATCCCTATGTCACCCTTTATTTACACGTGGAGAGTACAGGGGCTCTGCACAGCCACCCTTGAACCAGTACCTAGAATGTGGAGACTCTCCAAATCTCCTGTTTATACCCTTTTTATCAAGGTAGTAGTCAACAAAGCAAACATGAATTTACAGGGTAAATAAAAACCAAAAGAACTGTGGAAGCTGTAAATGAGGAACAAAAACAAAGTTGCTGGAAAAGCTCAACAGGTCTGGTAGCATCTGTGAAGGGACAAACAGAGTTAATGTTTCGGGTCTGGTACCCTTCCTCACAACTGATAGTGGCTGATCCCCCTTATCCTCACCCACCATCCCACCAGCATCCACGCCCAGAAGATCATCAGACACTATTTCCACCACCTCCAGGCGAGATGCCATAACCAGACACATATTCCCATCCCTTCCCTTGTCCTTCCACAGGGTCTGTTCCCTCTGGGACACCCTGGAGCACACTTCCTTCACCCCCAACACAACCCCACAGCTCTACGGCATTTTCCCCTGTGATTGGCAAAGGTGCAACACCTGCCATTTTCCTCCTCCCTCCCCAGTATCCAAGGGCCCAAACATACTTCACAGGTGAAGCAACACTTCACTTGCATTTCCCAGAATCTGGTCTACTGCACTCGCTGCTCACAATGTGGTCTCCTCTACGTAGACTTGATGACTGCTTTGCAGAACATACATTCTGCTCACAAAAAAGACCCTGAACTACCTGTTACCTGCCACTTTAGCACACCACTCTGCTCCCTGGCCAACATCTCTGTCTATGATTTGCTGCAGTGTTCCAGCAAAGCGCAGCGCAAGCTGGAAGAACAACACCTCATTTTCCGCCTGGGCACCTTACAACCTTCCGGACTCAACATTGAGTTCAATAATTTTAGGGCTCAAACTCTCCTATGTCCCAGCCCCCCTACCTCATACACCAGACCTTGTTACCACATGCACAACTGATGAAGGGTCACCTGATCCGAAAAGTGAACTCTGTTTTCTCCTTCACAGATGCTGCCAGACCTGCTGAACTTTTCCAGCAACTTTGTTTTTGCTCCTGATTTACAGCATCTGCAGTTCTTTTGGTTTTCATCTTGTTACCACATAGCCTCCCTTTACACATCCCCTGTTGTTAGTCACTATTAAGAACTATTCACCCTCCCAGCCTGATTGTTAGCAACTCCTTTGTGTGTCCTGCTGTCTTTCTCTCTCTTTGTAATCTATCCTATCATTTATTCTCTACTCCACCCATCTCCCTATTTTCTATAAACTGATGTTTTCCTAGCCGCTATCAGTTCTGAGGAAGGGTCACCAGACCCAAAACTTTAACACTGTTTTTTCCTTCACAGATGCTGCCAGACCAACCGAGCTTTTCCAGCAACTTCATTTTTGTTCATGAATTTACAGGGAAATGGAGACAATAAAACAAACCCCAAATCCTGCCTTGTAATCAGTTAACATGTCAGTGAACAATTTACAGGGAAATGGGGACAGAAACCAGACTTCAAATCCCACCTTAACTCACTATAAGAAAAAAACTTCAGAGAGAAGTTCACATTAGATAAATCCATTCAAACAAACAGTAAAAAGCAATGTATGCAATACTGACACCCCTGGAAAACTAACAATTGTCTCACCCCCTACCCGTTGTCACATTCCGATCACCTCTAGGATACCCTATCCCCATGCACCTTCAAGTTCTTGGCCTGACCCTGCACAATCTCCTGCTTATATCTGTCAGCCAGGGCTTCCTGATTGGCCCAGGTCAACAAACCCCAATCAAGGATCTCATCGAATCACTACAATGAATATATAAATTAATATGAATGAATGAAGCCACAATCTAGGCTCCATGTCTTACTTAGGCGATCAATTTCTTGAGAAGAAATTCATCCAAGTGGCAGAAGCACAGAACAAAAGCTAATTCTGGCATGTTTTTCTAAAGAAGGTCTAGATCCGAAACGTTAGCCTTCTTGCTCCTCTGATGCTGCTTGGTCTGCTGTGTTCATCCAGCTCTATATCTCATTATCTCGGATTCTCCAGCATCTGCAGTTCCTGCTATCTTTGTGGCATGAATTGTCCAGCTGAGATTAGCTACTTTTGGTGCCTCAGACCTTAATGGTGTGTATGGCTCAGTTATGGTTACTGACTGCATCTGTTCATGATATTGGTACTTCTGACATCCTGTCTTATGCCATGCTCTTTCATTTGCTTGCACTTGTTCCAAACCCAAATGTACCAAACCAATTCACATGAATAAAAAACACATGGTTTTAAAACAGCCTAAAAAGTCAGAACATAGGAACTAATGTTGTGGATTGTTAGCAGTGGAATAATTAACGTTTTTTTTTCTGTAACTATTTTAATAAGATTTCCTTTTGTTCATAATGCATTCAACAATGAAATATATGCACATCATATAAATACAGTTAATGGCTTTGTATTAATATAAACAATACTAACTTCCGATTCTTTGGGATTTTATATGCCCATTGTAGTAATTACCATCCTTTTGATATGGTCTGTTTGGCATTTAGTTGCTTTTAGTGCTTTTAGACCAACACCCTTGGTAACTATTAATTTTACTTAATACTGCCATTAGCATACACAATAGAAAAAAGAGGTCTGATGGCCAGTCGGCAACATGTAAAAGGTTTAAAAAGTTCCTTTCCTCATATATTTGAAGTTTGCTCAGTGTGAGAAAGCCAAGATGAGGGGTTGATCGCCATAGGAATGAAAATCCTTAACCTTCAATGTTGAATGCTAAACTTTCTCCACTGCACATTTAAACATCCTTTTAAGCCTCATAAACATGTCAATGGTGTGTTCATAAATTTGAAAATTCTCATTACTTCAGAATGAGAATTAACAACAGGACTGCAAATAAACGTTTGATTGTTACAATTGTCTGTTAATGTTTTACTTTTCCAGAGGTACTGCTTGACAATTTTGTTTGTAAATGTTCAGCGTAAAGTATAGATGATGTAGTGGGTTGTAAGCAGTGGCGTCAGACAATACGCTTCACCTCCCTGTACTGTTCTGCATTAGTGTTTTTTTTAACCTTCCAGATACACTCCACCACAGAACATCTTTCACCATCTGAAGTCAAAGTGCGGGTCACAGGCTTCTCCATGGCCACCATCAATGTCACTTCCCGGTTTGACTGTATTACGAGTGTAAAGTTTATAATTTATATGAGTGAGAATATAGCTTTTTAATTTAGGAATAGAAGTGTTAAATGTAAGATAATTGAAAATGCAAGAAACTGGTTTGAATCTAGTATTTATACAGGTTAAACCATCCACAGTTGATGACATCTAAAATGTAACTTGTTTATCTTACCATGTCTGAGTTCTAAGAGATATCAATTATTCAAATGATTTGTAAAGAGTTGTGGTGAAGTTAAGAGCAATTCATAGAACATGTAACATAGAACATTACAACGCAGTGCAGGCCCTTTGGCCCTCAATGTTGCGCCGACCTGCGAAACCAATCTGAAGCCCACTTTGCTTTTCTTGAGGTCCACAGGTTTCTGGCCACTTGTTCACACCCACAAGCTGTTCTGCTTGATGGGAGCCAAGCACATAGCTGTTAGGAGGCAGAAGACCTTTGTCATCAACAAGTGGTCACCATTCCAGACTAATCAGGTACTTGTTACTGGCTGAAACTACCTTCATATACACCCAGATGGCTTCAGTTCATCTGTTGTAACATCTGCCACTTGTGGAACAAACAACGATCTGTACAGCACTTACAATAAGCACTGGCAGCTTGTTTTTAAAAATGCAGCAATTCTTTCCACAATCCTTGGTCATTAAAATAGT